>NC_056678.1:966298-1279076 GCF_018350195.1 Panthera tigris | reverse complement strand
CGCGGGGTTGGGGGGGTCGTCAGGTCGCTGGAGACCCGAGTGCCCGCGGCGCGTTCGGCCCTCGGCCCCCACCCCCCCCGGAGGCCCCCCCCTCCCCCCCCCGGAGGCCCCCAACCCCCCCCCCCCAGCCCCCGGCTCCTCGAGCTTCTGAACCCCCCGAGCCCCAGGCCCCCCGCCCCTTGCTCCCCCTCCTCTGAGCCTCGAACCGGCGGGTTCCCTGATCCCGCCCCTCCCCCTCTCCCAGACCCTGGAGGCCCCCGGCGGCCGCAGGGCTGACGCAGGAGCGCCGAGGCGCTTCCCTTCGGCTCCCGCGGGTTGGGTGGGGGGGCTGGGCTGCGGGCTCGTGCACGCGCCCCCCACCCCCACCCCCACCCCCAGGAGGTTGTGGTCGCGCCTCTCCCAGGGTCCAGGGGTCCTTTTGCGGTCCGCGGTGTTTTCCTAGGGCTTCCCGTGTTCAGACAAAGGAGCGGGCAACTTTCCACCGTCTGCGGAACGGAGCGACGGCGCGTTTCGGTCGTTCGCAGTTACGGGTGCAGAGTAGAAAATTCTGTGCCCCGGCTGCCCACCTGGGTCCTCACTTTTCGCTGCCTCGGCCGACTTAGTTCATTGCGCTTGGTAATTGACTTTCGACGGCTTTGGGATGCTGTTTTGGCCCGCGAGGATTCAAGGAATTAGAGTGTGCGCGGTGTCCTGCACCCTATTTTAGTTTAGTACCGGCTTATGAAGTCAGGTTTGTGATGTGAATGGACCATGGGGGAGGGTGAAGGAATTTGCAATTAAAATTTGTATCCTGGGATTTACGTTTTCCTTTCTTTGGAAGGGACTTCTGCAGTTGTCTCTGAATTTTCCTACAAATTAAGGAGCAAGACCAGTACTGGTTGTTGCAGGTGATTTCTTAAGGATGGTTTCACGGTATCCTTTGGGCTTTTTTAAAACTTGGGAGAGTTTTGGGGCGTCTGGGGGGCCCAGTGGGGTACGCCTCCATCTCTTGATCTCAACTCAGGTCTTGATCTAGGGTGGTGAGTTCGAGCCCCGTGCTGGGCATGAAGCCTGCTTAAAAACAAAACAGGAGACTTTCCCTTGTCGCAGCCGGACACCGGCTGACCAGTTTGTAAAGAGCTGCTGGCCCTGGAGGCTGGTACGGTTCTTCCCATCCATGCACACCAGCCTGGAGCCAGAGCCTCGGTGTTTGCTCAGCCCCCTTTGTGACCAGAACTACCTTCTTGTTTTGAAAAGTGATTCGTCTCCCGGTCTCACCATCTGTAAAGTGGGGACGATGGTAACACCAGCTCTCAGGGTGGTTGTGAGGAGCGGGGTCCCTGTTTCTGAAGCCCCAGCTTGGGGTAGGTGCTAGATAAGAGCTCGTGCAGGATTTGCACGACTGGCCACCTCAGACGTTTGTGGCCTGTGTGTCACGTAACCACGTGAAGCAGGTGTTCATTCAGTAACACCACTCTCTCTGTGTCTTTATCCTGTAATAGTTGGGGTGCCTGAAAATGAGCCTATTTTCTTAAATATATTTCTCCTCTCTGGCTTTTAATATACAGCACTTGGATTTTAATTTTAGCATTGAGCGAAGTTTTGCATTTTATCACTTAACCAGTTATTAAAAATCTTAACCCAATTTATTAGGACAAGCGTTGGGATTCATATGAACAGATGGATCGGCGCAGGATGTAGACCGTTGTCTTGATGTGCTTTTTTTGGTTGTGGTTAAATGTACATAACAAAAATTGCCCTTTTAACCATTTTTAAGTGTGTAGCTCTGTGGCATTAAGAACACATTCCATGCATTGCCTTTAAAGACATTCTGAAAATAACAGCTGGCTACTTAGACAGTGTTATATTAAAAGTGTACAGATAAATGTGTTTGTGTATTTTCTCACCAAATGGTAGAGAATCAAGTGACTTTCATGTGGGACATGAAGCGATAATTGGACGCAAAACCAGAAGGGGAAGGTGCATTTTAGTAGGCTAACTAAAAATAAGTAGGCAAACGCTGAGAGGGTAGGGGTAATGATAGGGTACAGCAGAGCAGGCGAGATCATTAACACTCATTTCCAGATACCCACCACAGTGTCTCTGATTCTCTGATAATTTCTACAACTTGGTAAGAAGAAACGGATTAATGTTTCATCCTTGACACTTTATTTTCCCTCATTGAAGAACGAATTGTTCGCAGGTTGAATGTCACTTTTTTTAAGTGAGCCATCGTCGTTGTATTTGGTTATCAGATAAAGATAATTTAAAAGCAAAATTTCTCAGCTATTTAAAATTGTATCGGATATCTTTTTTATACTTTCATTTTGGAAAGCATTACATTCAAAGAAAGCATATATTCAGAAATATTTCTATGAGAGAGGTTAGCTAACTCTGAAAGCATTCAGATATGACTTGATAAACATTTGTACCTGCTACCAAAATGGTAGATTAAAAAGAGCAAAAACCGGGGCGCCTGGGTGGCTCCGTCGGTTTAGGGGCCGACTTCGGCTCAGGTCATGATCTCGCGGTCCGTGAGTTCGAGCCCCGCGTCGGGCACTGTGCTGACAGCTCAGAGCCTGGAGCCTGTTTCAGATTCTGTGTCTCCCTCTCTCTGACCCTCCCCCATTCATGCTCTGTCTCTCTCTGTCTGAAAAATAAATAAATATTTAAAAAAAAAATTAAAAAAAAAAAAAGAGCAAAAACCAAAACTACACACAGAACCGCACACAGTATTCTGCAGAACCACATGGAGGGCCGGAGGACTCGAATGTGTCTCTGGTAGATATCCTCTCTCGGGCATGGATGTCCCGTGTCCCTGTGGCCAGCATGGGGGCCACCAGCCACCTGCAGCTTCAGCACTTGGCATGCGACTAATGGGACTGAAATTTTAAAAAGATTATTTAGTTTAAATATATCTAGATAGCTGATGTGCCTGGTGGCCACTGTGTGGGCAGGGCAGTCTGACAAGGTAGCACAGAGAAGAACTTCACCCTTGAGTGATGTATTTGCAGCTTCACGTTCCCGTTAATGCTTTAAAACCAAATAGTGATGGCCTGTTTACCCCTAATGACTTGGAAAATGTGTTTTCCAACTATTTGGTGTTCTCTTTGAACAAATCTCATCATACAGCCCTGCTGCAGATAATGTTTTCAAGAAAATGATTGCTTATTTTAAAAAGCTCAATTGACCTGATCATGGTTTAAGTCTTTTTTTTTTTTTAAGTTTATTTATTTATTTTGAGAGAGAGAGAGCGCGCACAGGTGTACGGGTGTGAGTCGGGGAGGGGCAGAGAGAGGGAGTGAAAATCCCGAGTAGGCTCCACGCTGTCAGCACAGAGCCCTATGCGGGACTCAAACTCCTGAACCGAGATCGTGACTTGAGCGGACATCAAGAGTCGGAGGCTTCACTGAAAGCTACCCAGGCGCCCTGATGATGATTTAAGTTTTAAATTTGTGACATTTTACCTTCCAGTGCTGCAGAGGTGTCCTCATTATTTCTAGTTGTTCCATGATGCTGCTGTAAGATAATATCTGATGGTCTGAGCTTCTGGTTTGGGGAGTCTAGCAAAAAAAAAAAAAATGGGCATGGGGCACCTGGGCGGCTCAGTTGGTTAAGCGTCCAACTCATGATTTCAGTTCAGGTCGTGATCACACGCGGTTCGTGGGATCCAGCTCTGCATGGGGCTCTATGCTGACATTGTGGAACCTGCTTGGGATTTTCTCTTTCTCTCTCTCAAGGTAAATTAAAAAAAAAAAAAAGTGAGCCAACTTCAGAGTTAAAAAAAAAATGGGTTCTTACAGTATCTCCTTTAGGAGTCTGACACCTGCTCAGTAGGATTTCTGTATTTCTATAGGAGACTGCACCTGGGGCACCTCACAGACCAAAGGCATGACTTCTGCTCAAATGCTTGTATTATTTTCATGTAAAAAAAGTCTTATTTGCACATATTTCCAAACTGAAATTAGGTGTTGAGATTAGAAAGGTTTCAAGTTCTAGCATTAGAACGTTGTATATGATTATACCTTGTGGTGAAAGAATTTCTTGTTGTTGAGTAAGCAAGCTTAGGTTTTATTCCAGAGTAAAGTTTAAGGTAGGTTCTCTGTCTTTATAGGATTGTAATTCTCAAAGGCTCTTAAACACATCCTCTGTTTTAAAAAATGTGGCAAAAGCCTCACATTTTATGTGCTATAGTGAGATTTGTTGCCTTATGACTTCTGCTGTATTAATTAAAAGCTCAAAAGCATTAAAATTTTTTTTTTTGTATTTTTATGTTTCAGGGGAACGTTTTAGACTTTAAAAAGAAACTGAGCACGAGCATACACCTGCTTGTATTTTAACAGCTGCAGAGAATTTATTTATCTAGAAGGGACATTTATCTGCAGGACCCAAAAACAGAGGGTCATTTAGTCATGCACTGCTTCCAGGAAGAGCTGTTTTCTCTCCCTCTTTGTGTCACCGTCCCCCAAAGGTAGAAAGTAGCAGCAGTAAAACACGATCTCTCTCTTCTGAAGCCTGTAAGGAATGCCGAGACTTTTATCGTCCGGTGACCTGTCAGGGTGTGTGGCAGGCGTTCCCTGAGTCTGTCCAAAGCCGACCTCACGCATCCTCGGCCCTGCCGGTGGGGGGGTGCCATCCTGGGCTGTGAACCTCTCACCAACTCCCACTACGTTATCAAAGGATAAGGAGAGTGGGAGAGAGAGTTTAGGAATCCAGAGTGTTCTTTTCAGCTCATGCCACTTAGTCAAGTCAAACATTATTTAAATACTTGCTTTTTGATGGTGTGCTATGGACTGAAGAGAGCATTTTTCTTTAATGAGTTGTAATTGAGAAAAGAAAACACAGGTGATAGTTTCTGAAATATTTACTTACTTTGGAGTGCCGAGTGAGACATTAAAATTTTACATTCTGTTGGGGAGAGCCAAGGAGAGGTTGTGGTCAGGAGGGGATCCCCGCAGAAGTACTGGGCCACACGGAGGCATAACTCCAAAAACTTTCTGTGTAAGGTCTCAGCAAAAGAAAGTTATTTCAGCGGAGAAACGCAAATTGTAAACATAGATCATCTGTAGGAAAAGTAGCTTCCCACAACTTGTGGTCATTTTGATTTTTTTCTACATAAAATATATCCAAAATCGAGTGATTTATTGGGATGCTAATAGGACTAGACATTCGTTGAAAATATTTATTGAGCCAGTAAATACTGAACTTTTACTTCTGAAATGCCTACCTCACTGGTTTCTCTAGAAACAGGTTTTTAACTTAGTACTACTTTAAGTTTCCAACATTTCAAATAAAAGCGTGTAAGATGCAAGTTGAGAAAAGCAGTAGAAAACCATAATGCATGAATTGTTGCAGGATTCCAGTTTAAAGTGCTCTCCAGTCGGAGCTGGGTGGGACAGCAGCGGAGAGGACACTTCCTGAGTGACGTGTGTCCTGGGCTCCTGCTTTTTCCCCCGGGACGGGAAGCAGCCTCTCCTGAGACTGCACAGTGCCCGCTGGTGTAGGCTGGCAATCCTGTCTGGTTTCTGTGCGACCATGGGGGTCACTTTCTCTTCAGGGTTCTGTAGACAGGGCTCCAAGGCGATGATGCCGATGATGCGGGGAAGGAAGGAAGGGTCGGGAGTGGCAGGCGGAGGGACGGGGACCTCCCAGCGCCTGCGAGAGAAGGGTCCCGGGTGGCACAGCAGTGACCTGCCCGGCACGGTGTCACCAGGAAGCCGAGATGGGTGCCGAGTGAGCAAGGAAGAGCGATTCAGCCCGGTGATGTGAGTTTATCGGAAGTAAACAAGGGACTGAATTTAGATGGAATCCCCTTAAATCATGGTGCTTCATTCTTCCCCATTTACCCATTGGTTGTATTTGGATGGCCACTCTGGGCCAGCTCCTGGTGAGAAAATACTTAGTAACCGTCTGCTGTGTGTGTGGGGCACTGGTGGGTGCAGGAAAGGGTACCCCACTTGCTGGGAGCTCCCCTTCCCTGAGCTAGTTTCGGGGTGGAAAATACGGAAGAGAAGGTGAGGCTGGGATTTCAGCAGGATAAGGTGGCCGGGATGGTCACTCTAGACTGGACGCGGGTTGGGCCGGGCCTGCTGAGACGGAGTGGAACCTGTCACCTAGTCAGAACCGCAGGCCTATGGAGCCTGTCACCTAGTCAGAACTGTGGGCCGCGTGCATAGGCCGAGTGGCCTGCAGGGAATGCAGTGCCCCTGAGGGGGGACAGCAGGGAGGGGCCGGCATCTCCTCGATGAGCACAGACCCCTGCGCTGCTGTGTGGAGAGTAGGTTGTGGAGGTGCGGGGAGGGGGGAAGGGGAGGAGTGGGGGGTGGAAGGTCCATGGACAGCTGCCTGGAATGGGGAAGAGCCACACCTTGTCACCCCAAGGGCCCAGCGCATAGTGTGAACTGGGCGGGAACTTGTCAACCTTAGGTAAAACTGGCAGGAATGTGTTTATTTGGAAATAACAACAGAATTGCAGGTTGGGGACAGGCTGGCTTTGGGACAACCATAGGCAGGTCCAACAAAGAGGAGAGGAACGTTATTTTATGGACAAAAAGGAAGTTGGGAGGGGTTGTTTTGAACCAAAGTCCACTGGAGAAGCAGTGGGGTTGAGGGTGATGGTGGTTTCTCAGTGGCTGAGCTGTGGGGGGGCGGGGGGATGCCCACACATCTTCCCCATGGGGCCTGGAATTCAGGATGCTTTCCTGTTGGGTCTGTAATTGACAGTTCTTCCTGTGATTGACCTTGAGCGGTACAGCTCCCCCTTCCAGGCTCCCCTTCTGCATCCAGAATCCGCTTTAGGGATGTTTCTCTGTATTAATCTTCACAACACTCAATTGACACATCTTGTCACCTGCTTGAATAACTTGCTCGGGTGGTACAGATGCGGAGAAGTGTCAGGGTGAGAGTGGAGACAGGACGGCCTGCCTGGGGTGGGGAACAGGGCCGGATGTAGTAAGGGGAGACCTCTCCGAACCCACAGGCTCCTCCCTGCGGGACCGAGGGGAAACCAGACTTCGTAGAAGAAGAAAGTTCTAAAGAGCTCAAGACGAGCCTACGTCTCTGTGGTTCTGTGAAACCGAGCGGGGCCAATCCGGTTTCCTGAGGAAGCCCTAACCTTGAAAACGTTTGACCACGGGACCACACCACCTGGATGGCTTCTGATGGTTTCACCTAAAAGTTCCTTTACCAGTTGTTTTTAATTCCAAGATGCTTCGTTTTATTGCCAGAGATACGTGTAGCCTGACATCTGGGAGATTACAGTCCGAGTTGTCGTAGTTCTACAGGGTGTCCTGCCATTGCTTCTCTGAACCACAGCAAGATGTGGAGGGTTTGTGATACGTGGGTAATTGTTAGTAACTTGCTGATTTCCAGAAAAGGGGCACTATTTTGGGTCACTTTCATTTTAAAGGCAGAAAAGTCTTTCCCCAGTACCTGTGGCTTGCTGCTCTCAGCAGCTGGAGACCTGGGTGTTGTGGCCAGTTCTTTCTGCTTTTCCTGTTTTTTAATGTTTATTTTTGAGAGAGAGAGAGAGGCAGCGTGAGCAGGGGAGGGGCAGAGAGAGGGAGAGACAGAATCCGAAGCAGGCTCCAGGGTCAGAGCTGTCAGCACAGAGTGCAGTGCAGGGCTCGAACTCCTCAACTCGCTGAAGTTGGATGCCTAACTGACTGAGGCACCCAGGCGCCCCTTCTGCTTTTCCATCCGCCCCTCCCCCCCCCCCCCCCCCCCCCCCCCCCCGCCGCGCCACCTGTGTCATGGGCCCTCTCCTGCGCTGTCACTCCGCTGCCTAGGCCCTCTCCTTGCCATCTTCGTCCCCGCCCTGCTCTCTGCCCCTTTAGTCTGTTCCACGCACTTCCTCCGTGTGGTTTTTCCTGAACCGAAGTCTGCGTCTTCCTTCTCCAGCATGCTCCAAGACTGATTTCTGTTACGGCATATGGGAGAAGCTCCCTCTGCAGAGACGGAGTGTCCGTCATCCAGCCCAGTGGGTTTCGGCCCTTTGGTGTCATCCGGACACTTCGTTCCAGGGTGTCAGGCCTCGCAGAGGAAGTGGTAGAGTCAGAACACCGAACAAGGCCGTGTCGGTCGTGCCGCCGCTCGCTGGCCTGCCTTCGGAATTGTGTTGTCCTCCTAAGATCCGCTCACACCTGGGGTGTGCTCCCCGGGGGGTCTGCGTGAGGACCGTGGGCAGGGCCGAGGCCAGCGTTCCTCTTGTCACAGCAGGCATACGCCGTCGTACGTTTCTGCCCATGACGCTCTGCTCCCCGTGACCGTGACCGTGCTGTAGCTGTGTGCGCGTGTGAGATGAGGCCCGTGCGCCGGGGCGTCCGCAGCATGCCTGTGCCTCACGGGCCGAGCGGTGACCCGTCCCTGCCTGTCCGTCCAACCTCACTCTGCCTGCACGGCCCAGCAGCCCCGGAGTGCAGTCGTCACCGCACGCCGCTGTGCTTGTGTGCTGTCTCTGCCCGGATGTTCCTCTTCCTGCTCGGCTCACTCCTGTCGGTTCCAGTTCAGCGGCACGGTGACAGGGTGGCCTGTCTCTGTCCCAGGACGCTGTGCGCACCCCGCGGGCGGTTCTCCCGTGCGTCCGCCTGTCGGCCCTGCGTACACCTGTGCGTTTTGGCACCCGGAGCGTGCTGGACTCTTGTGGGGACTTGGTGCACATCGTTCCGGCGATTGTCCTTGGGGACGCTAGTTCTCGCCCGCTTCGTATATGTCCATCGTTGGCTTGGCTTTGAGCTTCCTCAGGGTTCCCAGAGCTGACGTCTCGGAGGACAGAGTCGGAGGCGCTGGGGGGAGAACTGGAAGCAGTGGGTTGCTCGTGCTCCCGGTGTCCTGGTGGATCAGGAAGATCGTGTGCTCGGTGCGGAAGAGCAAAGAACAGGACGAGGAAGTGCCTTTACGTGCAGTGGCTGCGGTGCCCAGTTTAGAGGAGAGCATTGGCAGCGGCAGGGAAGGAGGGGTTGCAGGTGCGGAATGACGCAGTTCAGAGTTTAGTCCTCTTACTTTATTTGTTGTTTATGACGGATGGTGAGTACAGAGCGGCCTGGAGCGAGTGTACTTGGGGTTTGAAGTCTAAGTCTGGCGTCGGGCACGGTTGAAAAGGAGGGAACAGATTTTCCTTCTTTATCATTTTTGTTTTTAACTTTAGAGACCACAAATGGGGAAGGGGTAGAGGGGGAGGGGGAGAGAGAGAGAATCTTAGGCAGGCTCCATGCTCAATGTGGAGCCCGATGCGGGCCTTGAACTCGTGAATGGCGAGATCATGACCTGAGTCGAAGTCAAGAATTCAACACTCAACAGACTGAGCCACCTAGGCGCCCCTGGAACAGATTCCTCAAGTTACCCTCAAATAAGCAGAGTGCTCTGTTTCTTCTTAGAGACGGCGTCTGGCTTTGAGAAAGCTCACAGAAGTTGCACCGTGTGTTCGGGTAGTAGCTCACTCTTTTTTTTTTCTTTTTAAATGTTTCTTTCTTTATTTTGACAGAGAACCCCAAGCAGGCTCTGCTCTCTTAGTGCACAGCCCAAAGCGGGTCTGCATCTCATGACCATAAGATCATGACCTGAGCTGAAATCGAGAGTCGGATACTTGACCGGCTGAGCCCCCCCAGGCGCCCCGGAGCTCACTCTGGGTCGTGTTTTGCTCTCCTGCTGACTGCCGTGTGCCGTGGAGCTTCGCCTCTCTGACCCACAGTGTCCGTGCAGCTCAGCGAGCATGTTTGCGGTTTGTGATACTAAGATAGCAAGGTAGTTCGGGGGTGGAGGAAACCTTAGGGCCAAAGCCTCCGGTCCTAAAGGAATGTGTAGACCAGTGAGGCAGATAAGACAGGATACAAACAAGTGCAGTGTGAGTAGATGTTGGACAAAGAGAGTTTTCTTCTGGCTGGAGGGTGTGTGTGTGCGTGCGTGTGAGTGTGTGTGCGCGTGGAGGAGGAGGAGGAGCTGGAGGCACTTTTAAGGTCTCTGAATTATCCTAGAAGGATGGGGTGGCTTAGACGGTAGGGAACAGGGTGTAGGGAACAGCTGAGCTAATCTAGGGAGGTGAGTGAGGAAAATTGTGGGTGTTTAGATTTCTAATTTGATGATTTGAGGCTGTCACTTAAACTACGTTCCGTGAAATTTGGACTGTGCAGAGGTAAATGCCAGGGCACATGGAGGTGGTGTTTCCATAGTGTTATCAGGTTAGCTCCTGGCGCCGTGATCGTTCCCGACTCAGCCCTCGTGTGCGGCGTCTTCCCCTGGAGCGTCCTCGCCCCTGCTGGCTGTGACAGAGGTCATTCAGCAGTTGGGACTGGGAGGGCTCAGAACCAGGAGCTTCTCCAGAGGGACTCACGTTGGGAGGAGGACCAAGTCCCGGAGGTGACTGCTCTGTCGCTGCGGGTACGAAGTGGGGGTGTGATCTAACACCCGAGACCAGCGTGCAGCGTTCTGAGACCCTCTTTCTGTATGTAGAGAACATTTCTCCACAATAAAGTAGCCACTTCTACTTGTTTTATCGTTTTTTTCTGGCAGGGTGATCATCTCAGACAGTGACGGCGCTCTGGATGACACTCAGTGGGTCCTGAGTGTTCAGTGATTGGTATCGAGACTTCATGTGTTGTTGATTTCTAGATTCTATTCACTGGCTGTAGTGACCAAAAGAGTAAAAAAAAGACACCCAGTGATGATTTTATGATTTTGCTTTAAATAAGTCAGATTTGGCCTTAGAAACTGATGGACTGATTTTGAAACACACCATAAGAAAAAGCAGTGCGCTTAGCGTAGGTCTCAGTGTCGCCGGCCCTTGGTGGAGCCTGGGACATGTAGCTCCTGGAAATTGGGAGGTTTTAAAAAGCAGCTTTAGGGCCTTGAGGGTAAACTGCAGGCAGGAGTCCTCGCGGCTTTCACGGCAGCGGTGCTGACTCTGAACACGCAGGATGGTGGCCGGTCCGGGGTGGCCAGCCTGGGAGGGGGCGGGGCGGAAAACCCCAGGAGCCAGGGAGGCCCTGAGTCTCATTTCTGCCTGGGCCCGGTGTCTGGGTGCGTTTGAGAGGTTGAAGAAGCTTTGGCTGATGTTCCTTGTCTTAATCGAGTCCCCTCTCTAAGTGATCGTGTGGAGGGAGGTGTTTGTCTTGACCAGGTTACGGGAGGCCTGGTGGCAGTCTCTTCTGGAGGGTACTCGGGGGCCCTCCTCCAGGAGGGGTAGCGCACAGTGTAGAAGTGAGGTGACGGTTTCCGTTTCTCTCTGCACAGCTGAATATTAAAGCCCAAGCCATGCAGACCCTTCCCTGATCCTCCAGCCGGGAAGTCCTTAGCTGGCTGTCCTTCCGGCGAGTTTCCTGTGCGTTGTAAGGTCTGGGGAGGATTCATATCACCCCTTTTATAGGTCGTTCATTTTTCTCGAAAGGACATTTTTTTTCCGCTCGTATTCTTTTTTCTCTTCGGTAGACCTGAGGGATCTCAGTTTTGAGAAGTCAAAACTCGAAGGTGTTGGTGCAAAGCTTTGTTGCCTTTCGGTGACCAGGAGCATCTTCCGCTGCTGGTTCCTTTTTCTTTCTGTGGAACTTGACGTCGCTCTTTAAATCCCAGGAATAAACTTTAGCCTCTGGCACAAAGTTAATTTCTTGTAAATGCCGTAGCCGGTTTTTTTGTATTTCCTCTTGGGAAAGTCTTCCAAATTTTAATCGGAGATAATGCCTCCTTGAAGATGAATCATTCTTATGTAAATAGCAGAACATTATAGTCACAGCGAATACAAGTTCTCTAAAAAGGGAGCTCTTAAAAATAAGTCTGTGACCCATTCTTTTTAAACGAAAATTGTCTGGGACTTTGGATTTTTGGAAGGGCAAGTCTCCTTCAGACGTGACTTGGGCACGAATGGCTGTGCAGAGTGTGGAGGGCTGGGCGCCACTTAGTGTGAGGAGTGCGTGTCTTCTCCGGAACCTTCTTTCCTTTCAGATGGAGCACCTGACGAAGTAGATGCAAATAATGGTCACGGTTGCATTTTTAATGAAGTGTTTTCACATTCTTTCATCACAGTGTATGTTAAGGGTACTTTTCAACTGAAATTACCGTGAAAATATATTAACGTTGAGATTGTAAAAATATTAAAGTGACATCTATCCCTTTTCTCCTAATCAGTGATTTTGTTTATTCCATACAAGCCAGTTTGTATGTATGTGTAATTTAAGTGCTTATAATCCACAACTTGACGTGTTTCTATTTGGTAACTTTATTTTCACCGCTGACCCCGTATTCATAGTAGTTGGTCGCTGGATCATAATCCTTCCAGCAAAGGTATTTAAACTTACTTTCTATGTCGCTGGATATTTAGTTTTCCAAATTACTGTTCATGGATCTAACACCGTAGGGAAAATCTTCAGGCATTTAGAACTTTTCTTCGTTTCAGTTATTTCTTTGGGATGCATTACCGGATGTAAGGTCGTGAGGTATACATAATTCTATGGCTTTTGACACATGACCATTTTACTTTCCAAAAGGGTTTTGACAGTGTATGTACAGTGCCATCATCATGTCAGGGGTGAACCGCTGTCCTACAGTCTCATCTCTGTCGGATCTTTTAATCAAATTATGAATTTAATGGTCGTAAGTGGTACTTCATTGTTGTAATTTATTTAAAACCATTATGTTCTCCCAGGGATTGCCATTCGTGTTACCTCATGTCCTCCGTCTGTTGTGTCCTCTGCTCTGATAGAGTTTATTGTTCATTGAATAATCTCTTTGTGGCTCATCTGATGAAAAGTGAAGTTCCTGATTGACGGGTTGGGCAGGTTGGGCAGGTTGGAAAGAAGTCAGCATGTCTCTGCCCCTGAGAGGGGCTGGTCTGGGGTTGGCTTCTCCCGTCTCCCACGTTGTCCACCGCGGCGGTTCACGGCCCTGGCGCTGTAAGGTGCATCTGCGAGGGCTCACGGGCCTCCTTGACCTGGTTGGTGCTGCACACTTCGTGATGAACGTGGGTCACCTCCGAGGCTCCAGGAGGTGCAGCTCCGCCTGTAGCTGGGGTTGGCCAGAGCGGTCAGGATGGGGGAGCGGCTTCTGAGGGCCCCATTTCTCTTGCTTCCCTGTGGGGAAGGGTGTGATGAAGTTATTTCCGTGTTCTTGAAAATACAGTGTTTTACCAACGTGTCGGGAAAAGATGGTATATTTGGAAGTAAGTTTACTATAGATTACTTTTTATTCTTATAATTTCCATTAATTTGTGCATCTGCTGAAACGTCAGTGTGTCTCCAGTCATGTTCAGTTTTTTAATTTCTGAATTTACATGTTACCTTCAGTCTCCTCCATCTAGCTTAGTAGTAAATTGCTGTCTCCTGTTTCCACGTGCAAATTTTGTCTCCCTTAGATTTTATATCTTACATAGTGTGAGAAATGAGCCCACCGACCCATTCAAGGGGGGGAAGCGGAGCCTCGGAGCACAGTGAAACGAGGCTTTAACGAAAGTTCTTGCAAGAGCAGGTGTCTGCCGCGGACAGGCACACCCAGGGCTGTTACAGCAGACAGTTTATCCCCGAGCGGGACGCTGCACCTCTGGCTCCTCATTGGCTGATACTGCAGAGGTTACAGCCTTCCCCGGAAGTCGCCTGTGCCCACGGAAGGCGAAAAGTAGTCTGATTGGGACAAGCGTACGTTCCTTGAGGTGACACAGAGACTTCAGTTCTTTGGCACATGCTCGTTGCAAAGCCTGTGAAAATAAGCCCAGGAAACGGAGGGGAAGAGCCAGGAAGTGAAGTTTCTAGGGGTTTGGGACTCCATTGTGGGGAGGGGGAGGGTGTCACACACATTTCCCATGGGTCGTAAACCTATTGTTTACTGGACAGCACAGCTTTTATTCGGTATTTCCGAAAATTAATCATCTCATTTCTCACAATCCTCTTTGCTAAGTTGATTCCCTTTTCATTTATAGGCTATTTTGGGCACAAGACACAGACATTTGTTTCTTAAGAGGAATCTTACGCCCGAGGGGTTTGCTGTGGTCAGAAGCTCCCACCCAGCATTGTTCTAGAATATGTGTGCTTTGTTTTATTTTTTCCCCCCACTCAGGGACCTCAGGGCCTAACCTTTTCCCTCTCTGCCTACTGAACTCCATCTTTTCTGTCATATTCCCCCCTTTGAACATGTGACTCCTAACTGCCATTAGGAATTGGGACAACCCACCTTAACTGCTTCCTGCTAGAAGGGGGGCGGTGACAGGGGTACGGCAGTCAGGGCAGGTTCAGAGGTCGATCCAGAGGTTCAAAATAACGGGAGGGCATCAGGAATGTCTGGGCTAGTAGAATTTTCTTATTTTTCTGGCGTATGCAGTGGCTTCTACAAATGACATGAAAAAAGAATATTAGACCAGCAAGCGTTACTATTCCAAATGCAATGCCTCCTAGGGAGGAGGTCACACCATGGGAAGTAGCCATCCAGAGAGTCCCTGACGTGTGTGGTCAGGTTTTTTTTGTTTTTTTTGTTTTAAATTTAACTAGCTTTTCCTCCCTCTTCCACATTTATTTGGATCTTTTGATATTATTGCTTAGAATAATTAAGCATTTGAACTAGTTTTTGGTTCTCGATCCTCAATCTTCCTTTGGCCATCCGGTTTCCATAGGAATAGCTCCACAAGGAGTATTTAACTTTACCTCGAGGAAAGATTGATCTTCGATATCCAGATTACTCTAAGTTCAGGCAGTTGTTTATCCGTCCTGGAGCTAGCAGCACTGTCGTCCCTAATTCAGTCAAGTGTCCCTTTCTAGCAAGGGAGTGGGGCTGTCTGACATTATCAAAAAGAATGTGGAAAAAAAAAATCTCTCCACATGCACCCTGGGGGCAGAGAGAAAAATTTAGTCATACGTTTTCTAGAAACGCGTCTAACTGTTAACGCTGTGTTTGGATGGTTGGCCTGGAGTGGAAAGGAGGACAGAAAAGGCGGCTCCAGAGTCAAGAAGGAACTCAATTCCTTCTATTTCCAGAGTTACCCGAGGCTCTGGGTTTCCAGTGGACAGTTGGTTCAGGGGAGCCACCATGATGAGCCCCCCAGGACCCATCCATTCCCTTCAGGGACACGGGTTATCTGAGCTCTGGCAGATTGAGATCCCCGAGGGCATGCAGATCTCCAGTGACTGTCTCCACACAAGGGGCACAGCTTACGGGGTTTCCACTTCTGTTGTCCCCTCTGAGAACATTCTTGTTTCCAGTGCCCTGAATGGCCACGTAAGTGGCACTTGGTGCCAGGACCTCGGTCGGGAAGTCTGATCTGACATAGTACGCAAGGTCGCGATGAAGGCCTTAGATTTTTCTTTTTAAGCCTCCTTTCCTGTTCCGGATTCTCCTCTTGATCTCGGTTGTAGTAGATCCACTTGTTAGCTCATAAGAGCTCCTCCAGGGTCCCTTCCGGGCCAACAGCCAATTTTTGCAGCTTCCTTCGAATATCTGGGGCTGGTTGAGTGACAGATCTGTCCATTAAAATCATCTCAGCTTCAGGGGGTCTCGGCTAAATATAGCCGTATTTTAACCTTTAACCTTTCCAGGAAGGCTCTCGTCCTGTGTCTGTAAAATAGCGACCGACTTAGCATAATTTAAGGGTTTCACCTCAGACGTCCTTTAATTTCTCCAACATACAAGCTTGGAAATGGTAGTGATACAGTTCCCCAGTGGGATTATCATAGTTCCAAATTAGGATGTTGGGGCAGAACTGCCTGAACCCCAGTAGGGAACTGGGAGTTCTTGAAGGACCTCCAGCCCCATGGTAATTAAGGAGCTCCTCGTCCCCATATCTCTCAGCAGCTGCCAGAACACCACACTTCCCTGTCTCATTAAGAGTCTGATTCAACAAAAGCATTGTATCTTTCCAGGTCAACTCAGGAACATAACTAATATTCTGAAAAGTCTCTATATACCTATGAGGGTCATCAGAAAACGTACCTATTCTTTTATCTGTCTTAAATCTTGCAATGAAGAAGGTACTTGTAATCTTATGGTGGTGCCTCCCTGTGTCCCCCACTTCCTGCACCCTAGCTTCTTGTAGGGGAAACACGCCTGTTACACTACGGGGAGGGCCTGGGTAAGGTGGGCAGCAGGGAGCAAAAGTGCACGGTTTTTAAGTCTGGATATGTAGATTGAGGACCTGAGCAGGGGGAGGTGGAGGTGGAAGTCTTCCCCTCTCCTGTCTCTGGTCTGCTGTGGGTGCAGCAAGGCGCCCTTAGTTCCCTCCTTTCATTGTTGTGAGCCCTTGGAAAGGGTTGCCAGTAGGCCGGGATCGACCTTGTACGTCCCTCGATTTTCTCTAAGGCTCCAAACACACTGAACCTAGGGACTTCTCCCTGTTTCCCTTCACGTTTGCAAAACAGGTCACACTGTAGGATAGCATTATAATTGATAACTTCCCCCTGGCGGCCAGGTTTCTTCCTCCAGTTTGTATCAGGGCCAGGCCTCGGTGCAAAAGAAAAGGAGTCCCTTTTTCTGTAGGGTTTGTGGATCAAAACCATGCCAGGTTTTCAGAATGCATCCTAAAGGGGTATTGGCCTTGGTTGGGGAATTGCCCATCTATAGGAAGGAGGAGGAAAAGGTGGCCTTCATCTCAGTTTCCTATAGCTGGCCAGGAGAGGCCTCATCTTTTGACCCTGTTGGCCAGGAGAAGCCTCATCTCCTGCCCCTGCGTTTTGGCTGTTTGACTGGTAACAGAAAGCCCTACTTTCTGTCAGTCTTGTGCAGAGAGCAGTGGCTCCTACCCAGGCTTGACTCTGCCTCCGAGAGCTGATCTGTCTTCCCCAGTTTCTCCTCCATGCTGTATCCCGCCTACAGGACGTTGGGGGTATGGACTGTGACCAAGCAAGACTCCCCTTGGTTGTAGGATGCACTGGTTTTCTTTTGGCCCGACAGTAATTTACATATCGATAGTTGGCTGTTGAGGAGGGGTTAAAAGGGCCAAGGTCTTTAAAAGGGCCAAGGTCTGTTCCCCTGCCTTTTTCAGCAGTGCCCTGGTAAACGTGTTCCAGCCATGTGGATATGCATTTTCGGCATACACTGGGCTAAGTGTAGCAAAATGGCCCCATGAATCCCAGTAAAAGCCCTTTGTCCGTCCCCCATGTCGTTCTAGTATGCTGGAGGAAAGGGATTATGCTCTCTGAGACTGAGGACATGTGGGATCTTCTTTAGTCCCCAAGGACTCTCCCTTGGGATGCCTTTTAACCCACTGGAATCCATTCAGATTGCAAGATCTAAAAACAAAACAAGATGAAACTGATCTTTTTTTGTAATACTGGCCTCAGTTCTCCTTAGGAGATGAGGAAAAATGGCCCATTAACGGGACACTGCATTTTAATACAAATCTCTTCTGTAAGAAGTAGGGCAAGTGGACTGAGGTACCTCGTGTCCAGGCTTTCTGGCCTTCAATAGGGCCCAGAACTGAGGGCCTTTTGCAGACTGTGTTTGCCCAAATGTGCTGGCCAGTAAACTCCTTCCTGATACTGGATGATTGTCTGAAAAGGCCTCCGAATAAACCCAGGTTGTCTCCGGAGGCCTCGCGGTGCTGTGTCTGCGTCCTCCGCTCGGGGTCTGTGGTCCGGTCCCTCTCTGCTTGTCCTCCCAGAGGCTCCAGAGTGCCACATGGGGGGGGGGGCTGCGGGGTCAGTTCTCAAGCTCTGAGTTCGTTGGGCTTCGTTTGAAACACTCTCTCGACTTGGTTGCTGGGCCTCACACTCCTTGGGGTAGTTTCTGTTTCCTTGGTGGCGCCTCAGTCCTTGGCGGAGCGCTTGCCCGCTGTCGGGGGTGGGTGTCTGCAGGTCACGGGGCCAGCTCCAGGCACAGCCCTCGGTGCTCCTCAGTGTCTGGCCCCTCAGGCCTCGTGTCCTCTCGCCCCAGGCAGGTGGTCGTGTGTGTGTGTGTGTGTGTGTGTGTGTGTGTGTGTGTGTGTGTGTGTGTTGCAGCCTCCTTGGCCAGTCCCTGTGTCTGGTAGGCAGCTCCCCTTTGACCCCGATGGTCCGGTCCGTGGGCGCTCCCCTGCCGGCCCCCTCCTCCCCTCCTTGAGGCTCTCCGGGTGCTGAGACCTCACATCCAGGCTCCCGCCCCTGCCCCGCGTTCACATCCCGCCCCTGCGCCGTGCCTCCTGGTGAGCACATCTCCTGGCCCAGCCTTCAGATCTGTCCGCGTCTAGCCGTTTTCACCACCCTTGCTGTTCCCTGCCGCTCGGGTCACCGTCCATTGCAGGTGCTGCGTGTCCCCTGTGTCTGTTCACATAGTAGCCAGAATGATTTAAGTGACGTCACTTCGCCTCCCTGTTGGGAATCCTCCGATGACCTCTTGTTAAAAAAGAGAAATGGAGATACAATTCACATACCGCCACTCTGAGTGTGCCCTGCAGGGGTTTCTTTCCACCTGTTGTGCAACTGGCACACTAATTCCAGAGCATTTTCGTCACGCCTAGAGAGGCCCTGTAGCTGTCAGTGGTCCCTCACCGCGACCCTGGCCACCACTGGCGCCTCTGCCTCCAGTGGGCTCTCCACTGGAGTCCACATTCCTTGCTCTGGCCTTTGAATGGTGGTTTCCAGTCACGCGCAGACCCTCGGCCCCCTGCCCGGTTCCACGCAGGCGCTGGGGGTGCAGCCCTGCAGCCCGTGGCGGACAGCCCTCTGTCCACACCCTGGCATGAGGACCAGCGGCCTCATTGGTTCCTCTGTCCTTTGCTCTCTCTACGCTGACCCTGCTCTGCCCTGGGTGTGACCCAGCCCTTCCTCCAGGCCCTTGGGCTCCCTTTCCCCTTAGATGGCTGCAGACTGGGACCGCGCAGATGCGTGTGGATTGGAGGATTGTGGTCCTGAGCCCCTCCAGGTTCACTCTGCGTCCTCCTTCCTGCCCTGTGCTCCCAGAGGTGGGGGTCCCTCTCCGCACGGCCCCCTCTGTTTTGAATTTTGTGCTATGTGCTGTGTTCGCTGTTTATTTTATTATTTTTTAAAATTTTTTTGTTTTTTAAAATTTACATCCAAATTAGCATATAGTGAAACAGTGATTTCAGGAGTAGATTCCTTAGTGCCCCTTACTCATTTAGCCCATCCCCCCTCCCAAAACCCCTCCAGCAACCCTCAGTTTGTTCTCCATATTTAAGAGTCTCTTCTGTTTTGTTCCCCTTCCTGTTTTTATATTATTTTTGTTTCCCTTCCCTTATGTTCATCTGTTTTCTTTCTTAAAGTCCTCCTATGAGTGAAATCATATGATTTTTGTCTTTCTCTGACTAATTTCACTTAGCATAATACCCTCCAATTCCATCCCCATAGTTGCAAGTGGCAAGGTTTCATTCTTTTTGATTGTCGAGTAATACTCCATTGTGTGTGTGTATATACACATATATACACACATATGTGTATACATATATACATGTATATACACACATGTGTATACATATATGTATACATGTATGTGTGTATATACATGTATATACCACATTTTCTTTATCCATTCATCCATCAATAGACATCTGGGCTCTTTCCATACTTTGGCTATTGTTGATAGTGCTGCTATAAAATGGGGGTGCCTTCAAAACGTGTCCCTTCGAAACAGCATACCTGTATCCCGTGGATAAATGCCTAGTAGTGCAATTGCTGGGTCGTAGGGTAGTTCTCTTTTTAGTTTTTTGAGGAATCTCCATACTGTTTTCCAGAGTGGCTGCACCAGCTTGCATTCCCACCAACAATGCAAAAGAGACCCTCTTTCTCCACATCCTCGCCAACATCTGTTGTTGCCTGAGTTGTTCATGTTAGCCATTCTGACAGGTGTCAGGTGGTATCTCATTGTGGTTTTGATCTGTATTTCCCTGATGGTGAGTAATGTTGAGCATTTTTTCATGTGTCGGTTGGCCATCAGGATGTCTTTGGAGAAGTGTCTATTCATGGCTTTTGCCCATTTCTTCACTGGGTTATTTGTTTTTGGGGTGTTGAGTTTGATAAGTTCTTTATAAATTTTGGATACTAACCCTTTATCTGATATGTCATCTGTAAATATCTTCTCCCATTCTGTCGGTTGCGTTTTAGTTTTGCTGATTGTTTCCTTCCCTGTGCAGAAGCTTTTTATTTTGATGAGGTCCCGGTAGTTCCTTTTTGTTTTTGTTTCCCTTGCCTCTGAGTGTTCGCTGTTTATTAAAGGTGGTTTCCACCTGAGGACTTAGTTTGTTCACTCGATGGCCTGTAAGTACTGAACGAATGGGAAGGATGTTGAAGACGTAAGCTGGCTGGCGTGGTGTACGCTATGGAGGTGACGGCGGATGGACACTCCCTCGTCTCCGTCCGGCATCGTGTCCAGCTGTGCTGTCCGAGGTGGCTCTGCGACATGCAGGACCAGCTCCAGGGTTCATCCGTTCATACGCCACTGCTGCGTGCTTGGTGCGCACCAGGCCCCGTGCAGGGTGCTGAGGGTGCAGCATTGACCGTCAGAATGCCGGCCCGTGTGGAGCTGACCCTCTGGAAGGGAAGATGGAGAGAGCAAAGTTAAGTAAATATAATGTGCGCTACGTTAGTGACTATGCCAAGGAGAGCACAAAGCAGGGAGTATGTGCGCGGGTGGTGTTGGGATTTTCTGGAAGGGTGGCCAGGGAAGGCCTCACTGGGAAAGCAACATTTGAGTGCAGACCTGAGGGGGGCGGAGGGGGGGCAGCTTGGTGGGCTGCAGACGGAAGGGCAGGTGCACAGGCCCCCAGGACCCGGCATGCGTGCTGCGTGGGAGGGTCACGGACACGGGGCAATGGGGGGTGCTGGAAAGGTAACGGGGGCAGCTGCTGGTGTGCGCAGGTCACAAGTCAGCTAATCCACACAAACTTCCCACCTGATGCAGCCACAGCCGCAAAGCCCTGCTTCCTCCTCCCGAATTTACTCTGTATCCACAGAGTTGGGGGGTTCACACGCAGCACTACACCCCCCCCCACCCCCCCATTTTGTCACCAGATCTGGTCCTGTCTACGGAATCTCTCCTTATGCACTGCCCTCATTCAGGCCCTCACTTGGTGCCTGAACTGCTACCTGCGGCTTGCAGGCTGCTGTAGAGAGCTGTCCTGAGCCGTTTGGGTGCCGGAGACTCTTACTTTGAAGGGGAGGACCGAGATTCAGTGATGTGATTTCCCTAAGGCGGTCTAACTAATTATTAACAGAGCTGGGGGTAGAGCCCAGACCTCCTGCCCAGGAGTCTGGAGCAGTGCCACCCGGTTCTCGGCCGAGGACTTCGGGACACCTGCTGTAGTCCGTACCCCAGAGGACCTCTTTGCACGTGGTAGGTAGACGTGGGGTTGGCCTCTGCACTCGCCCCTCACGCCAGGGCTGTGGCTCTTCGGGGTTGGTAACCTGCAACAGCCTCTCGTCATTCTTACTTGTGATCCTGCTTAAAGTAAACAAAGCTGTTGTTTCCCAGATAGTAAAGTTTGGGTGATGGCGCATAGAGCATTTCCCAGTTTTCCTGGTATTTTCCTGCCGTAGGCCGCAGCCTTAAGGGTAAGGCTGGATCGGAAGAGCAGAGTTGACTGTCATTTTAGTGGCCAGGCGGGTCCTTTCCGTGAGTCCTCTTTGTTTATGAAGAGAAAACAGTGCCTGCTCCGGCTCTCAGGGTTGACGTGAGTCTCTGAGGTCCCACAGGGGGACGCGGGCCGGGCCGGGCGCCGGGACCTGTCGCAGCCCCCGGTGTGCCTAGGGCACAGACTGCCCACAGAATGTTCCTGCAGTTTAACGGACACCTTAAGCCCGTTGTTTACGGTAAAAGCGTTCCTGTTTTCGAGGCGCTCAGGTTCAGGGAGAGCATTGGTGTGGGGAACGCTGCCGAGTGCCAGCTCCGTTACTGTCATCTGCCCCGGTGATTCTGTCTAGGCTGCGTGGGTGTGCGTTCACGGGCTGCCTTTCTGGCCGGGTGAGGCCTGGAACCATGTGTCTTTATTAATAGAGCTCGTTGGGGTGTGAAAACCGGATAGAGTTAGCTTGGAAGCTTCTCAGCTCATCCTGGGAGAGGGTGCAGGATTTTTCACGTCGTACGTATTGTTGCAACGGTGCCCACTGTTGGAACGTTTCTGGGTTACCTGCTCGTCCGCTCTGGTCTTCCGGGTTACTTTGCACGTGCACGTGCTCCTGTGCGTTGAGAGCTTGGACTGTCCGAAGGGGGGGACTGTGCCCTGCAGAGGACACGGGCGGGGCGAAGGAGGGGCTGCAGGGTGCCCGGGGAGTGCGTCCTGCCGTGCGTGTGCCCTGTCCCGACCCAGCCCTCGTGGCGTCCTGCGCTGCCTTCTTGCAGGGAAACGTGTGCTGCGGCTGTCGCATCCAGCCTGGGGGGCGAGGGGGTGTCCGGGCGGGGGCAGCCGGGTGCTGTGGGCGCCGGGACTGCCCCGTGATCTCGCGTGTCCTCGTGCACGCGGTGCGCGTCCTGCTCCTGCTGCTGCTGGGTGGCCTTACAGCCCGAGCTTCTCGCGGTGCTTAGTGGTGGTTAATTATGTTTACAGAAGGCGTGCTGGTCCACAGGTTGACGTGCCAACGACTCTGCCTTTCTCTTTGGGGAAGTATTTCCACAGGATGGATGCCCGCAGTTGGGCCCCTTTGAGGTGGTTCTTTATCCTGATGCCTGTCTACTGGCGTGGAGTAGGCACCCCCGGAGTTGAGGGTGCCAGGGTCGCTTGCCTGCGTGGCTGGGCTGGGAACGGACGACATTTTGGGGGGTAATCGAATGGGTGTGAGAGTTTGCACTCTTTGCTCTATCAGTGTTAAGATACAGCGTCTGCTCTTAGAAGGAGAGGCTTTGCTAATGGGGTTAGATTCCAGCCTCTGCTGCCCGAGTGTTTACGAGGTCAGCCAAGTGTTACCCTAAGAGTCGTTCTGCTCGTACCTCGTCGATGGAGACTTCGGGCTGTAACATAGGCATTTGATTTGATTAAAACGTTTTCGCCCCAAAAACACAATGGTTTGAGTAGGTGATACACGCGCGTGGTGTAAATACTAGATTTCCCTCCGTGTTCTGCCTCCTGCTTCCCTTCCCCACCTCTAGAGCGACATGTGTCACGTTCTAGGTCTCCCTCCAAAGAGCCTGCGCACGTCTGGTGGCCCGGCCGCTCTCGGGATTGGTGGGCAGCTCTGTTTCCAGGACGGGTGGGGCACACACCACGAACCGTATGAGTCTATGATAAACAGATGACAGACAGCTTCACGGAAAGACTCGGTTTGGCCTTTTGTGTGAGCCGTTTTGACCGAACGCCAGGGACCCCAGGGGCTCTGCAGGCTGTGTGCCGCGGGGGGCGTGGGGGGAGATGGCTGCCAGCACATACGCACTTGGACGGGGGCTCTGGGGACAGGAATGGACGCTGACAGCTGCTGTCTCTCTCTTGGCAGATGTTCCTCACCGTGTTCCTCAGCGACAACGAGCAGCACTTCACCGAGGTCCCCGTGACCCCCGAAACCACGTGCCGAGATGTGGTGGATCTGTGCAAAGAACCCGGCGAGAGCGAGTGCCACCTGGCTGAAGTGCGCTGCGGCTCTGGTACGAGGCGGGCACCCTGCGCGCCCCTTAGGCCGCGTTGTGTGGTTCCTGGATTGTAGACGTGGCGGCACACGTGCGTCGGGAGCGCGTCCGTCCAGCTGTGGTGGGACACAAAGCCTTTCTGCTCTTTCTTTCCCTGCGATACACTGAAGCCGCCATGGTGTGCGCGGTCAGAGGACAGGCAGGTGATGCACCGGTGGAAGCTTCCGGTAAACCGTACGGTGCTCACGAGGTGCTTTCTGGGTGCTTGGACTTGACTGAGTTAGAGATGTGAGGCGTCCCGAGTGTGTCGCCCTCTGCACGTGTTTGCAGGTTTTTAGGGAAGGCGGTCGGTGTGGCGTCACCGTGGTTGGGGGGGGGGGATTGAAGTCTTGGGTAGTGTTTTAAGCTTTGAGATCAATCCCTCACTCTAGTTCTTTGTATCTTTGTAGCTCTGAAGCGGGACAGCCTGCTCTTCTTGCCCCTGAGGAGTTTGTAGATGGAGTAATTTTCCGTCATTTGTGCCTCAGTCCTGTGCAGCCTGCATGAGCGCCCCCTGCCCCCCGGCCTCCTCCAGGGCTGCCCGGTGTCCCGGCGCCGGCCGCACACCGTGGGGACTGGGTCCACGCCGTTCCCGATGCTCCGGTGGCCCAGGCAAGACCTCCTGGTCACCTTTGGTCGACTCGCTTACGGGTGGGGGTCCTAGAGGTCTCGTGCCCTCTCCCTGGGTCACTTCCTCCCTTCCCCCCGCAGGGGAGCTAGAGTAGACCATTTGCTAGAGGGGCCCGAATGGTAGTCTGACTTTCCTCTTCTCAGTGACTTGCTTTCTGCTTAGAATCAGATCCACACTCTGATCTTGGACTGTGGCTGCCGGATACTGGCTCCTCCCCGTCCTCCTGCAGCTCTCTGGTGTTCCTGAATGATCCCCGCTCCTTCCCTCCTTAGGGCCACAGGCGCCGGCTCCTTTACTGCCTGTGTCGCTCTCCCTCCAGGTTTTGCCGCTGGACTTCAGCTGAAATGTTACCTCCTGCTGAAGTAGCTGTGATGTCACCCTGATCTGCCCCTCTGCTAAGACACGTCACGCTGGTTCTTGAGCGTTCATGTCTCTTGCCGCTTTAATCCCCGTGGCCCCACACAAGTGCACTTGAACGTCGCTCCCTGAGAGGAGAGGCCTTGCGTGTCCCTGTCATTGGTGTGCCCGGCTCAGGGGAGGGCCTGGGGTCTGGCGGTGCTCAGTGAGCACTTCCTGAGTGAATCCGCGCACTGCTGGATGCTTCTGGCAGCCTCCTTGCATCAGAAGTGACCTTGTTTATGGTTTACTAGGGGTTATCGGAAGCACCCATTGTGCGCCCCTCACCTTCTCTCCAGACCCACCTGCCCTTCCTCCCTTTTCCTAGAGGAAGAGGCATCCCTCTCTTTGTCGAGGCTCAGTGTCTCCTGGAAACTCTG
Source organism: Panthera tigris (assembly GCF_018350195.1). Taxonomy (NCBI): domain Eukaryota; kingdom Metazoa; phylum Chordata; class Mammalia; order Carnivora; family Felidae; genus Panthera; species Panthera tigris. Next base: position 1,254,206 of record NC_056678.1, on the reverse strand, counting down.
ATTCTACCTGTTCTTTCTTCTCTCGTGTCTTGCTCACTTGAGTTCCCTTTACTATGTGATGATGATGTTTAGAAGATTTTCTGTCTTCTAACTTATGTTTTAGTTTTTTAAAGTTATTTGGAGAAAGATAGAGCAGGTGGGGGAGGGGCAGAAAGGAGGAGACGAGTCCCAAGCAGGCTCCACACTGTCAGCGCAGAGCCTGACGTGGGGCTCGAATTCACAAACCTCGAGATCATGACCTGAGCCAAGATCAGTCAGAGGCTGAACCACCCAGGAGCCCCTCCTCTTCTAGTTTTTAAAATAAATGACAGCACCTGAACGTATTCTTTTTTGTAAAAGAGGAAATAATATAGACAGAATAGAAGCGCGTCCCTACTCCCATCCCTCAGTTCTCCACGTAATTGCTCCTTTTTAAAAATTATTACTATTTTTAATGTTTTATTTTACTTTTTGAGAGAGCGTGAGCTAGCGGGGGTGGTGCAGAGAGAGAGGGAGACACAGAATCCGAAGCAGCTCCAGGCTCCGCTCTGTCAGTGTAGAGCCCGAGGTGGGGCTCGAGCCCATGAGCTGAGAGGTCGTGAGCTGAGATCCAGAATAAATGCTGGGCCACCCGGCACCCCCCTGGGTTTCCATTTTCAGAGAATTGTTTCCCTGTAGCCATTGCTCAGGTTTCCCTTGGCTTTTTTGCCTCTTGATCTGTAGGCGTTAAAACCAAAACCAACTACTCTGCAGCCCGGGTCTCTCTGTGTGATTTACAAGGCTTCTTCTTTACTTCGAGGCTGTGAACCCGCTCTCCTGGTCCGTAAAGCTGGTTTTAGTGGTTTCTGTCCTTCCTCCATCAGTCTGTGACTCGTGAGAGTTAGGGGGCCGGTTCTTGTCTCCAGACAGAGAGTGAGTTGTTCTGAGTGCCCCTCCGATCGGTGCTCTCTTCCTTCCCGATGTGAGCCGTCTCTGTGTCCGTGGTAGATCTCGTGCCAGGTTCACTCCTGCCAGCTTCCGTCAGTCACTTGTGTCTTTTGTTCACAACAGAACCAAACTGTTCTAATTACTGTGTGGTTTTAGTGTGTGTTAGGGATCGGTGAGCCAGGTGTGCATTTCATTGTTCTGCTTTTTTTGTTTTTTCGAATATTTGTTTATTTCTGAGAGAGCGAATGTGTGTAGGCGTGAGAGAGGGGCAGAGAGAGAGACAGAATCCCAAGCAGGCTCTGCCCTGTCACGGGGCTCAAACTCACGAACTGTGAGATCATGGCCTGTGCCGAAATCAAGAGTCAGAGGCTTGACCGACTGAGCCTACCCCCCACCCCACCCCCAGGCACCCCTGTTTTTTCAAAGAATACCTGAGCTGTTCTATATATTTTTTTTCAGATACAATGTAGAAGGACCTTAAAAGGTTCCGGGAAAAATCCTATTGGGATTTGGATGGGTTATAGTGAACTCATAATTCATTAGAGGGTTGCTGGTGTGGTGCTGTGGTTAGGAGCAAGATCTTGGGTATCAAGTCCTGTCTCTGCCCTTTACTAGCCTTCTAACCTCACCGTCCTCCCCGGAATCCCTCCCTGGAATCCATGGCAGGCCCCGCTCACCTGGGGCAGGGGGTGTGGGCAGGGGGTCTGCAGAACCCGAAGCGTGCTCCTGCACTTGCGGTCAGTCCTCCCGGCCAGCGGGACCCCGGCTCCCAGACCTGCTGAGCAGTCCCCCCATGGGGACCGGGGTTTCTTCACTTTCTTGACTTGTCTCTTGGCTCCTGGAGCCTGGGGGTTTCACCTCATTTTTCTGAAAGCGCGCGCGCGCGTGTGTGCGCGCATGCGTGCGTGCCTATGTTGGGTGAGGAGGCAGAAGGTCTGCTCAGAAGTGCTTTTGGGGGTGTCTTTCTTGTCAGGGGTGTTCCTTTTGGGGGGTCTTAGAATTTCTGTGGCTTGTGGAAGAGACGGGACCTCTGAACTCCGCGTGTTGTTTTACCGTGACTGGAAGCACAACGGTACTTTGTTGGAGCTGACGGGACTGAGTTCAGGGTCAGTCCACAAAACGGGCTGCCTGTTCTCCGCCCTGTGGTCGCTGCAGGTGCTGGCGTCGTGGTCTCGGTTACCGGCAGGCGCGCCGAGTTCTCGCCGGCCGCTTCAACGTCCTCACGTTGAGTAAGTAGCACACTGACGTCACTGGAGCTGCTCCGATTGGGAGCAGTTGTGTCCGCGAGCAGTAGGTTTGGTGTTTATATCCAGATCCTGGAGATGACAAGGTATTTTGAGGGGAGCTTACAACCATGGTTTCTCCTGAGTTGCGCATTTATTAGAGTGTTTAGCTGTGTCCTTTTGTCTCTAGAAAAGTTTGACAGCTGTCATTCTCACCGGAAGAGGGGCCGAATAGACATGCAGCGAACGATGTGGGGGGTTGGGGTACCGGCCCCCCGGGGCACAGTCGAAAACCCGCATGTGACTTTCAGCTACCCCCAAACTGCTTACGGCCTGCTGTCGCCCGGGAAGTCCGGTAGCCCATGTTGTGTATGTCGTGTGTATTACACACTGTTCTTCAGTCAAGGAAGCTAGAGAGAAGATGCTAGTAAGGAAATCATAAGGAATGTGGAGCTCCTGGCAGTAAGTTAAGTGCTCAGTCAGTTAAGTGTCGTCTTCGGCTCAGGTCATGATCTCCCGGTTCCTGAGTTCGAGCCCCCGCATCAGGCTCTGCACTGACCGTGCAGACCCTGCTTGGGATTCTGTTTCTCCCTCTCTCTGCCCTCCCTGGCTCACATTCTCTCTCTCTCAAAGTAAAGAAACAGTAAAAAAACAAAAAACCATAAGGAATATTTACAGCACTGCCCTGTATTTATCAAAAAAATTCCCGCATAAGTGGACGTGGGCAGGTCATAGCTGTTACTCAAGGGTCTATTGTGTTTTCAGTGCAGTAAGCAGCCTTTTGTTAGGAAACGGGTATGTCTGATTTTTTTTTTTTTTAACATAGTTTATAGAATTATAACTTAAAAATAGCCTAATAGGAAGACTAGGCTGTTTGGAAAGTTATTTTTAATTTCTTGTTTGTGTGCTTAGAGAGCCCTAGAACATCCGAGTTAGAAAGGACCTCAGAGACCATCCTGTGTCACAGTTGACAGACTTCAGAAACCCCTCGAGGTCACCGGCGGCTAGTCCATCAGGCACTGAGCTAGAGTCCCGTGCTGCTGGCGGCCGGCCCTGACCGGTTCCTCTTTCCTGTGCCCCCCGGTTGGACACGGACTGTGTGGAGCATCTGTGACACTGTATTTCTAAGGGCTCTTTTATTTTACTTTCTAAAAATTTTTTTGAAGTTTATTCATTTTTGAGGGGGGTGGGGTGAGGGACAGAGAGAGAGGGAGACACAGGATCCGAAGCAACTCCAGGCTCCGAGCCATTAGCACAGAGCCCGACGTGGGGCTCGAATTCACAAACCACAAGATCGTGACCTGAACCCAAGTCTGACACTTAACCGACTGAGCCACCCAGGTGCCCCATCTAAGGGCTCTTTTAATGGGAAAAAAGTTATCTAAGACGCTAAGTGTTCCCATCAGCAGAATCTGCACGAAGGATGGGAGCAAATGCCCTTCGTTGGACCTGCAGGTCACATGATGTGTTTGTTTCCATAGAGCGTCCGGTTGCTGATAACGAGCGCATGTTTGAGGCTCTGCAGCGGTCTGGAAGTCAGAGGAACGAAGTTCGTTTCTTCCTTCGTCACGAACGGCCCCCCGGCAGGGACACAGGTGGGTAGCGTCATGTGAATCTGAACAGGGCTGTGGACTTTGCTTGCTTTGGAGGGGGTGGGGGGTGTCGGGAGCCTGGTGACTTGAGTGAGGGTGCAGGAGAGGGAGGGAGTGGAGGCCTGAGGACGGCCCAGCTGCCAAGACCTGACCGCCAGGGAGCCAAGGGTGTGGTTTGCTTTGATTTGTGGTGTTTGAAGAGGGGAGAATTGGGTGGAAAGGAGTCCCTAGAGCAGGAGGTGGAAATTTGGGGGCGGCGATGTGTGCTGGCGGGTCCCTGAGGAGCGGCGCCCTCAGCCCGAGAGACCTTCTCCTGGGTGCAGAGGGAGAGAGGACAGATGCGGTTGGCGGTGGTGTGGGGTTTGGAGGAAGGGCTTCTGGTCGTCTTCTCTGAGGTTGGGGAGGGGGGCACAGAGGCCCACGTGAGCCGTCACAGGGAACACAAGAGCGTCAGCTAGGGACTCGGGACACCGCGGATTCCAGACCCTGGGCTTTCCTTCTAGCCGGGCTCTGCAGTCTGGATGTTGGAAGAAGACGGTTAGATTGCCCCAGAGTTGGGGTTTTGCCGGCCCAATCGGGAGGAGGACACAGACGGCGTCTGAGCTGGTGGGAAGGGGTGGAGGGGAGCTGCAGGAAGAGGCTAGGCAGGGGAGGAGACTGCGGTCCCGGGTTCCTGAACAGGTGCAGTGACGGGAAGTTAGGGTCCGAACCCAGACCGTCTAAATTCAAGATCCCAGAGGGAGAGCACTTGTAGGGGATTTGGGCCAGGAGATGAGCCAGGGTTAGGGGCTGAGAGGCGGGCTTTGGACGGAGGCTGTGGGGGTCAGGTGGTCACAGCTGTGGGGATGAGGGTTCTCACCGGGGCGTGCAGATGAGGTAAGGAGGGAGAAGACGCCAGTGGAGGGACGCCGGGCCGACCATGGCTGGACCCTGAGGGTGGAGCCGTCCTGGGGACCCTGAGGGGCTCTGTTCCTGGGGGAAGCCCCCCGATAAGTGGGAGTACTAAGTATTTCTAAAAGTGTGAGAACCTTTAAAATGGGAACTTGAGGGTTTGTGATCTCAGGACATTACTCTCGTGAGTAGGAATGTAGGAAACAGGTGTTCGCTATCATGTAACATAACATCTCAAGTTTACTGCCTTAATCCAAGCGCCCGCGTGGTGCCCAGCCATTAGAAATGCTTACGTGTGGCGTGTGACGTAGTGTGGCCTCATCCCCACCGCAGGAGAGTGCGGGCACGCAGGTGACCTGCCCTGCCCGAGGCCACACGTCCGGGGCGGAGCCGGGAGCACAGCCGAGACCCCTCAGCCAGGCTGGCCATACGCTCTCCATCCTCACTGCTGTCTGTAGGTGTCCTTTAAACCCTCACTTATTTTGTTCCCGAGCCGCCTTTCTTGTAGTTGTAAATTGGCGTCTACAATCGCATTTTTGTTTTGTTCTTTACTTACGTTATCGCACACATCCTCTGGTAATAAGTTGAATTTTACCTTTTCACCCAACAGTTCCCATGTCTTCTGGGTAGGTCGTGGGTAAATTATTAAATAGGAGTGCAGTACACAGCCTCAGTGTGTCTGTAAGGTGAGAAGCCCAGTCCAGAGATCGAGGAGCCGTTCACATTGTCGCACACACCAGGGCCCCGCAGCTTTCGAACCGGGCCGCGGTCGCATCCGCCAGCGAGGTGCGAGCCTGGGTTAGGGGACGCCCGCCCTCTTCCCTGTGCCCTTGGCCCAGGACCTGGGCCTCTGACTCTGATTGAGTCCTGAACATGCTAACGAGACACTGGTTGCATGCCCTCTCGTTGAGGTGGTGAAGAAAGCAATTACTCTTAAGTGGCAGGTTTTTTTTCTTGTGGAAATATTGTGACAGATGACTTGAGCCGCGTTGTCAGAACTGAACAGTGTTTTAAAAATAAAGCTAGTGCGTTCGCGTTAGGTGTCCGCGTGGTACCTGGCTCTGAGGACAGACGTTTACTTAATGGGCGCGGGAATCTGTGCTGAGCTTCAAGTAGGTATAATAGACATTTAATTGAAAAGAAATTTTAATTTAAAATTTCTTGGGAGATCTGTGTTTTCTAATATACGGGAAGTACAGATATAGGCTTAATTTTCTATATTTAAAAAGCTGTTGATATTTCAAATTACAAATTTCTTACACTGTATCAGTTTAAATTTTTTTTAATTTTTATTTTGCAAGAGAGACTGAGCACCAGCGGGGGACGGTCAGAGAGAGAGGGAGACACAGAATCCAAAGCGGGCTTCAGGCCCCAGAAAAATTCTTTTTAGCCAGTAAAGCAGAATATACAGTGTTCTCTAGTTAGTATTTTCCCAAGTTAAGAAAATGGAAATTTTTTTACTGAAATAAATGGGGAAGTACTTCCTAGTACTTATGAACTACCATAAAATGTCCCCAGTAAACCAAAAATATTCAAGACGTCTCTTAACTCTGTTTTCAGTTGCTTCTTTTCAGTGGAAGTTACAAACACACCTGATGAGCACGGGGATGGATGGATTTAATTTTCACTTATTTCTTTCGGTGAAAGTTCTTGATCTCACAACCGACTAGCTAAGTGGAGAGCCAGGAGCAGCATTGTGAACAAATGACGGGAGGTGTTTTGTTTACGGCGTCCTTTCTGCTTCTGGTCTCCGGGAGCGATAGTGACAACCCCAAGGTGACCTGCTCCTTATGGCACCTGTCCGTTCTAGTGTTAATGCCTGGCTTTTGAATTTTGTGCTTAGTGAGTGGACCAAGGTCTCAGGATCCAAGTTTAAGAAGAAATGGTGTAAAAGTTCCTGGTGAACATCGAAGGAAGGAGAATGGCGTAAGTGATCGTTTTTTTGTTTTTATCCGTGCTGCACGCGTGCCAGTGATCTGCTGTTTTGACCTTCAACTCGCATTCATTATTACTTTGTTCTCCAATGGGTTACGAAGGATGGCCCTCTTCTGTAAAGGTTATTGTAAATTCATTTCATACAAAGGATTGATTTTAATGATCTCGGCATGGGTGACTGTCGAGAGCAGTTTTAGATGCTGGAAATGCCTCACATTCAGAACAAAACAAATGTTGAGCAAGTCACGAGTTTTAGTAAGTACCTTTGGGGGCACCTGGTAGACATTTTCTTTTCAGAGCTCAGAATTTGTAATACGGTTAGGGATTCGCCTCTTTATCTTTCCCCAGTCTATGGTAAATTTATGTGAGAATCCAGACCATTTGCTCCTCTTTCCCCAAATTCTCCTTGTTTCTCTTAGATCTTACACTTCTCTTACGGGGCTGGAAGGCTCACATAAAGATGACGAAAAACGGTCTTAGCCGTTAACAGGATTTGAGTGCATCTTGACACAGCGTATCTTCCCCCCTCACTGGGTTCTTCTTGAACAGCTTTATCGAACTATAGTTGACCCACATACAGTAAATTGCACATATTTCGAGTGCACAGTTTGGTAAGTTTTGACACGTGTACACACCTGTGAAACCGTCACCACAGTCAAGATAGTGACAGTGTCCGTCACGCTGGGTTTCCGCATGTCCTTCTGTAACCTTCCCTTCCTGCCTCCCTCCCCGTCCTCAAGGACCCCCTGTCTGCTTTCTGTCGCTGCAGATCACTTGTGTTTTCCAGAATTTTATGTGGATGGAATCCTCCAGTATATAGTCTTTTTGTCTGAATGTGCTCAGCATAGCTGTTTTCATCCCTTCCGTCCTGGAGGTCAGTGGTTGGTTCCTTTTCATCGCTGGGACGCACTCCACCCGCACAACATGCTGATCCACCTGTAGACGGACGTTGGGCTTATTGCCGGTTCTGGTTAGTCTGTATCCAGCCGTCATATTTGGGTCCTAGTCTGTGTACGGGCACGTCCTTTTAGTTCTCTTCGGCTACTAGGAGTGGGGTGCTGGGTCACGCGGCAGGGGCGTGTTCACTTTTTAAGAAGCTGCCAGACTGGTTGCCAAGGTGATTGTTTTATTTTCCTTTCCCATCCGAGAGTTCCGGTTGTGCTGTGTCCTCGCCCGCATCTGGTGTGGTCAGTCCTGGTAATTGTCGCTGGCTGGGGCCTCGCGGTCCCCCGAGGCTTCACCTTGTGTTTCTCTGACAGCTTGTGGTGCACACGCTTATTTGCCACCCGTGTGTCTTATTTGGTGACATATTTGTTCGCCTCTTTTGTTTATACTTTTCCTTGTTGGTTTGTTTGCTTTCTTAGTACTGAGTTTGAGAACTCTGTTCTGGATCCGAGTCTTTTATGAGGTATATGCTTTACAAATATTCTCCCTGGTCTGTGACGTGTTCCTAATTTTAATAAAGGATAGTTGCTCAATTGAGAAGTTTTGTCTTGTTCTTTTACATTTAATTTTATGACCCACTTTGAACACTTGGCTGTGGTACGAGGACTTGAGCTCGTGCTGTTGTGTACGTGGACGTCCAGGTGACCAAGCTGGATGCCTGTTGGAAGGGCCATACTTTCTCGCTCCAGGGCCTTGCACCTTCGTCTCGAGGCCGTTGCCCCGTACACGTGGGCGTCTGTCCGTGCTCTCCGTTCCTCTCTCTTGACCGTGCTGTGTCGGTCACCAGAGCATGGGGAAGTCTTCCGGTCAGGCCGTGTGACTTTTCTAAATTTATTCCTTTTCAGGTTGTTGTGGCTGTTCCAGATCCTGTGCCCTCCCTTATGGGAGTTTGGAATCTCCTTGTTCATTCACACACACACACACACACACACACACACACACACACACACAAGCCTACTGGAAGATGCCTGCATGGCTTAGTTGACTGGGTGTCTGACTCCTGATTTGGCTCAGGTCATGATCCCAGGCTAGTGGGATTGAGCCCCTCGTCGGGCTCTGCACTGAGCATGAAGCCCGCTTAGTATTCTCTCTCGCTCTTGCTCTCTCACCCCCCCACCCCTCTTCCCCACTCGTGTGCTCTCTCTTTCTCTAAAATAAAAAATAACCTTTAATCCCTTTTTAAGAATTAAAAAAAAGCCTGCTGGGAGTTCACTTTGCCAAGCATACAGGTCAGTTCGGGAAGCGTGGTCATCTTGCGGGCGTGAGCTTCTGATTCACGAGCATGTCACTTAGCCCAGCTTCATTCAGGCCTTTCTCTCAGCAGTTTGTGAGTTTTCAGGGTGCAGGTCTTGTGCATCGTGTTAAATTTATTCCTGAGTACTTCATGGTTTCTGTGCTACTGGAAATGGTCTTTAAAGATGCTTTTCTAGGGTACCTGGGTGGCGTCTGTTAAGCATCCGACTCTTTGTTTGGGTTCAGGTCATGATCTCACGGTTTGCGAGATTGAGGCCCGAGTTTGGATTCTCTCTCCCTCTCTGCCCCTCCCCATGCACGCGCTTGTGCACATGTGCCTTCTTTCTCAAAATAAGTAAACATGAAATTTTTCCTCAATTTCTGGTTGTCAGTATATATAAACACAGTTGATTTTTGCCTCCTGATCGTTTATCCTGCAATGTTGCAAACACCTCACTAGTTCTGGCGGCTCTTTTGTAGACTCTGTAGCATTTTCCTCACAGATCACGTTTTCTGTGAGTCAAGACAGTTTACTTTCTTCCTTTCCAAACTGGATACAACTTCCGGCCTTTTCTTTTCTGTTACCGTGGCTTGGAACTTCTAGGAGCGTGTTGAGTAGATGCTTTGAGAGTAGACATCTTGTTTGTCCCTCACAACTCAGTGTATCTTGAATATTTTTGATGCTAGTGTCATATTTAAAAAAACCTTTTTTTAAGTTTATTTATTTTGAGAGAGAGAGGGAGCATGGAAGGCAGGAGAGAGGGAAAGAGGGAATCCCAAGCAGACTCACACTCTGACAGCGTGGAGTCCGATGTGGGGCTCAAACTCCCGAACCATGAGATCATGACCTGAGCAGAAATCACGTCACTTAACTGACTGAGCCACCCGGGCGCGCCTCGCTAGTGTCATGTTTTTAAAGGTCATTGTGATGACTGTGTTCTAGGTTAGCCGCTGGTGCCCCAGTGTCATGTTTAGTGTGATCAAATGTTATTTTTCTAGTATAAATTAACTACAGAACAAGGTAATTCTAAGTAGTTCCATTTCGGCCACCAACTACTGAAACTTTACTTTTACATTTATAACTTGAAGAGCGCTGGTCTGTTGGTACATTTTATGTCTAAACATAATAAGACGTATCCCCTGTGGGGATGTGAACATGAAACTTAATGGTCTCGTTAATATTACGGGAGAAGAACGGCCGATTTTGGCGTGATGGGTTCAGGTGCGGCTTAAGCAGACCTTGGTGCAGGGTCTCTGTGATCATTTCGTGGTAGCCGGAGCACTTGTGGTTTCGTTTGCAGGCTGGCAGCCCCGGGATGGATCTGACTCTGGCCGAGCTTCAGGAGATGGCGTCCCGCCAGCAGCAGCAGATTGAGGCCCAGCAGCAGATGCTGGCCACTAAGGTAACGTCTCGTTGGAGGACGGGCGGGCCCGCCGTTGATGCGTGAGTGAGGCCGCTCACGCTGTGCGCCGTCGCCTCCCAGACACACGAGGAGACTGCAGCCCACGAGGTTCCTGCTTCCTGGCGCCTGCTTCTCTTTGCTGCAGCATTTTCTGGAAAGCCTTAGATCATCCCCCGTGTTCAGGATCGCTGGACCCCCGATCCTGAGCAAAATTATCCCTGTCCTGTATCGGTAACAGAGGAAGAGCATAAGGAATGCTTCCACTTGGCTGGTGGGAACCTCTCTGGACTGGCCTTGTCCTGACTGGTTGCTAAAGCGAGAGGGACTTTACAGTCAAGTCCTGCTAACTCTGTCCCCTTCTGCGTCATGACACTGATAACCGGCTGTTTGCCCTCTCCTGAGACATCCTGCCCCCACAGACTAATGCTCATCCTGGCCTCGAACAGGTGAAAAAACATAAGAAGCCTCCATTACCTTCCAGACCAGTCTCCCTGTTGCCTCTCCTGCCGGCCACAGGTTTCTGGTCTAAGTCCTCAGACTTCCTCCAGAGAGGCTGGGAGTCGGTATCTTGGGGTTTGCAGGCTAACGGTCTCAGCTCTATGGTTGTAGCACTAAAATGGCCGTGGACGCAAATGAATGGATGGCTGTGTCCCCCAAAAACTGGACTTCTAAAAACGGCAGGCTGGATTTCACCTGCCGTCCCTGGTCTGAACACTCAGTGTCTGCACCAGACCAGTTTTTTAGTGACTGTAAGTTCACTGGAGCTAGGGTACCAGTGGTGGTCTGGCGTGTGAGGTCCCCAGCGACATGCCCTGTGGCCCTCCTTGTCATAGTGCCAGGGCTCCCATGTATCCGTTTCTGTCTCTGATGCCAGGCACCAGCACCTTCAAAATCAGGTGTAGCATTGCTTCTCAAACTTCAGCCTGCATATGAATCACCTAGGGGTCTTGCTGAAAATGCATGTTCTGGGGGCGCCTGGGTGGCTCTGTCAGTTAAGTGTCTGACTCTTGATTTTGTCTCCGGTCATGATCTCACGGTTCGTGGGATCGAGCCCCATGTCGGGCTGTGCTCTGACAGAGTGGAACCTGCTTGGGATCTTCTCCCTCTCTCCTTGCCCCTCTTCTGCTCCTGCGCTCTCTCGCTCTCAAACATTTTAAAAAATGCATGTTCTGGGGCACCTGGTTGGCTCCGTTGATTAAGTGTCCGACTCCTGATTTCAGCTCAGGTCATGATCTCACAGTTCGTGAGATCAAGCTTTGCGTCAGGCTCTGTGCTGATAGATAAAAATAAGGTTGAGTAATAGAACAAATCTTTAATCTTGGGGACTTATTTCGAAACTATTTTGTGTTACTTCTGTTTCAGGCATATTAACTTGAGGTTACTCTTGATGATAAGTTGTGTGACTGTGTTACTCGATTTTAGTTAAAAATTTTAGTATGATAGAATGTTACGCTCTGGTTTTTTAGAGCGTTAAGTGGTTCTTCACCTCTTTCCTAAGTGCGTGTTGAGCGTGCGCTAGCTGTGCAAGGTGCTGTGTGAAGAGAGTCACATTTCACGGTTCGCTCCTTGCCGGTCGCCCCACTTTAGAGCTGAGGAAGGCGGTGAGGTTATGCGGTTTGCCCAGTCTTAGAGCCAGTAAGTGGCAGCACGCGGGGTGGGGAGTCCAAATCTGGCTCCAAAGCCGCCTTTGTAGCGAGCGCGTCTCTGTGTGAGCTTCTCCTAAACTTGTAGCCACGGCCCATGAGAACCAGTTCCGGATCGCTGTTCGCTCGCGGCATGAGAACCACGGGGAATAAAAGTGCTCGTTCCTGGGTCTTGTCCCCATGAGAATGGAGGGCTGGGGCCAGGAGCGGGTGCCTCGCGGGCTGGCCCGGGTTCGTTCCGGGCTGTGGCGCACCTGCTGGGAAGGGCGCGCTGACCGTGGCCTGTGTCTTCAGGAACAGCGCTTGAAGTTTTTGAAGCAGCAGGATGAGCGCCAGCAGCAGCAGGCTGCGGAGCAGGAGAAGCTGAAGAGGCTGAAGGAGATCGCGGAGAGCCAGGAGGCGAAGCTGAAGAAAGTGAGGGCGCTCAGGGGCCACGTGGAGCAGAAGAGGCTGAAGAACGGCCGGCTCGGTGAGCGGAGCCCGGGGGCGGCCGGTGTGGGTGCGGGGGCAGGGCGGGGGCTGGCGACAGGCGTTGCCAGGGGTGAGAGTGGGACGGGACCGTGTGCGCAGGGACCTCAGAGTTGTTGGAAAGCAGAATTCCCTGCAGCTTGGACACCCGTGAATAGGAGTTAGCTGCTGGGCGCCTTCGACAAGGTTCCTGACTCACCTTTGGAAAACGTCCTAGTGGTTTATTTGGGTTTTTTCCCCTCTAAATACTTTTTGACTGGAAATTTGACGAAGGATTTTTATTCATAGAATAGGTCTATTACAATACCACTTAATTAAAATTTTAGTGACTTAACGACTCCCTCTACCGCTTTTATAAAGCGCAGATTCAGAGTCCTAAATAAATTTTGTTGTTGCCCAAGTTTGCAGTTTAATACTCAAGATCCGGGTCCTGCCAAAGTCCCCTCCAGAGGGAGGCTCATTCAGAATGCGTCTGCCGATTCCAGCCGCCTGTGAAAGAGAAGGCTTCGGGGCCTTTCTGAAACGTCTGCGCTGTGTTCCGAGGCTCGTCGGAAAGCCCGGTTGCCTGGGAGCGCTCGTTCGTAGTTTTCTTTTCAGCCCTGGTTGCCTTTCTTCTTGTCCCTCCAGTGGAGGAGATCGAGCAGATGAACAGCCTGTTCCAGCAGAAGCAGAGGGAGCTGGTTCTGGCCGTGTCCAAGGTGGAGGAGCTGGGCAGGCAGCTGGAGGTGCTCAAGAACGGCCGGCTGGACGGGCGGCACGACGGCAGGTGCGCCGCGGCCGAGCTCGACCGCCTCTACAAGGAGCTGCAGGTGAGCCGGGGGCGCTTCACCCCGAGGTCCGGGACGCACGTCCGAGCGCCCCACGTGGGAAGTCGGGAGCCTCCCTCCAGCCGCAGCCGTGGGCCGACGTTCACTTTACACCAGGAGGTGGGGGGTGGGGGTGGGGCGGGGGCCTTGCGGTTTGGGAAAGTATGGAAGAGGGAAGCATGCGATTGTCTGGGAAATTTTCTTCCTGCTCCCTGCCGCGCCCCCCCCCCCCCCCATGCAGTTGCGAAACAAATTGAATCAGGAGCAGAATGCCAAGCTGCAGCAGCAGCGGGAGTGTCTGAACAAGCGCAATTCCGAGGTGGCAGTCATGGACAAGCGCGTGAACGAGCTGCGGGACCGGCTGTGGAAGAAGAAGGCGGCGCTGCAGCACAAGGAGGGTCCCCCGGTAGGTGGGGTAGGTGGGGCGCCGGCCGCCTGCAGGGTTCCGGGGGGAATGCAGAGCGGGGCCACAGCTCCCTGCCGGGCGGACGGAAGCACAGGCCTGCAGACGTGAGGGAGGTGTCCCGGCCTGCTCTGAGTTCGGTGCCGTCTGGGTCGTCACGCTGAAGGACCTGTGCCTCTTCCCCAGGTTGACGGAACCCCGCCCCCGCAGGGGCTGCCGGCACCCAGCCGCGTGGCCGCGGTGGGCCCCTACATCCAGTCGTCCACGATGCCCCGCGTCCCCTCGAGGCCGGAACTGGTGGTGAAGCCCGCTCTGCCGGACGGCCCCGGGGCCCTGCAGGCTTCGGAGGGGGCGCTCAGAGTACACACGCTGCCCAGCACGCGGTCTGCGGCTGCCGCCCAGGCCAGAGGTGACTCGGTCCCCCCGGCCCTCCGCGGCTCGCCCTCCTGGCCTCATTGTCCTTCCCCCGGGTTGGGGGTTTTACAAACGGTCTTCCTGTTCCTCGTTCGGGTGCAAATTTTAAGAACCTCCCTGTGATTTTTGCCAGTGCAGTGATAAGTTTCTTAACCCTAAATGATACGGTTCTGTCTGGGAAATAAAACGTAGTATTATTTTTGGAGTGAAAATTGTTCTCGGTTCCTTCTCGTTAATAAGGAGATTTTGATCTGCTGTCTGTAACTTGACAGCTTTTCTTTTTGTGTAAAACCCCGTATGTGGGCAGCGGTGCCGTGTTTTCAGAGGGCGGGGTCGTGAGTGCGTTCTGCTGAGAGGTGTGTGTGCTGTTCACACGTGCTTGTGCATGAGAATCTGCTTGCTAGCAGTTTGTGCGATGAAAGTAAGCATACTGGAAGCTTACGGTGAACCGACAGAGGCTGCTTGTGTCCGTGACCTTGGCGTTTGGTGCAGTCCTCGGGTGCGTGTGGAGGTGCAGGCCGGAGTCTCGTGGCGGGAGGAGCAGACGGAGGGAGGGCTGTAGGAAAAGCAGGGTAAAGACGACCTTTACAGGCCTCGTTCAGACCCCTGCAGGCAGGGAGCAGCCGGCTCCGTCTGACCGCTGTCACGTGCGGGAGACAGCCAGCTTCACGGTCACTATTGTTTGCCCGCGTGAAACATTAGAGCTGCCCTAGAGCTGCCCGGTCCGGGTGTTACTGTGGAAAGAACTGCTTTAGTTTTGCCTCTGTGAGGACAGAGCTGTGGCCTTGATGCTTCCTTGTCTGTGGGGAGAGAACCTGAGGGCACCGGTCTGTGAAAGACTGATCGATGTCCACAGTTTTGCCTTTTTTGTTGTGTGTGCGTCATGGGTGTGTGAGCTACACCCGGAGTCCTGGGGCCGCCAAGTTGGAAAGTGTTTTCTCAGTGCGATGGTGACCGAGGGGTAGCGTGTCCTCGCTGTTTCCAGCAGATTTTCTGTTTACTGTGATTACTTTTACAGAGTTCGAGTACATTTAACTTAGAAATATAAAGTCCAGTATTTTTCTAAGGAAGTTTAGTGGGATTGTTTTAAGTCTGAAATATGAAGTTGGTTTTATTTTATTGTTACATCTTAAGTTTTTTGTAATGTTTGTTTATTTTGAGAGAGAGAAAGAGAGAGAGAGAGACAGAGCCTGAGCAGGGGAGGGGCAGAGAGAGAGGGAGACACAGTATCTGAAGCAGGCTCCAGGCTCTGAGCTGTCAGCACAGAGCCCGATGCGGAGCTCAAACTTACGGACCCATGAGATCCTGACCTGAGCCAAAGTCAGATGCCCAACTGACTGAGCCACCCAGGTGCCCCTTGAAGCTGTTTTTAGAGATTAAACCCTGTGGCAAAAGGAGCCATTGGAGGTGCCTTTCCAGCGCCGGCTTACCCGTGTTGCTTTTCTGCATCCTAGGCTCTAAAATCCATCCACTCAGCCCTGACTGGAGCCCCCCAAGTGCAGACGTCACCGTGAGCCAGCCCTCCGGGCCTGTACCCACCAGCTCTGGGCGGGCCCTGGACCAAGGTGGGGACCAAGGTGGGGTTCGCATGTGCTGTCCGCAGCGCTCTAGTCTCTAGCTAGTTTTCTCGTGTGTCGGCACTGGGGACGGTGTTTACTTCCAGACCACCTTCTTTCGTCTGGGGATTAAAGTACCAGCACGGGAGCATCTAGGTTATTCTGTAGTCGACTTAATTTAAAAATAAGAGAGCATTTAGTGGCTACAGAGTTTCAAAGACTTTGAAGAGAGAGAAACTTCCGTGTGAAAAAGAAATTGTACTACAAACAGCTTGAATATCCATGTGATTTTTTCTCTGTCTCCAGTCGACGATGGAGAGGTTCCCCTGAGAGAGAAGGAGAAGAAAGTTCGCCCCTTTTCGATGTTGGACTCGGTGGACCAGTCGGCTGGCCCTGCCCCCTGTGGGGGTCTGAGGAAAAACCAGAGCAGTGAGGACATCTTGCGGGACGCTCAGGTGCGTTGGGATAGCTCGGTGTTAACACCCGCCGCCCGTTCCGTACATGCCCCTCAGAAGAGAGACTATTGTATGAGGGAGAGCAGGAAAACAAGCGAAAATATATCTGCAAGATGAGAAAACGGAACAGAATTTGGTGATTTTAAATTCTGCGGCTTAAGTGTATTTGTGGTCTCACCCTGTGTTGGAGAGCGGCTCCTTTGCCCGCTGCTGGTTCATGTTTCGCGTGATTCTCTAAAAAACTGAGGGTGCGTTGAAGAACAATCGTATTTGTGTCCTTCCGTTACCTCGTTTCTTCAAAACTGGGAGCTGAGTTTATGTCTGTGACGATTTTGTGTGTTAGAACCGCGGCCTTGGACGGCGTGTTGCCCGAGGCGGTGGCCTGGTTTGTGTCCATTCTGATGAGTGCAGAGGATGTTCGGTTTGGGGGCCGCCTGAGTACATAAGGTGGCAGTTAAGGTTTCCGAGCGGGCACCCAAGGGTTCCTACGTAGGAAGTGGCAGCAAGGAGTCATTCGGGGCAGGGATGGTGTTGCATTACTGAGCTTCCTTATTTAATGTGGTTAAGTTCAGAGATTTAAAACTTTTTAGTGATTTAAAAACGTAGAGCTAGTGTTTTTAGCGTGACTTATATTGGCGAAATGAGGTTGTCTAGACATCCCGCGGACCCATTGAGGCAGTGTTTTGACTGGCTTTGTACGTGTGTGTGTTACAGGCTGCAAATAAAAATGTGTCTAAAGTACCGCCTCCCGTTCCGTCAAAACCAAAACAGATTAATTTGCCTTATTTTGGGCAAACGAATCCGTCACCCTCAGACGTTAAGCCGGATGGAAGCCCTCAGCAGTTATCAACAGCGGCTGCCTCCGTGGGAAATAAACCCAAGACGGCAGGGCAGCAGCGGGGTCTGCTGTCCCCCGGCGCACCTTCCGTCGGCCAGGGCCCGGCCCTCGCTCCAGCTTGTAAGCAAGAAAGTCCCCCTGCGGCCGCCGTCCGGCCCTTCACTCCGCAGCCTTCCAAAGACGCCCCTCCTCCGCCCTTCAGAAAGCCCCAGACGGTGGCCACGAGCTCCATATACTCCATGTACACGCAGCACCAGGCGCCCGGGAAGAACTTCCAGCAGGCCGTGCAGAGCGCGTTGACCAAGACGCATTCCAGAGGCCCGCACTTCTCAAGCGGTGAGCTTCTGGGCCCGGTTTTCCCCGGCGCGGGTGGCCGCGGGTGACGTGGTCATGTCCTCCCCAGAGCTGTCCTCACTCGGTACACAGCGAGATGGCTTTGTTCTCAGAGTTTTGTTTAATTTGCCTTCTGTTCTCAGGAACCTTAAACAGGTGAAACGTCCGTTAAACGTCCGCCCACTGCAGTAGGCGCTGGGGACCGTAGGTGATAGATGACTAGAACCCATGGCAGACATGGCTGTTGGCACGGTGGCGACCCCGTGCACTTGTTCCCTGCTCCCGGTGGGCGAGGCGCACACAGGCGGTCCCCGCGCACCGGGCCACGTCCTCGCTGCGGGTCAGACCGCACACATGCCCTTGGTGCGAGGAGGCCTGGATAGCTGCCCCTGCGTGCTTTTCAGAAGAGTGCTCCTTCCTCTGTTTCAAGCCGTTCTGATGAGCACAGAGCTGCTAAACATAAAAGCATAAAAAGATACACAGTCTGTTAATTTGTTGGGTTCTGAGAGTCATTAGTTTATAAAACTAGAATAGAGTTCACTCTCTTTTACTGAATGAAATTGGCTTTCTAGTCGTGAAATCAGCGTGCAGTTGTGGCCTGAAGTGTCCCGAAAGTGATCAGACGACAGACACGTCCCGCACGTGCCACAGCGGACTCGTCCTTAGTGAGGCCTGCTGACACAGTGATTTGGGAATTGGATAGCTCTGACCTAATCAAAACGATAAGGGGAAGGGTTTGGGCAACTAGAAGTGGTTCTTGAGAACTCAGGAAGCCAAATATGATTTTCCACGTGGGTTTGCTTTTGAAAAGTGTGAAAGAGAGGGTGGTGCGTGATTCCTTTTAATCTGGACTCAGGAGAGGATTACCAGCCCCCTTGGCTTTTATGCTGTTTTCACGGTTTGGCATTTTAAGTTTGTGTGCAACAGACAGTGATTGCTTAACAGTTACAAGGGCAGCGTTTTCTTACCGGCACATAAAATAATGGCGTGTTACAGTCAGCGAGGGTTTTCATTCTGTCAGAAGTTCACTGTGCCGCGATGGAAGCCATGCTTTGTCCTTCGTTGGGTGTAAAAATCGGTTGTGGTGCAGGGTGCTGGGTGACGACTGGAAAGTTAAAAGACGTTTTAATTATCGTCAGCTGGGTCTGTGACCTGCCGGCTTTATTGAATACTGATCGGGGCTTTGTTTCCATTTTCCAATCAGTCTACGGCAAGCCTGTGCTCGCTGCTTCCCAGACCCAGCAGCAGCATCCGGAGAACGTCTATTCCAGCAGCCAGGGCGAGCCCGGCAGTCCCGAACCTGACCCGGAGCCCGTGGCGCCCGCTCAGGAGAACCACGAGAACGAAAGAATTCCTCGACCGCTCAGCCCGACCAAATTGCTGCCTTTCTTGTCCAATCCCTACCGGAACCAGAGTGACGCTGACTTAGAAGCCCTGCGGAAGAAACTGTCCAATGCCCCACGGCCGCTGAAAAAACGGAGCTCCATTACAGAGCCAGAGGGGCCCAATGGGCCAAATATCCAGAAACTCTTGTACCAGAGGACCACCATCGCTGCCATGGAGACCATCTCTGTCCCCTCGTAT
This sequence comes from Panthera tigris, assembly GCF_018350195.1. Lineage (NCBI taxonomy): Eukaryota > Metazoa > Chordata > Mammalia > Carnivora > Felidae > Panthera > Panthera tigris. The sequence continues at coordinate 1,235,578 of NC_056678.1, read as the reverse complement.
CCGTCCAAGCCGACTCCAGGCACGGCCGACTCAGAAGGCCCAGGAGAAATCCAGAATCCGTACTCTGTGGAGCCAGAGAAGGAGACGGTCTCTCTGGTTCCCGAATCGGTGTCCCTGGAGGAAGTGGGGAGCACCGGTGCGGAGAACGGCGACATTCCAGCTGCTTCACCAGGCCTCGACTGTGTGCCCGAAGGAGTCCCAGACGCCAGCCCACGTTTCCAGAGTAGTGTGGAGGAACCGAGAGCAGAGACTCCGCACCTGCTCGAGGCGTACCTGGAGGAGTACCCCCCGTACCCGCCCCCGCCGTACCCGACCGGGGAGCCAGAAGGGCCAGGAGAGGACTCTGGGAGCCTGCGTCCCCCCGAGATCACGGGGCAGGTCTCTCTGCCTCCTGTAAGTAATGTGGCGTGTCACCTGGTCCCTTCAGGAGCCCCCCCCCCGTCTGGTCACAGTGTCCCAGGTGGTCGACTGGCAGAGCTCCGGGAACCACCTCTGAGTTCGCAGGGTCGTTTGCCCAGGGCGGCAAACGTGTCTGCAGCCCACCTTTTGTTTCACAGCCCCCTCAGTGCGCAGTGCGTCTCGTAAGTGTCCTAAAAATCCATTACATTCAGAATACCTTTACTTTTTCGTTACTTCTTTTAATATTTATTTTTGAGAGAGCGTGAGTGGGGGAGAGGCAGAGAGAGAGAGACACACACACACAGAATGTGAAGGAGGCTCCAGGCTGTCAGCACAGAGCCTGACACGGGACTCGAACCCGTGAACCATGAGATCGTGACCCGAGTCGAAGTCGGACGCTCAACCGACTGAGCCCCCCAGGCGCCCCAAGAACAACCTTAGTTTTTAAGGAAGAGCCCTTTTCTCTGTGGAGAATCAGAGTTCGGTTCTTTGCGATACAAACCACACTTGTTTCTTCGACTGCGGTCGGAGGTTAACCTTGAGCCCACGCTGTGCCCAGCCTGGTGTGCGGTTCCCTGCAGCTGGTGTTAAACACGCGGAAAGGAAAGACGTCTCGCACCTGGTTTGGCCGTTCCCCCCACCCCGCCGGCCGTCCAGTCAAAATGATGTGTCCTCTCAGGGACGGAGGAGACCGCCGTTAGTGACCGCGTCGTGCTTTCTGCTCAGGAGTCTGTGACCGTTGTCCCGGGAGAGCCATCCCCTTCTTGCTTGGGTTCGAGTGACCCAGGGCAGCTTGTGTCTGCTTGTTCGCGAGCGGGCGCGGGGCCCCTGCCCCACGCGGCCCCTGCGCCGCGCGTCACGGTCACGTAACGTTCACGCTTCCCTTTTCCAAGAGACGACATTTTAGTCCTCACGCGTCAGTGGAGTGATGGCCGCACGTTTTCCGCAGCGCCGTGGTTGTCCACCCCGAAACCGCGCTGCGTGTGTGCAGCACGGCGCACCTCCGCGAAGTCGCCGCTTTGCGGGCTGTGTGCGAGGCGCTTACTGTATGCGGTGTTAGGGCTGGTCTTCGCGAGCTCGCCGTATGTTTTTTAAGTCTGGCTTATTAACGGTCGAAGGGCTTGAGTAGCTTACTCGTGTATCTCGGAGCGTAGTTAGACTTTGAGTAGACGGCAGTGACGGCGTTTTAAGACCGGAAGGTTTCTTCACAGTGTATCTAAGGCAGATGATCATATTTCTTATTTCCTTAATTCTGTCCACTCTCCCCCGAAGCAGGCGTTTGTTGTTACGAAAAGGTTGAGAGGGAGGGAGTTGAAGAAGCCACATCACTTGGATTTAAATTCCAGCCCTGATGTTTACTGGCCGTGTGCCTTGTTTCCTGATCTGTAAAAGGGGGTAATGGGATTCTCGTGAGGAGTTCACGAACGGTCATTCGTTAAATGTCCGCCCAGAGAACTGTGTGCCCAGTCTGTGGGGTCTGTCGCACTAAATAGAAGGGGAACCCAAAGACCAGTTCTCGACCCAGCGGCAAAGCAGCCTTCTCGCCATCGCACGTCACACCCTTAGCTCCAGCCGTGGTGTCTTGGGTCACCCGAACGGGACACGGTTCAGTTCTTCCCTCTTCGTTCATTAAGCTGTATGTTACGATTCACGTCCGTGTCTGGATGATGTTACATGTCTACAAAATGTGCCAAGTGTGTGTTTGTGAAGCCCCTTTCGCTCCCCCCTTCCCTCGGTCTCCGCGCTGAGACCAGGGCCCTGACTTCACACCTTTTTTCTGCAGGGCAAAAGGACAAACTTACGTAAAACTGGCTCTGACAGGATCGCCCATGGCATGAGGGTGAAGTTCAACCCCCTGGCCCTGCTCCTGGACTCCTCTCTGGAGGGGGAGTTTGACCTCGTGCAGAGAATTATCTATGAGGTACCGCCTAATGATACGACCTTCTGTCCCATTCGGACCTCCGATCTGAGAGAGAGGAATTGCATCTTTAAATCGTGGGGGTCGGGGCGAGGTGTCGAAGGGGGGCGGCGAGCACGCCCCGGGACGGGCTGTGCCGGTGGAAGGTGTGACATAAAGTTGGGGGCCCTCTGGGGTCTGGTCTTTCTCCGGGAGATCTCCACCCTCTTGTACAGTTGTGCCTGCGTGGGTCCGGACCGTGCAGCGTTAAACTGCAGGTGTGGGCCTTATTTCAGAAGCCTGCTATTTAAAATATTTTTAGTTGGCCTGTTTTCCTTTCCATGGCAAGTGCACCTTGTCCTTAGACACTAATTTGTGGTGGGAGTCGGAGGGTAAGTAAACATCAGTGACTCTGAGGGTAGAGTTTCCGGCCCCTCTTCATGGGTAAGAGCCTTTTTATAGTGAGCGCCTACTTTGGCTTCCCCGCCGCCCTCATTTCTGGACTTGCTCTTGGTAGAATTTTCCTGGCTCCTGAGGTTTAATTAGGATGGAAAATAACCCCAAGAGCCTGCGTCTGTTCTCTTGATCCTGGACAGCTGGTGGATTGTGATCTGAACGGTGACAGAAGTGTGAGTGACAGTCACCCTTCTTCTCGATGTCACAGGTTGATGACCCAAGCCTGCCGAATGATGAGGGCATCACCGCCCTTCACAATGCCGTGTGTGCGGGCCATACAGAAATCGTGAAGTTCCTGGTGCAGTTTGGTGTGAACGTAAATGCCGCAGACAGTGACGGATGGTAAGGACCTCGCTGACCCCCGCCCTGGCTTCAGGGTGTCACCGTGAGGGCCCTGCCGGGTGGTGAGAGCATCTGCGTGCGTCCTGCCGCGGCTCGTGCCCAGACTCCCCTCTCGCTCCCGTTCTGGGGCACGTGGAGTGTTGGAGTTTAGTAGTTAAGTAATAAAAACAGGAAATGTCACAGCCGCACACAGTTAGTAGACTCGAGCGAGTTTGAGAAATGCTGATTTAAGCAAGGTCCCTTCACCCATGAAACCTCTGTTTTTAATATACTGCTGTCCATTGCACGTCTGCACGAGGGAGTCGGGTTTGTAGATTTTCCCAAATACACGTGACCGTGGAATCCATTTTTTGTGGAGCATTTTGTGAAATGGTTTTATGTGCATAAAGCATAGGAGGGACTGTTATAAGTGGTGAGTGTTCCTCATGCGATAATGGATTGTTACATAACGAGTTAAAGGTCTTGATAAGATATTGTCAGCCCGGTAACAGTAATAGAATGGAGAGTAAATTTTGTAATTTTTCTTTCTTTCTTTTTGGAAAAAGAAAATTTTAAATTATGATAGGCTCTTTTTTGGAAGAAGACTTGTTTTTTTCCGTATAGGATTTTTAAAAACCTGGAATCACATGAAGATATTTATGCAGGTATTTTTATAGCTTATTTTTCTGTTAATGTGGTAAGTGGCTGTACGGTGACGTCGGCTTTACCTCGTGCACAGGTGTATGTCACGTGCGTGCACACAGGTGCAGAATAGAATAGCTCTACATTGCGAGGAGTGACTCTCTCTCTTGTTCGACACTTAGATCTTCCCCCAGGTGTTTGTTCCAAAGCATTTTGGTTACAGTTTTTAAAAATTACATTTATAAAAGTAACGTGTATGTGCTGTGGAAAATGTGTGTAAAAGGAAATGAGAAGAGGAGATCAGCCATTCGTACCCCACAACGTAGAGAGATCAGCATCAGTGGTTCTTAAGTATATTCCTTTAAAGCTTACGTACGCGTATGTATTTTAGCCTAATTTTTTGGTTTAACTTTACGCCGTAAGCAAAACAAATTTTTTACGTAATCGCTGTGCTCACCGTGGGGCTTGACCTCACGACCTGAGAACAAGAGTCTCACATTCCTCGGAGCCAGCTGGCCCCCGCCCCAAAACAAGTTCTTAATGTGTCATAACGTCTTCGTTTCCCTTTTATTAGGAATTTATGTATAGTTGTTTCATTTTTTAAAACCACGCACTTAACAAACCTGCAGTAATACCAAAGTGAGCGGTGGGGGCAATACGTGATCTTAGAGACTGTGCCCTCGAGAGGAATAAAAAGAGGGGAGAGAGGAAACAGGTGAAAGCATGAAACCTGTGTAATTCGGGGCCTGGTCCACATCCTCCAGTTCACGCTTGAGCTGGGCCGCAGCGCCGGGTCCCCTTCCTCTTCCGTGGGTCTGGATCACTTGGCGCTCGCTGCAGACATCCGAGGTGCTGGAGGGGACTCCCCGTATGGTGTCCGCGAGTCCCTGCCGGCCAGCTGCCGAACAGACTGAAACGTGTGCGGTTGACAGTCCCTGTTCTCGTCTGCATTGAACTACCAAGGTGGTTTTTTTTTTTTTTTTACCAATTAAAGTTCAACTTGGATTTTAACAGCCGTTAAGGAAAGGTAGTTTTCTGCGTGCACCTTAATTTCTTCAGAAGCGGTAACGACAAGGGAACACGTAAAGGCCCATGTTTCGAGTGCAGGCCTATACCGCAGAGACGGTCGTGCCCTCCGGTCTGGCACGGCCGGGCGCTAAGGCTGGCACTAACTAGGCGGGCGCTCCAGAACACATCCGACCCTTTCTGAGACGACTGCACGGATTTCCTGTCCTTCACTCATTTCCTTGATTCCCCTGGCCCTCCGTGCTGCCCTGCTGGGCGCCCGGTGTGGCCTGTGTGCAACATGTCCCTTTGTGGCTGTCGGTCTTCGGCGGGTTCATGTGTCCATGTGTAACTGATACTGTTTTTAAGTTTATTTGAGAGAGAGAGAGAGAGAGAGAGAGAGCGCACAAGAGGGAGAGGGGCAGAGGGAGACAGAGAGAGAGAGAGAGAGAGAGAGCGCACAAGAGGGAGAGGGGCAGAGGGAGACAGGATCCCAAGCAGGCTCCACGCTGACAGCACAGAGCCCGACACAGGGCCCAAAGCCACGAACTGTGAGATCGTGACCTGAGCCGAAATCAAGAGTCGGACGCTTGACCAAGTGACTCCCCCGCCACACACACACAGACACACACACACACACACACACACACACACACACACACACAGACACACTCACACACTCACACACTGAGGCGTCCCCGTGTGTAACATTTCTAAAACCGTGTGTAAGAGGTTTTAGGAGAAAGGCCCAGACCGAGGAGTCCGGAACGCTGTGGGCAGACGGCCCAGCCCGTGGGCGTGGTGTGCACCGGCAGGTCCCCCAGCCCCGTTTGCCTCGTGTCCCCCCAGGACCCCGCTGCACTGCGCGGCCTCTTGCAACAACGTGCAGGTGTGTAAGTTCCTGGTGGAGTCCGGAGCCGCCGTGTTCGCCACCACCTACAGCGACACGCAGACCGCCGCCGACAAGTGCGAGGAGGTGGAGGAGGGCTACGCCCAGTGCTCACAGTTCCTTTACGGTTCGCGACAGCTGGCTGAGTGTGGGGTTACTGCCTCCCTTTGCCCGGGGTTTCTAGGGTGCAGTTGCCAAGTAGCTTTAGCATCCGGGGAAACGTTTGTGTGTCGCGCGCGGTCCTGGCCGTTGAGCACAGGGCGGCCTCGGAGGCAGGGACGGATGCGGCTTCTGTGCTTGCTCCAGTGGGGACGGCGTGAGCCGACCCCACGATGGGGCGGTTTGACCCCGCGGGGGCCTCTCCCGAGACTCGGAGAAGGGAGGCTCCGGGTGTGGGCCCGGCGGCCCAGGCGTGTCCGCGCAGTCAGACGCGGGGGCTCCGCGCCTGGGGCGCCGGGGACGGGAGGTGCCGGGGGGCGGGGGGCGCGTCGGGCGTCGGGCCCTGATCCGCTGGCTCCCCCGTGGTTTCAGGAGTGCAGGAGAAGATGGGCATCATGAACAAAGGGGTCCTGTACGCGCTGTGGGACTACGAGCCTCAGCACGGCGACGAGCTGCCTCTGCGAGAGGGGGACTGCCTGGCCGTGCTGCGGCGGGAGGACGAGGAGGAGACCGAGTGGTGGTGGGCGCGCCTGCAGGACCAGGAGGGCTACGTGCCCCGCAACTTGCTGGGGGTGAGTGTGTCCTCTGTCCGCGCGACGGCGAATCCTCACGCGTTTGGACGGTGGCGGGTTCACGCGTCCAGCCACATTTTCTGTGTTGGCGAGCCACCGGGCACGGTCAGGGTCCCGTGCTCTCGGAGGTCCTGCGCTCCTCACGGGACCCGGGGCTGGACCGGGGAGGGCACTGCGGGCAGGAGTCACCTTCTGTCCTGGATTTAGGTGGAGGGGGCTCTCGGGAGCGTTTGCAGGGAGGAGGCCGGGAGAGCGGGCGAGAGAAGGGAGGGGGCGTAGCACTTTCCAGACGCTGCATTGCCGACCCGAGTGCCGTGGGCGCCAGGGCGGGACCGATAACGGAGAGCGAGGAGAGGACCGACGTGGGAAGGTGGAAGAGCCCGGCCGGGGAGGTGACGACGGTCAGCGGCGCGGCTCCGCGCACTCCCCCTGCACCTGGGCGTGGCGGGAGGGACCGGAGGGCACCACCGCCTGAGATTGTTGAGGCGTCCGATGGGCAGCGAGGGGGAGAGGTTTTTATGGGGGTTTCATCAGGTCGGACCCACGCGGGCTGAGCGGCACGGAGCCGCTCCGGTGTCTGGGTCTCTAGCCAGGGCTCTGGGTGCGGGCGCTCCGCCGCCCCGTGTTACTCCGCCGGGTGACCGTGGTGTCGGAACCTGGCTGCCTGGATTCCGACCCGCGCCCCCTCCTGACTCTTCTTGTCCGCTCCCGTGTGCCGTGTGGGTGACCTCGTGTGTCCCGACTGCTGCCCCTGCTCACAACGTTTATCATTAAGTAAACCTTGGAGCCTGGATCATATTCACACATGTGATTCTGACGTAAATTACAAGGAATTGATGAGAGTTAAAGTAAATTTGGCCATGGAGCCCTTTATTTATTTATTTTTTATTTATTTTTAATTTTTTTTTGAGAGCGAGACTGAGCGTGAGTGGGGGAGGGGCAGAGAGAGGGAGAGACCCAGAATCCGAAGCCGGCTCTAGGCTCCAAGCTGTTAGCACAGAGCCTTATGCGGGGCTCGAACTCCCAGACCGTGAGATCATGACCTGAGTCTCAGTCAGATGCTTAACTGAGGTGCCCGGGCCACGGAGCCCTTTAAACGAGCTTTCCAGTGACCCGACCAGAGTCCTGTCCAGCCCGACGGAGTCTCTGCAGCCGCCTCCCTGCCGAACATGAGCAGCAAATACTAGTTCTACCTTTTGACGTTTCCTGCCTCTGAAAACCTCTCGGAACTAGTTGCTTATTGGAACCTTTTGTTGTGATTTTCCAAGCGGTCCTGTGACTCCTGAACAGAGGAGGCCGCGTGGCCCAGGTGCTCGGCCCTCGGGAGGCCCGCGTCAGGCTGGGTCGGAGACGTTCGTGTTCACCCCAGCCTTTTGGAGGTCTCCCCGGGGTACACGTTGCCTCTAAGTAACGTTTCTTTGGTTTCTTTTGAGTTTAAAAGAAAAAAGGAACTCACGTAAATGTGGAGTTTTTAATCAGCGGTTCAAATTTGAGTCTAGAAAATTGTATTGACCAGTTGTTTTCTCGGAAAAATCATCTTTTGTGTGGTGTTGATCACCCATTTTTCAGTTTTGGCTGGAGTCTGACTCCACTTTCTTTCAGCAAACCCTTTTTCCCGTTGTGTAGGCGGGAGGAGGGGGTTGTTTACTGCGCCAGCTGGATGACTCGTTGGACTCACCCGTGGCTTCAGGACCTTCCATTCTTCTCTCCGGCTCTTGTTCTAGAAAACACAAAACCACAAAGATCCCCACACAAAAACCTCCACTTATCCTCCCTGAAATCGGCAGACTTTTAGTCTGTGGCATCCTGTCGCTCAGTCTCCTGTCACGGAGTTGGGTCTGTTGTCAGTGAGGTTACAGGAGACCCTGATCTGTCCCGTCCGCTCGGGAAGCTGCAGGCCGCGCGGGTGGGGCCGGCGCTCGGCGCCACCTGCATTTTTACGTGGGACCCCCTGTGACTTCGCCGGGGAGGTGCCGAGTGTGAATCTTGTGTCCTGGGGCGGCGCTGGGTGCCTCACGTGCAGAAAGAGTCCTTTCCTTCGTTTCTTTCCGGTGACACCAGACCCCCATACTCGAGGTTTTGTCCCTGCAGCATGTAAATCATTTCTCCGTTCTCTTGCAGCTGTACCCCAGAATTAAACCCAGACAAAGGAGCTTGGCCTGAAACTACGGAGTTTTAGTTTCTGAAGAACTCATCTGTTATCAGTAAGGAGAAGTGACGTGATTGTTTGTGGCGGACGTTTCACAAGACTGCTGACGACGTCACTGGAAGGCATCTGGAATGGGCTCTGGAGGGAGGTGAAGGATTTGGGGAGTTGGCTCTCCGAGGGGGACCTCGGCGTGATAAACTGGCCTTGCTGTGCTGGGGAAGCATGTTCCGCGGAGCAGAGGACAGACGGTGACGTCCTGTTTGTCTGAGAGAGAGAAGTGGGGCCGCTCCGTGGGCTCCGTGTCCCACCTGCTTGCTGTTGGTCGGCGCGTCCCCTGCACCCGCCCCACCGGGAAGGACCAGAGCCGTGGAGTGGGCCCCGGGACCTTGGGACACAGGCCACACGCTCAGAAACACGTGTTGGCGGGTGTGGGCGGTCCTTCGTGTAGGAGTTTGTAGCGTCTTCGGAGTCACGTGTGGAAGGAATCCTGGGACCGAGCCACAGCACAGCTACCTGAATGTGGAATCTGGTTTTTAGGGGGATTTGAATCTATATTTATTGTCTTTTGTATCCTGGAAATTGGAGACTCACTATATAGACTTAACCATGAAATTTATCAAGATCGTTGCTGACTTTAAAAACAATTGTAATAAAATTAAACTTTTTGACTCTAAGCTTTTTACTGGTTTCTGTTCTTTGTGTCATGAAAAGCCTTGTTGAAGCTCCCACGCTGTTGGGAGAGTAGCGGTTTCTTCCCCGGCCGTGTGGCTGCAGTGAGGAGTGAGGTTCTTACAGACGGCTGGGTTTTGAAATTGGCGAGCTCTGCGGTGGCCCTGATTGGGAGCCACGGGGACAGCCGGTGGCCCCGTCCCCACGCCTCTGCGAGAGGAAGGGTCTGGTGTTCGTGGTGCTGTTTGCAGGGATTCATCGGACAAGAACTCAGACTGAGTCTGCATTGTTTGTGATCTGTTACCCGGTTTGTGAGTCGTTGCGGAGCCGGTGGATCCGTGTGGCGGCGTCACCGAGTAGGAGCCACGCGGGAAGGACCGGCCGTGCGCAATCCCGGCATGTCTGTGGGCAGCTCGGTTCCAGCAAGAAGGCGGGGGAAGAGCTAACAGGCCACGCTCTGCGGGTAACAGAGAAGGCGGTGACCCCGAGGGCTGGACACCAGAGGACCACCCTGCTGCTGCCCCCAGCCTGGCAGGGTTTGGAGGTGGGGCTCACGTGAGGTCACCAGGTTAAGTTCCCCCTCCCTAAGGCATTTGCGTCCTTGGAGGAGGAAGGGACCACCTCCCCTCCCCACGTGAGGTCACCACGAGGGGGTGGCTACACACGTGCCACGAAGGGTCCCGCACCCCAGCTTCGGACCCCCCAGCTCCCCAGAACAGTGATGGGGTGTGGGGTGGGCCCCTGCTGGGCGCTGCGGTAACGGGACAGCATGGATCGCTGACCTTGGACAGAGTGGCTTCCCCAGGGGCTGCCGCTGGGTCCGGCTGCAAGGAGGGGGGTGCTGGTCCTGGAGCCGCAGGGGGATACCTGCTAGGGGACAGTTTTAAGTGATCTCCACGACCCCGAGATGACCCGCTGCGCCGGGCCCCCGGGGATGGGTGATTTTAAGCGCATAAAGCGACAGGAAGCGAGCGCGACACCTGGGTTGGTGGTTCCTGGCCACCAAGCGACCGTGACCCGGCCGTGCCCTCCACAGAGGCCTCTGCGTGTACCTGCTGGTGAACTGTGATCATCCATTGTCCCCTCAGCCCTATACCCACGACGTGTTTTCTCTTCTGGTTTTTACTTGTTTATGTCTTACCCGAGGTCTGCGTGGGAAGGTTTGCAGGTACAGAGAAGGGTCTGGGGTCGGGGGGGCGCAGACGCTTCTGGTCTGGCTGTGGTGTCTGTCGTGCTGTGGGCGCGGGGCCGCCACGGGAAGGACCCCGGGGTCGGATGGGGTGGCCCCGTGAGGCATCTTCACGGCCGCAGCTTAGGTTTTTGTAGAAGGAACAGGGCAGCTGGGCGGCGGGCCCCGCGGAAGTGGGGCTTTTAAAGGGGGCGGGGGCACGTCTACCTTCTCCCCGTGAGGGAGGCGATGACCAGTGCTCCCCTGTTTGGGGGACCCAGGTGCTTGGTCGTCGTCCCCAGTCCTTTTCTAAATGGGTTGAGCTAAGCGGAGCGTAGCCCTTGGCTGTTTCGTGTCTCTGTTTCCTCTGCTGTGACAACGAACCAGGGAGCAGGGCAGGTGGTGGCGAGCCGGGGGCCTTGCGGGCGGCCCCCGGCACAGAAGCGGTTTGTAGGCCTCTGCGACCTGGGAAGGCACCTCCCTCCCCTTCCTGTGTGCCCGGCCCCCACTGGACGAGGCTGGGAGATGCGCTTGCTGGCCCGGCCCGGCCCGCCCCACACCTCTCCTGGGTCGTAGGGCTCCCGCAGGGGCACCACTGGCAGGCCCGTGACTGACGCGCCTGTCCTGTCTGCCTCTCTCGTCCCCACACCCGAGGGACCTGCCTGGGCCTCCTCGGGGGAGGCCAGGGGCCGCAGAGGAGAGCCGCACCTACTTTGTGGGCACTTGAGAGCCTCTGAATTGGATTAAGAAACTGCGTAGTTCCAAGCTGCCTTCAACTCTCAAGAGGGGAAATGAGAGGTGACCTTGTCGGAGCGGGAACAGGCCGAGACCCGGGCGCACCGCCCGCCGCGGGGCCCCCGAAGGACAGGGCGGCACGCCGGACCGCTTGGGTCACTCTTTATTAACAGCACGTTCAGCAGGAAGTAAGGCAACAAGGCGGTAGGTGTGTAAGGCGGCTCGCGTCTTCCAGGGTGAAGCAGGGCTCAAGCTCTCCCACCCGTGTCCCTCCCGGCTCCACGCACAAGCGCGGGGGTGCTGACGTCCTGGCCACGAACGGCTCATCCTGTCCTTTCCCGTAATCGTCTCGGACACCAGGCACCTTTCGCGCACGCTTCGGTTAGCGGGCCGAAGGCCGCGTGGCTTCAGCATCTTCTGCGACACACGGGTCACCAGGCCGTTCTACAGAAAACCTGGCTCTCTCTGCAACCACGTGACGGAGGTGTGCGTGCTGGCCCGGCCTGTCACTCTTCGATGCTTCCTGTTTTCCGTTTCACTCCAGGGACGCGCACTGCTGTTTGGCAAATGCCACAGCTGCATTGTTAATCGGGAATTTACTTTCAATGTTCCCAGCAAGGACCTCGTGTCCTTGGAGACTGACTTCGTGTTTGGTCAGCGGTTAAAAATACCTCCCTGTGTTTTTCTCCGATTGGATATTGCCATAAACGGGCAAGTGGGTAAAAGTAAAGCGTGGACCTGTTTATAGATGGAAGGTTTTCTCCGAGCTAACCCAGGATTGAGTGAGTCACCTGCATGTAATACCAGGATACGCAGATCTTTTTTACTGTGAAACGTGAGACCTGTCTCAAAAAGTATCTTTATTTTCAGCTCTAGTCATTCATCGGTTAGGTAAATGTTCCCGTCATTTTGGGGTCCAGATAAAAAGTTTCTCTGGGGGGGCTTCGTCCTCGGCTGGCTGTCTTCAGGCAGATCAGTTAGGACTTCAGAGGACTGAAAAGCAGAGCCACTGTGAGGAGGAAGACAGCCGGTCAGCTCAGACACCTTGTGCGGAACTAACGGTCATTCTGGAAGAACGACTTGGAGCAGACAGGGATCGGGGCACAGACTCGCGGGTTCTCCTCCCCACTTCTACAGCCTGGCCCGGCCCAGGTCAGGGGCACGACCCGGCTCACAGGCCGATGGCCACGAGACAGACCGGACCACGCGGCATTTCCTGCCGCCCCCCCCCCCCCCCCCCCAGGTCGGGTGAACATTCTTAGTTCGGCTGTCCCCAAAACCAGTGCTTTCGACCTCGGTCAAGCGGGGGTCAAGTGGGGGCTCTGGGTCACACTCTGCTCCAGTCGGTCCGGGACCCGGGCCCGGGGCCCCGGCTTCTGCAAAGCTGCCCTTGGTGCGTCGTGCAGCCGGGGCCGAGACTGAGACTGCAGCCTCGTTCTAGAAGTTACCTAGTGTCATCTGTAGCCAGCTAAAATGTATTCTCAGTTGGCTGAAGGTCCTTTATAATGCATCATAGCAGGTGCAAAGCTGCTTCATTCTGGCTTCCCCCAGGTCAGAGTTCAAGGACAGGAGTCCCTAGTCCCTTACACCTGTCCCCTTGTCACTTGGCTCCTGGCTGGAGCACGGGACCGTGTCGCTCCCCTGTGGCACCGGCCCCTGACCGGCCCCCGCCAGCCTGTGCTGCTCCAAGCTCAGCTCCCCTGACGGCAAACGTGAGGCCACGACCGGGAGGGCGTGCCCTTCCTCCTGGAGGGGAGAACGTTCTGGCACCAGGGTGACCGACAACATTTTGCACTTTGCTTTTCTCGGGACCGGTCGGCCTGCTGCGTTGGGACTGACGGTCCCCTGGGCCTTGCTGGGGCTCCGGACCAGGAGCTCGGGACCTCTCTACGGCAAGTTTATGTATTTTCGATTGAATTTTTAACCGGGGCGGGGGGGTGGGGGAATAAGGTCATCTGCCCAGGAAGTATTTGAAGTAGATCTGGCCTAAGGACACATCTTCCCCAAACCCACTTGAATTTCATGCGGGAGAATTTTCTTACGTGACCACCATCTCTCGTGCAGGTGAACAAGCACTTCGTTTTCCCCTCATCGTTTTCCCGCGTGTGCGCTCGGCAAATTGCGTGGGAGGAGGAACCGGGAGTGTCTCCCGGGCCGAGGGTCGGCGGGGGGATGCGGGGAAGGGTGTGCACGTTTGTGGTGGGACCTCACAGCCGTTCACAGGCCCGCCTCCCACGGCCACAACACTTGCAAGGTGGAGCTTTTTAAGCCAACGGCCACGGGTCCCTGTCCCGCCCCCCCCCCACCCCCCCAACCCGTGACCGCTCCCGGTGCCTTGTGAGCGGCTGACTTACAGAGATGAGGTCGAGCTCGATGGTCCCAGTGTTCTCGGGATCCAGCTGCTTAAATATCCCTGAGGGAGGGGGGTGGGGGGTGGGAGGAGGGCCGCCCGGTGAGCACTCCTCCTCCTCCCCCCCCTCCTCCCCCCTTCCCTCTCCTCCTCCCCTCTCCTCCTCTCCTCCCCCTCCTCCCCCTCCTCCTCCCCCTCCTCCTCCCCCCTCCTCCTCCCCCCTCCTCCTCCCTCCACCTCCTCCTCCTCGCTCAGTCACCAGCTCCTCCCTCCACCCACAAGGGTCTGCACAGTCAACCGCGCACACACGCCCTTCCAGGCGGCCTCCCCTGCGCCAAGCACAGAACTGGGACGGGCCTCTCCCCAAGCGGCCACTCACTGAACAGCGTCTCCAGCCGGACCAGACACCGAACGAAGTTATCGAAGTCAATGATGAGGTCGTCGTCCGCAAAGCGCGCGACGACGACCTGGTGGAGCTGACACGGCAGCTTGAAGCCTGAAGTCGGGGGAAGAGGGCGCGGCCTCAGGGAGTGCGTCACACGGCGCCCGTGCCACAGACGTGGCCCTCACGTCACCGCCGCCCCATCCCCTGGTGCTCGCCTGGGGACCCGCCGCTCCCACCCTTGCTCCCGACTCTGACCGCTCACCTGGCTCTGCCTGTCCCCGCAGGCTGCCATGAGGCTTCTCTCTCCCGTCCCCGTCCCTGTCCCTGTGGCCCGTCCCCACCCCCATGGCCCATCCCCGACCCTGTGGCCCGTCCCTGTCCCCGTGGCCCGTCCTCGTCCCTGTGGCCTACCCCCACCCCTGTGGCCCGTCCCCGTGGCCACCTCTCCCTGTGCTTCCTCTCCCGGCTGTTTAGCTCTGAATCCCCTGGAGACTAACTTCCTGGATGCACATGGCAGAGACCGTCTGTCCTAGATTAGCGGTAACTTCTGTTCCCGTGGCAGGATTTCCACTGGGCCACGGCTGCCTGAGATCAGGACCACGTTTCCTGCCTCCCCTGCAGCACACTGAGGGCTCGTGACTCAGTCCTGCCAGGGGGTCGTGTGCCTGACGGCGGGGGGAGCCCATCTCTCCCTCCTTTTGTCCACCCGTTGCCAGAACACGGCCGTGGTGCCTTGCCGTCCTAGTCCGGAAGGCCCGGCAGCGGGGGGCACCTCCCCTCGCACTGGGACCGCGTGGGGGGAGGTGGATCTCGCTGAATCCAGGTATCTGGGGTCTCTGTGTCGGGATTTTATGTTGCCCGCGGGGGACTCACCCCAGGGGGGAGCAGAGACCCTCGTGTCAGCCCTGCACCTGGCAAGAGCCGGGGGCCCGCTCGCCCCGCCAGCCTCTCGGAGGAAATGTAGATTCCGGAAGGTATGGCGGGCAGAGCGTTTTACCGGGGAGCTTTTAAAAGGGGAACGGAAAGGACGTGTTTGTACCAAACCAGCACCCGCTTTGTCTCACGGTCACCGACCTCCACAGGGTGCGGAGCACAGTCTCCCGTACCCCAGAGCCGGGACGGAGCCAGCGCTCGCGTATCCCGCAGCCGGACGGAAGGGAGAAAACAGCCACGAGGCGTTACCTGCTTCCTCCAGTGCTTTCCGCATCTCGTAGGAGTTCATGGTGCCAGACCTGTCCACGTCGATTTCCCGGTAAATTTTCTGGAACGAGCAAAATAGTTCCAAGAACCATGACCCAAAGCGAGGCAGGCAGCGAGTTGGCTCGCGCCGAGTGCCGCGCGCGGACGCGGGTTTCCCAGCTTTGCCTCCGGTGGCCTTGGAAGAGTCGCCCACCTTTCTGCCTTAATTAGCTAATAGTGTTGGCCTCTCTCGTGAGCCGGTTTGTCAATACGCCCGTCAGCCAACCAGCCAGCCACCACGGCTCACGTTATCTTATCCGACTGTCGTGCTTGAGCTGCTAAAAACCCATGTTACAAAAGGCGACGTGGCTTCTCCAGGACGCTTTTGGGAGCAGCTGTTAGGGGACCCCATTTCCGGTCGGCGCCAGGCGAGGGCAGGAGGCGGGCTCATCTTTGCTGTCTGCGTGTGGCCAGCCTGTCTCTGTGGGTCCAGTCGCCACCCTGGGGATGTCCCTCCCACCTGGCAAAGGGTTGTACGGGCACCGCACGACCCCGACACAGCCCCCCGCCCCCCGGCGGCCCCCGGGCGCTCACCTGGTACTTCTGAATCTTTGTCCAAAGAACGTAGAACTCCTTCAGCCCCAGCTTGCCACTGCCATCTGACTGCCCGCGGTTAAGGAGAGCCCGGCCGTGGGTGCGTCCCCTCCACCGGGTGGCGCTGACGCCCACAGCGTATCTGCAGACGGCTCCTGCTGTAGGACCCGGCCTGCCTCTGAGGCTGGTGGAGGGCCCAGAAGGAGGCCTCTGGCGACCCTGACCTTTGCTGGTTGGTCTGGGGATGCGGGGGGCCCCGGCCCCGGTGAGAACGAGCTGTCACATGACCTGCAGAGGCCTCCCCCCCCCCCCCCCCCCGCTAAGTTCTGCAGTGCTTCTAAGGCCTCTTGTGAGGCAACCACTGTGAGCCCACGAGAGGAAACTTCGAGCAGCACAGAGCATCCGTGCCCAGGACTTGTCCCTGAGCCACGAGTGGAGGCTTCGGGCGGCCGGGGAAGGAGCTGCCCACGGCGGGCGGGCCCCGCGCCCGCAGATCGGGAAAACCCACAACCAGAGGAGACTGGTCTGTGGGGTATTTTCCACGGCCGCTTGGGCACAGCTGAGCGGCCGCCTCCCGTGCGGGGACCTGGGACACGGCCCTCGGCTTCCCCTCGTCTGCAGCTCCTCAACTCCCCTTCGGGGCCCCCGGACGGGCGGGGCGCGGTGTCAGAGCCCCCAGGGCGGGGGTCTCAGACGCCGTGTCTGGGCTCTGCCGCCCGGAAGGATACGTCCAGCATGTCCACCATGATCTTACAGGTCTCGATGCTGAAGCCATCCGACTTGATGTCCTGGCCTGTAAGACAAAGTCCCAGTGACGGTTACGTCCCACAGAGCCGCGCTGTCCCCGGGATCCCCCTCGAGGAAGTGCTCATCCGTCCCTCCAGGGCCACAGCAGCCCGGTGGCTGTCGGAGGGGCCGGGGGAGGGGGGCGTCCGCCTGTGATTCGCCACACGAGCGCGTGCCCCGAGGACCAGAACCTGTCCCGAGTGGCCGCGGCGGGTGGCTGGCGGCCTGCAGGAGACCCTCATCACAAGTAGGAGCCTGGTCCCTCCCGGACTCCATGAGGGGTCCCCCTCTTGTCCTGTCCTTGTAAAGGCTGCCACTTAACTCGAAGCTGCCCCGGTGGGCACAGACCCCTCCCCGGCCGGGGCAGAGGCAGGGGTCAGCGGGCAGCCGGGGGCAGGGAGGCTGAGCCCCGGCGCGGCCCGGCTCTTTCCGCCTCCGTCTGCGCGGGAACAAGGAGGCTTTGACGGCCACACGCCTCAGCAGCCCTGTGACCTCACTCGTGCCTGGCGGCCTCCGGGACGCGCACCATCTTCTTGTCCGCGCCTGGCCTGCCCGGGGAGGAACCGGTTACGCGCGGATCCCTCCCCACATCCTCCGCGGTGGATGGGCGGCCGGCCAGGCTCTTCTCTGGCCGTGAGGGAATTTGCCATGGGTTAGGCCGGCTGCTGGTGGCGCCCGGGGCTGCTGCCCAGGACACGGCGACGTCCAGGCTCGCGGGGTCTGACCTCGCACAGACCCGCGCGGGGACGGCGGTCTCTTTGAGGGCCGTGCGGCTCTTGTGATAATTTGCGGGGGAGGAAATGTGTCCCCGGGGCTGGCCTGTCCTGTTTCTGACTCGGACACGGTTCCAGGTGTTCCGGGCCCTCCTCAGGCCCCTCTGGGCCTCACCCCTTCTTCCAGGAGCCTGCCAGCCGCCTCTGGGCCCTCAGGTCCCTGGCCTGGCTCATCAGTTCAAGGGAAACCATGTCTCTCCGAGTAAAGAGCCAGTCGGCCGAGGCTCCTGACACGCACGCTGGGAGATGCTTTGCACACCGTTCGGTGGTTCCAGAGGCCCGTTTACCCTTCCACCCCGGCTACTCAGTGAGGTGGTGTCACTCCATCCACGGCTCCGCCCCCCTTCCAGCTGACCGTCGGAGGGGCTGCCACACGGAGCTCGCGCTCTGCTCAGGCAGCTTCGCAGGGCACCCGCTGGAGGCTCCCCACCCTCCGGGGTTAGGTAGTGACGCTCCTGCTTTCCAGGTGCAGCAAGAGAGCCCGAGGGTCTCCGCGCACGGGCTTCCAGCAAGAGCCAGCCAGTGGTGGTCTCGACCCGGGGCCCTCTGATCCTGAGTGACCAGGGCACACAGAGCCTCCTCTGCCCAGTTCCTCAGGGGGCCGGGGGCTGGCGGGTGTTTACGTGCGGGCGGGGAGGGGACCGGCGGCCGGGAGGGGACCGGGGCCCCACCAGGAGGGCACTTACGCTTGGCCAGCACCCTCCTCAGGATGGTCTGCAGCTCGAAGGCCGAGATCTCCGCGTCCTGTGGACACGAAGCAGAGCGTGGTCACCGCCCGGCGGCCGCCGGACGTGGGAGGCTCCGCCCACGTCAGGTGCACTGGGCGGGGCCTGTGATGTGCGGGCCCAGCGCCCCCTGCAGGCCGCACGTCTCGGCGGACTGCAGGCCCCGTGGACACAGTTGAGAACCCTCCGCTCCACCCACGCGTGCGGTCCCACTCGACGCCCTTCTGATCCCAGTCCTCCGCCCGTCGCCCCTTCCTCCCCTTTGAAACCCGGGTCTGGCTCCTTGCAAAGCTGGTGAGGGCCCGGCTGTCTCCCCGCCGCTCTGCCTCTGAGGCCCCAGCTCTCGGGGCGGGTCTGGTGCCTACACACGCCCTCGTGTCGGGGGACAGGGGAGGAGGGGCGGGGGACGAGCCCAAGTCGCAAGACCACCATGGGCCACAGTCCCTTCTCCTAGGGGTGGGGGCGGGGCCCATGTGCCGCGGACCAGCGGGAACAGGTGTCTGTGACATGAGGCCAGAGACCTGGTGGCCCCAGAGCTCTGTTTGGATTGGCTGGGCAGACAGGGCCAGACGGTGGCAGGAGTGGGGGGGGGGGGGGCCTGAAGGAACTGTGCCCTGAGCCGTGCTCTTGAAATGTGCGACCCTTCTGTCCCTTGAGCGTCTCTGTGGACATCAGGGACATCCCAGCTGGACGCAGAGGACAGGAAGCAGCCGGAACCCTAAGGCCAGAGGGAGTCGCCAAGCGGCAGCCCCACCGTGTGGGCAGGAGCCCCAGTCCCCCTGCGACGCCTCTTGCTTCTACTCTTGCCTCTGCCCCTTTGGAGTCGCGTCGGGGACGGGACTGTCCCTCCGAATGGACCACAGCGCAGGGCAGAGGCCGCGTGTGCAGACACCCACCTCGCCTGCCAGCTGTGCAAACAGCCTTCTGAAGCCGTCGTCAATGTCATCCTCGCTGGCATCGTTCTGGAAGGGGGGATACGGGAGCAGGTCAGAGCCAAGGAGGCGCCTCCCGCGGGCTTGAGACCAAGGGCAGTGTGAGGAATTAAGGGCGGATGAGAGAGGGATGTTAAGCCTGAGGGAGGGGTTAACAAGTCCTCACGGAGGCGTCTCCTCTAGCCCTCAACCAGGACGCCCTTCCTGATCTACACTAGTGGGGATCCAGAAGCAGAGCCCAGCCGGAATGTTCTAGAAGGTCTTTGACAGTGGCCCTCTGGACTATTCACTCTCTCCCTGGGGACAGGGGACAGAGGAAGGGCCTTCCGTCATGTTGGCTGTGGTCGCCTTCCTGGACTTGGGATTTGTGGTGGTCAGGCCTGCCCTGGGACCCCCAAGCCCTCAGGATTCACCACTATTTGAACAGAGACCCTTGGTGTTACCCTCGGGAGCCTCAGAAATCTTGTCACCCAGCATTTTCATTCTACAGATGAGGAAACTGAGGCCCAGGAAAGGTGGCGACAAGAAGCCCGTGGTCCCGTGGCGGGGGGGGGTGTGGTCAAGGGCCACGCACTGGCCGGTGCAGGTGCAGGGGGCGACCCTAGTTTCAAGCTGCGGGCACGAGGTCCTGGGGCCCCCTAGCGATTAGGGGGGCCCCTCTGGGTCCTGGGCAGTCAGGGGCAGAGCGGGCGAGTCCGGAGGTCACACACACCTCATCAAGGTCAGCCTCAATCTCGTCGTCAACCACCCTGGAAACAGAGGGAGGCTGTGTTACCGGAAGGGAGGTGGGGGTGGGAAGCACGTGGTGCCAAAATCAAGACCGATGGCACGTGTGACTGTTAGGGCAGCGCAGGGCGGGGCGGGCAGGGTCACTGGACCACAGCCCTGCACGGAGGAGGCCGAGGCGGGCAGGGACTTCCTTGCTCCTCGAGAAGCACGTTTGGGGACAGCAGACCCCGGCACCCGTTCTCCGATTCTGTGGGAATCTCTGTCACAGAAACCTTCCACCCCCGGGATCCTGCAAGGTCCCTGCTGCCTACGTGTCCTGCTCGGAGGCCGGGGTGTGGTCTCAGCTGAATCTCGGGCAGCTCGGGCGGTGCCCTGTGCTGTGTGCGGCACTGGGCCCTTCTTGGGCCCCGGGACCCTCCACTGGTCCACCGAGGGCCCCGGCCGCCGTGTCCGCGGCTGGCCTGAGCCGGCCCATCAGACACACTGTCCTGGGTCTGATGGGAGCCCGTGGCACGAGGTAGAGGCCACACAGCACGTGCCGTGTGCCCTGCTTCCCATCTGTTCAAAGCCCCCGTGTTTCTCCGTAAATCTCCTTTTGCTTAAGCCGCCGAGGAGGATTATGTCTCCTGCAATCAGGTGCCCAACCGAATAGATGCGGCTGAGGCAGCGGCCAACGGGGCAAGAGCCATTGGGAACCGAGCCATCCTGACAAGGGGCCCTGGACCGCTGGGCCCAGTGACCACCGAGGCCGTCACTCGAGGGCTGCTGGACGGAAAGGATTATACGGTGCGGCCCGGCTTCTCCCCGTGAGGTGCCCGGGTTCAGCCGTCCAACCCGTGTCGTTACGGCGAATGTGACAGCCCGCTCTGTCGGAGACGCAGCTGCCACAGCAGATTCTGCGCGAGGCTCCACAGCCGCCCTTTCTAACCGCGAATACCCCGCGTGGCTCATTTCTTTGCTCGCGGAATGTAACGCTGAGGTCCTTCCAGCTGCGCCCTGGAAGCGGGCGGGTGTCGCGGAGCAGAAACCCGGAGGGAGGACGCCGCGCTCCAGGGGACGGGGATGGGGACGGGGAGGAGGGCAGGAGCACCTACTGGTAGTCGGCCTTCTTCTCGGAAAAGACCCGGACGCAGAAGTCCCCGTCCTTGTTGGGCTCGAAGGTGGACGGCACCAGGATGTACTCCCCAGGCGGCAGCTTGAACCGGTTCAGCACCTCCCGCAGGTTGATGAAGGTGTCGGACCGCTCCCTCGCCCGGTGCGTCAGGAAGAAGTTTCTGCTGAGGTGGATGTTAGTCTGTCCAGTCATCTGAGGGACAAACAGAAACAGAAGGGAGTAGACGGCAGAGAGAGCCCCAAAGCCGCATTGTTTTCGCTCGCGGAGAAGGCGACGGTGCCCGTCGTTCCAGATCAAACGCAAACTTCCCGCCCACGAGAACAGATGCCCACGGAGGGGCTCAGGGCACGTGCGGCGGGGCTCCCGCGTGCACCCAGCTCTGCAGAGACCCCATCTGCACACGGAGGGGCTCGGCCGTGAGGCCCCCCGCAGGAGTCGGATCAGTGCTGTGTGGTGTGTGACACGTGAACAAAAGTCGGGACGGGGCCGGGCCAGGAAGGCAGGTGTGGTCGGGCTGGCCGCCGCGAGGCCGGAACTCACCAGAGCGATCCGGAGAAGCCCAGCTTGCCCCCGACGGCACTGCCCGGCCCGACAGTGTGGACCACTGGGGTGGAGGGGGGCACCCCGCGTGGCCACTGGATCAGCCGCAGCCTTTATGGACCCACACGGCTGCTGTACTTCCCATCAGTCCTGCTAATGCCAGCTGTGAGCCTACTACGCGCTCTCACGCCATTCACCTCATCGCTATGGTCCCTCCAGGTGGGTGGTGGACCAAGTTTTATTGAAAAAGAAACGGAGAGGGACACCTGGGGGGCTCAGTCGGTTAAGCGTCCGACTTCGGCTCAGGTCGTGATCTCACTGTGCATGAATTCGAGCCCCGCGTCGGGCTCTGTGCTGACAGCTCAGAGCCTGGAGCCTGCTCGGGACTCTGTGCCTCCCTCTCTCTCTGCTTCCCCTGCTCATGCTCTCTTTTTCAGAAATAAATAATAAAACATTTAAAACATTAAAAAAAAAAAAAAAGAAAAAGAAACTGAGGTCCAGAGAGGACCCATAACTTGTTTGAGGTCACACGGCCTGCAAATGGCAGGGCTGGGGAGTGGATCCAGGCCCCTGGGCTCCCACATCATCTTAGGCACAGTCCTGGGGCTCACCTTTCCCTTCAGGCTTGTTTTAGGGGGAACTGCAGGCCTCCGCGGGGAGCCTCCTGCGTCCCAGACCACACGTCGTCCACCCAGAGCTGACCCGTGCCCCGCAGGGACTCCCCAGAGACCTGGCCCTGAGCTCGGCCCAGCAGGCCCTGGGACCTGAGCAACCTCCCCAGGGTGCCCCCAGCCACCAGCCCTGCCCAGGCCTCCCGGGACCCCCCAGGCCAGCAGTCGGGGCCTCGTGCCTGGTGGTGAACACGAGCCAGCGTCTCCCAGACGTACCTCCTCCGGCACCTGCAGGCACAAAGGAGAGCACACTTCAGATTCCCGGAAGCTGTACGAGGTCACCCCCGTGATGGGCCGAGGCCCCCCGTCCCCTGCAGCTCTAGCAACGTGAAGTGACTCAGCACGGTAATTATTTTCCAAGGGGCCCCAACCGTTCCCACACGGAGGACAAACCTCGTGACCCAGCAACAATGTGGCTGAGCCCTTAGCGCCATTGCTAATTTATGGAGCATAAAACCGGGGCACGGAGCCGTGAAACGCCTGGCTGAGGTCGCCCCGCCCCCAACTCGAGGGTGCCCGCCGGGCTGGGAGCCAGCAGGCGTCACACCCAGCCCGTGTGTCCTTGGGCAAGTCAGCTCCCTCTGTTGCCAAAGTTTCCTTGTCTCTAAAGGGGACCAAGTGACCCCCCGTGCTCCCCAGCTCCAGAGCCCAGGACCGGCTTTGCACCCCCATGAGGCGGGGGGTGGGCTCCGTGTCACGTCCCGTTGGCATTTTCTCTGGGGTCGCTTTGTCCCAGAATGGAAGTCCTCAGCTCCCGTTTCAGAGGCCGAGGGGCTCAGAGTTCATGTGCACGCCTGCAACGATGGCAGGTGACCCACTCTACAGGCGGGGTCCTGTTACGGGCGCCACGTTGCCAGCGATGAGTGAGCGTCTGACCTATGACCTCTACCAGCGGCATCTGCCCTCCCCACCACGGCGGTTTCCCTGAATGTGGGGACCGCCCCTCCTCATCCGAGCAGCTCTGGGCCGTGCTGCAGGGAGGAGTGGGGCGGGCATGGTGGGAGGCAGAGCCCGGCCTTGCTTTGACTTGGTTGGAAATGAAGCCCCTGCGGGCAGCACAGAGCTCGCGTTCCCGGTCCTGAGCTGGTCCCAGCCGGACGCTGGAGCGGTTCCTGCCCGAGGTGTCCCCTGTGGGGGCTCTGTTCTAGGCCTGGAGGTCGGCGGGCCAAGCAGAGCACCAGGCCTAGTTGGCGGGGGGGTGTCTCAGAAGAGGCGGGAGGCCTCTAAAAAGAGTAGACTGTCCCCAAAGCGGCTGTGGGGCCTAGGCAAGCCCTAGGCACCTCCGGGGACACGGACCAGCTGCAGGGACCTCGGGGCGTCTCCGCGCGCCGGCCCGGCCCGGCCGCCACGTCTCGTACACAGAGTTTTGCTGTAAAAGCCCTGCTTTCCCTGGCCCGGCCTCCCGGCGGGGCCCCGGGGCCCACCGTGCCCGTGGGGAGGGCCGTCCCCCGAGGCTGAGAGCAGGGAAGGGGGCGGCCCGTGCTGCCCCCACCTCATAGATGCCGAAGCCGATGGTGTGCATGTCCTCCCCCATCTTCCTCTGTCGCCGCCGGTGCTTCTGGATGAGGCCCACCAGGAAGGTGCACCCGCTCTCGCCGTCCTCCTGGTCCTCGTCCTCCTCCTCCAGCTTGATCAGGTACTGAGGGTTCATCCAGAACGTGTCTGCGGCCAGAGAGGGGCCGGGTCACTGAGGACTCGGGGCCGCCCCTGCCCCCGCAGGTGCGCACGGGGAGGGGGAGGGAGCCCCATAAAGACGGGTGGGCAGGTGGGCGGGTGCTGGGGGGCTATGGAGAGAGCCGGCCGGCACGTGCCTGGGGACCACGGGGACCCACGTCAGAAACTCCCTCGCACGGTTCTCTCACCCGCCCTCAGGCTGGCTCGTCTTTGTCACTCGGGAACAGGGCGTTAGGGCTGAGCCCCTGCGGCCCCTGTCCCGCCCCAGGCCCAGCTGGCCGGGCTGGGGCGCTGTGGGGCACACGCTCCCGCACGCCCTCTGTGAACCCCGAGGCAGGAACATCCTGTGCACAATTCCTGCCTCTTCTTCTGTGTCCCGTTGTCCACCCCAGGGTGTGTCTGCCTCCCCCCCCACCCCCCAGTTCCAAAGTCCACTTATGGAAGGCCTGGAGACTCGTTCACGTCTGAGAACAACTCCCCTTGCCCACCTAACAGGATAAACACTTTGTTGGGGAAATAAAGGCATCATCTGGTGCAGGGGTCAGCAAACTACAGCTCGGAGGGCCCCTGGCCGCCTGTTTTTGTAAATAAAGCTTTATGACAACACGGCCATGTTGTTGAAGGCCTGGTGGCCTTCGGGTGACAGCGGCGGAGCTGACGGAAAAGCGGTAGAAACTGACGCTCACCAAGCCCCAGATGTTTCCCATCTGGCCCCTGAGAGATTTGCCGGCCCCGCATCCAGCGAGCGGCTTGTCGGGGCAGACGGCCTCCCCAGCACCTCTGGAACCGCCACTTGGTGGCTGGAGGCTGGAGGGGAAGGACTGAAAGCACCAGAACTCGAGGTCCCACCACCTGTCCGTGGCCCGGGATGCCACGGGAGCCCAGTCTCCCCATCAGTGGAGAATCGGCACACGACCATCACGTGGCCTCCACGGTCAGACTGCCTGCGTCACGTCCCCGTGAGGGGTACCGTGAGGTCACTTAACCTCTCCAAGCGGCGGTCCCCTCGTCTTGAAGATGAAGAGGACAGGGGCGCCTGGGTGGCGCAGTCGGTTAAGCGTCCGACTTCAGCCAGGTCACGATCTCACGGTCCGTGAGTTCGAGCCCCGCGTCAGGCTCTGGGCTGATGGCTCAGAGCCTGGAGCCTGTTTCCGATTCTGTGTCTCCCTCTCTCTCTGTCCCTCCCCCGTTCATGCTCTGTCTCTCTCTGTCCCAAAAAATAAGATAAACATTGAAAAAAAAAAAAAAAATTAAAAAAAAAAAAAAAAAAAAAAAAAGAAGATGAAGAGGACAGCAGTGTGCCTGCCGTGGAAGCTCGTGAAGACAGACGGGGTCAAATGCACATACACCACTTGGGACGGTCCCCAGGCCCGATGTGTCATATCACACCGACTCAATTTCTGCGGCTTGGGGGGAGGGGAGCCCTGGGCCACAAGGCAGAAGGTCAGGGGTCAACGAGGGAGGGACCGGGGACCCCGTCTGAGCCGGGCCCGAGTGCGCAAGAGGGCTGCGGGCGACGGTTGGGGCCCGGGTGTGCAGCGGCCCCGTGGGTGAGGTCCCTGCAGGGCGGGGCTGCCTGGGCTTCACGTGGACGAAGTGGCCCGTGGGCCTGAGCTGGGACCACGCTCGGCCTCACGGGGTGTGGTGGGGGCCACGGCCCAGGGGAACCTAGGGCTGGGGAGGCCGCGTGTGGGGTGTGGCCGGGCAGGGGCCAGGTGAGCGCAGACGAGGGCCCGGCGGGCGGCCTTACTCGGGTAGTTCCTGCAGCCTCCCGCGGTGGAGCCCCGCCTCCAGGTCCCGTCCACCTTGGTGAGCTTCCACTTCTTGTAGGACTCACTGGTGAGGGTGTCGGGGGTCAGGTTGCAAATCTCCAGGCGAGAATAGTGCCTCAGAAAGTCACCGAACGACATCCTGGCGGAGGCAGGGGGAGGGCGCCCCGGTCACGGGAGGGCACGCTGCCGAACCCTGACCTTCCGCCCAAGGCCAGCCCAGGAGCCGGTGAGGGCCGGCAGAGCGGCCAGCAGGCGCGGATTCCAGCTCTTTCCCGCTGGGCCGCGTTGGGCACTGCCCAGCGGTGAACCCGCGGGCCCAGCCCTGCTCTCGAAAGGCCTGGTTCTCGAGTGTGGGGACAACTCGGAACTGGTTGGGAGAACGGCCCCGTCCTTCGGGTTTCTGTCGGGATCTGGACACGCCTGCAGGACTCCCTCCTGCTTTCTGAGGGGTTGTGCCACCCCCTTGTTGAGAGGGACGAATGGCTCCATTCAGGGTCTTACGGTGAATTTGAAACGATGGGAGCAGATTCCACGGCCCCCGTGTCCCTAATGTCCCGCTACAGCCCACCGGCAGACCCCTCCAGCAAGCTTACCAGAACTCCCCGTCTTCGTGCCGTCTGGTCAGCCTCTCCCTCACCTCTGGGTCGACGCTGTTCCAGTTGGGGCAGCTGGAAAACCATGTGACGGGAGGGCGTTAGCACCAGTGCCGGCGAGGATGTGTCCCCAGGACCCCAGTGGAGGCCCTGGGGACACACTCGAGGGCCAGGAGCCGCAGGGACAGAGGGGGTGAGGCCAGATGTCGCCCTGGACGGTGGTGGGAAGGAGACAGCCAATCCGGGGGGAGACGGGGCGGCATTGGCAGCCAGGACCACACAGCCCCGTTTTAACGGGAACAGAAAATCCAAGGTGTCGCTGACCTGCAGGCACCTGGCCTGACCTGGCCGCAGCCCCGCTGTGGCGCCTGCCCGGGAACCTGTGTTCTCCCCCGGGGCCCGCCAGCGGGGACGCTGAGCCAGGGAGGCGTGGACCTCGAGCTCACGGCAGGAGCGCCGGCTTGGACGAGGGCGCCAGTCCGCTGGGATGTGCTGGTGGCCCCTAGAGGGGCACCTGCCTGAGGGTGCACGGCCCTGTGACCCCGGGGCCCCGCTCCTGCACAGCCGCCTGCCTCCGGCCTCCCCCTGCCCGCAGCCTCCTCTCCTCACTTGTCATTCCACCGGCCCGTCCACTCCACCTCTCCCCAGGGGTTTCGGATGCGGATCAGCTTCTGCAGGCTCCCCCCACTCTCTACCTGCAGAAGGGGCACAGGGAGGGGCAGGGGGGACACTGAGCTCCAGCCGGGCCTGGACGCGCTCGGGCCCAAGGCCCCTTCTCCACGAGCCAGGAGGGGTGGGGTCCATGTTACAAGGGAGTCAGAAAAGGGAGAAGGGCTGGACCCCAGACCCCTCCAGGGGCCGGCTGTGGGAGGACCCGGGTCTTTGACCCCGAACCTCAGCTTCACTGTGCTGTGGTCTCGGGAGCCCCCGGTGCCTCCCGACCTTTTGCAGAAACAAGGTGCTGAGAAGCAGGTGCGCCGCCTGGATCTCCAGTGAATCCCGGGGGGGGGGGGGGGGTGTGTTTCTACAAAGGGTGTTTTGTAGCAGCTGGGAACACGTAACATGAACCCTGTGTCAGATGCCGCTGCCGGGTGGATGTTTATTTTCGTTGGCGTGGGAACGGAGATGGCATTACGTGACAGAGTGTCCTCACTCGTGGGAGGTGGCCGTGGAAGTATTCGGGGGCAAAGCGTGATGGCGTCTGACACTTCCTTCCATGCGGCTCGGAAAGCAGCACAGGGAGGGAGGACGTGTGCAGAACCCTAGGTGTCGAGTCTGGGGAAACCGCACTGGGGCGGGCATCACACTGTTCTTGCAACTTTTCCACAGACTTGAGCTTTTTCAAAATAAAACAACGGATGCGTGGGGGGGGGGGGGGGTGGATGGAGAATAGAATAAAAGTCCCGGGTTTAAAAGAAACGGAGCCCCGGACAAGTCAGACGACATGGGGTTTGTACGTGGCAGTGGGGCTGTCCTGTTTCTAGTGACGCTGCGTGGGCAGATGGGGACTGCGGGCAGACGGGGACCCGGGCAGTGGGGGCCCACGGTCAGACGCGGGACCACGGGCAGCGGGCGTCAGTGGGTAGACGGGGACCCGGGCAGTGGGGGCCCGTGGGCAGACGGGGGACCATGGGCAGCGGGGGTCGGTGGGCAGACGGGGACCACGGGCAGACGGGGACCCGGGCAGTGGGGGCCACGGGCAGATGGGGGACCGTGGGCAGCGGAGGTCGGTGGGCAGACGGGGACCACGGGCAGACGGGGGTCGGTGGGCAGATGGGGACCGCAGGCAGGGGCACAGCCCTATGGTGTGTGTCATCACGGCCTCCAGCTTGGGGTTACGGAGGGGTGGGGGTTTAGGAGAAGTTGCCCAGGCCTCTGGCCAGAGGCCGTCCAATCTGAACAGGAAGTTGGGCGCTAACATTGTTGTGAGGTCAGACGCAAAAGCACTCTGAAGGGTCTACGCCACTCTGTGCGTGCAGTAGCCGGTCCCAGGGGCAAAGTGAGTCTAAACAAGCACAGCGGGAGGGCGGGACCCGGCCGAGAGGGGACACCAGCCAGCCGCCCCGCCCAGGCTCCCTCGGCTTCAGGGATCTGAGGCCTGGCGGCTGGGCCGCGGGAATGAGGCCGCCCCCCCTCCTCCTGGTGACCACCCGCCCAGCCAGGCCAACCGCTGCGTCAGGGACACGACGTCCCCGAAAACCCCGGCCGCCTCACCTCCTCCGCCCCGGTGACTGAGTACGCGTGCCCCTTCACCAGCTTCTGGAAGGTGATGGCCTCCGAGTCCGCCATGCTGGTGATCTGGAGACAGGGGAGGAATCAGGTGGATGCAGCGGCCTCGCCCTCACCCCTGCTCCCTCCAGTCCCTCCACCAAACCCCCGGCCCCCGGGCCTGGGGGAGGACAACCTCCCGGCTGCCCGTGGACGGAGCAGGCCTGGGGAGCCCAGCGGAGGGGCGCTCACAGCCCTCTGCAGGGGGCACGGGAGAGGGCACGCCCTCAGGGTGCTGGAGGCCCTGGTGGCCCAGCCCGCTGCTCCCAGGAGGACAGCTGTTTGCCGTGGCTGCTGATGTGCCCTGTTGTGTTAGCACCTCCTCAGCCCCCCAACCTCAACCACTGGGCGGAAAGGGGGCTGCTGTGTTGGTGATTAGGCAGAGGGGCCGAGAGGAGGGTCTTCTGCCCCAACACGGTGTGCGGGCGAAGTCAGGGTCCCTTCCACTTGGTGCAGCTCCGCGGACGCCTCCCTCCCCCGCCCCCCCCCCCCCGCCCCCCCCGGCTGGATGGGGAGACGCCTGATTCACGAACCGCTTAGTGAGGCCAATTAGGTCTTCAAATTTGCTGGGTAGGAGTTTGTTTTCTAGCAAGTTGCCCAGGGACTTGGGCCCCGAGAGTGGGGGCTTCTCACGTCTGTCCCCGCAGGGAACAAGCCCGCGGCAGCACCGGGCTCCAGAGTGGGCTCGGCCTGGAAGAGGCCTGGGGACGGGACGCAGGGCGACCCTGCCTTCCTCTGGGGGGCCGTGCGGCAAGGCCGCCATGAGATGTCCCCCCCCCGATGCCTCCTGCAGCAACCCCCCCAGGCCCCTGGGCCCCGAGGCAGCGCAGGGGAGGCTGCGGGGGGCAGGAGTCTGGACATGGTCCGGCCCCTGGGACCTGCCGAGGGGTGGGGGCCTCGGGGAACCTGTGGTCCAGGCTGGCCACGCCCTCGCCCACCAGCGGCCCGCAGACAGCCTGGCGGTGGCCACCCATCCAGGTGATGCGCACGCCGTGCTGAAGGGGCTGGGCTCCCAACGGCCAGAGCAGGCAGGGAGGGGCCCGGACTCACGTCGATGGAGCAGCCCAGGAGGGAGCCTTTCTGCAGAGCCTTCTGGATGATCTTGAACAGGTTGGGAGGGGCCTTCCTCAGCTCGTACCACTCGGCGATGCCCCCGGTGAAGTCCTCGAAGCCCTCCGTGGTGGCGCCGCCCGAGAGCGCCTCATAGCAGCCGTTGACCCTGAGGGGAGACGGAAGCCGCTGCGCCTGTGTCCCCGGCTGCCCCAGGCCTCCCTTGCGGGCAGCTCCAGGGACCCTCCGCTCGGATTCCCCCCCACGTGGCCGCCCGAAAATCTCCTAGAACCTCGGGGGTGGAAGGTCCGACCTCCCACACGGACTGTCTGTCCTGACGGCGAGGACAGCCTGCTCAGGGGCTGTTGGGCATCTACAGCTCAACACAGGCCACAGGGCAGTGACGAGAGCACCTCTACGCGCAGAGCGCCCCACGCTGCACCTGACCGCCCTGTGGTGGCCCGCGGCTTCCGGCTGCGCCGTCTGGACCCGCGACTGAGAAGCGGTTCCTCCAGCCGACCGTGGGGACCCCGGCCCTCCTCCCCACAGGGGCCACAGGGGACGGGTCCCTCGTCCGTGGACTCCGCACCCTTGTGTCCTGCCTGCGGCGGGTACACACCGGCAGAAGCCGTGCTGCCCCGGGCTGATGAAAATGTGACATGACCCGGCAGTGACCCGCGAGGGAAGCGGGTCCTTCCCGAGCCAGCCCTGGGCGCCACAGCCCGTCCCAGCGCACAGCGTCGGGAAGGGCCATCACCGTCGGGTATCGGGGCGCGGTGTGGCCGGCAGCCCGCGAGCCCAGTTCTGGCCAAAGCGGTCCTTGTGTAGAACGCGACTCCTGCTCGAGGTGGTCCTTGAACACCACCTGCTCTCCCCAGAAGCCGGGGCGGTCGGGGGGCAGGGTTGCTCACTTGGCATAGGCCTTCTCCAGCAGGGCGCTCCAGAACTCGCTGCCCTCTGCCGAGTGCACGAACAGCAGCTCCCCGTCCTTGGTGGGCAGCCTGTCGTCCACGACCACGTCCACCCACTCGCCGTACTGCCAGAACTGCGGGCGCACAGACACGGGGGTGCTGGAGGGGGTGCTGGGGGGACCAGCACGGGGACCCCGGGCCTCGGCGGCCCCTCGGCACAGGCTCCGCCAGCCCATCCCGGGAGGCGGGTCCTCGCTGAGGAACAGAGGGCACGGCCCACGTCCTTCCCTCTGAGCCCGCCCCCCCATTCTTCCCCACCTCGTGCTCTCCTTCACCAGCATCGAAGGAGCACGGCAAGCAGCACCTCGCCATTGTGTCCCTTTTCTAGAACTTGGGGATTCCTTCCTGAGCACCCTGCTTTACCTCCCTCCGCAGAAGTCCCTAGAGGTTCCCCGCTGCTATCCTCTCTGGGTCCCCGTCAGGGGCAGGCCAGGGAGTTCCTGCAGTCTCTCAAAATCCTTTGTAGAACAGCGTGTCCTAGGAGTCACCAAACACTGGGGTCTGATAAACTTGACCAAGCCAGGGGATCTGTTCCAGCATCCAGGACCTGTTCCTAGCCCCCAGCACTTGTCTTTAGACACCAGGACCCATTCCTGGCCCCCAGCACCTGCCCTTAGCCCCCAGGACCTGTCCTTAGTCCCTAGGATCCATTCCTGTCCCCCAGCACCTGTCCTTAGCCCCCAGGACCTGTCCTTAGCCCCCAGCACCTGCCCTTAGCCCCTAGGACCTGCCATTAGTCCTTAGGACCCATTCCTGGCCCCCAGCACCTGTCCTTAGCCCCCAGGACCTGTCCTTAGCCCCCAGCACCTGCCATTAGTCCTTAGGATCCATTCCTGGCCCCCAGGACCTGTCCTTAGTCCCCAGGACCTGTCCTTAGTCCCCAGGACCCATTCCTGGCCCCCAGCACCTGTCCTTAGCCCCCAGGACCCATTCCTGGCCCCCAGGACCTGTCTTTAGTCCCCAGCACTGTCCTTAGCCCCCAGGACCTGTCCTTAGTCCCTAGGACCCATTCCTGGCCCCCAGCACCTGTCCTTAGCCCCCAGGACCCATTCCTGGCCCCCAGCACCTGTCCTTAGTCCCCAGGACCTGTCCTTAGCCCCCAGCACCTGCCCTTAGCTCCCAGGACCTGCCATTAGTCCTTAGGACCCATTCCTGGCCCCCAGGACCTGTCCTTAGTCCCCAGGACCCATTCCTGGCCCCCAGCACCTGTCCTTAGCCCCCAGGACCCATTCCTGGCCCCCAGCACCTGTCCTTAGCCCCCAGAACCCATTCCTGGCCCCCAGGACTGTCCTTAGTCCCCAGGACTGTCCTTAGCCCCCCAGGACCTGTCCTTAGTCCCCAGCACTGTCCTTAGCCCCCAGCACCTGCTGAGAGAACCTTGAGCCACCTGCTAAGTCACCTGGAAGTGGAAGATCCCAGCATAGTTTTCCTGGAAACTCTGGTTTAGGGGGACAACTCGGGCCAGGATCTCTTCGTTCAAGGTGAGGGAAGCGATGGCCGCCAGCAGCCAGCAGTCACCTGTGAACACAGCACAGAGCTCCAAGCAGGGGTCTCAGTACCAGGAGGACATCAGACACCATGTGCCCCCTCTGGGAGCTTGAAGCCCAGGATGGGCTGGTGTGGACAGTCCCCACTGAGGGGCAGTTTGGAGGGGGAAGCCCTCCCAGCCCGGCCCCCCGCCCCGGCCCCCTCTGGTGTGAGGACGCAGACGCTTGTGGGAGCGCGGGACTCACCGCTGGGCTTGGGCAGCAGAGGACAGGGTAGAGGGGGGAGACAGAGGGACGGGGTCGGGTGGGGAGGCGGGGCTGGCAGGTCATGAGTGGGGCAGGTGTGGGAGCCTGGCTGGAGTGGGCGCGGGGGCCGAGGGCACATGGCAGTCACTTCTGGGGTGTGGGAGGGCACCGTGCGGGACACAAGAGTGGGGACGGTGGGACGGGCCCCTCCCGTGGCCCACGGGTGACCGAGGCATCACGGGAGCACATGCGCGAGCTGCCACACACCCGACACCCATGGCAGGTGCTCGGCACACAAGCACCGCGACCGTCCTACGTGGTCGGCTGTGACAGTGCATGGTGGGGGCTCACATTCTCCCCCCAAAGGCCGCGGCCGGCTGACCCTCCTCCTATAGGCGTGGGCGTGCTCCTGCCCCCTCCCAGGACAGTGACAGGAACAGCCTGGGGGGGGGGGGTCCGGGCTGGACAGTGACAGGAGCAGCCCGTCGAGAATGCGCCCTGACAGTTCTTCGACGAGACTCTCCCGCTGGCGCTCGGAAGTGACGGCGTGCCAGCGGCTCTGCAGGGAGTGTCCGCCACCAACGGGAGGCAAATGCATCCTCTTGCTCCTTCGGCTGGGGGTGTGGGGGTGCTGGGGACCTCGTGGCCACCGCTCTCCTCCTGGGAGCCCGCGTCCCTCTGAGACTCCAGCTGCCCTGCACGCTCAGTCTGCGAGGTGTTGGCAGTGCAGACCCTGCCCCGATTCCAGGAGGCGGCCCGGCTGAGGGGGTCGGCTCGGGAAACGTGCCTTGACCTTCACTGGTGCGTCGGCGAGAGTGGACAGGTGCCCCGTGAGTCTGCTCGGTGACGTACAGTCCGCTGCTGCTGTGGGACGGGCAGTCCGAGAACCAGGCCAACTCGGAGGAAGAGGGGCCGGGGATGGAAAGTCCTGCCACCAGCCCTGCAGACCCTGGATCAAGCCGTACCTGCAGCCCGACCTGCCTTGGACTTTCCTGGCACATGAGTTGATCACCCCCGTTTCCCTGAGCACCAGGGCAGCTGAGACCCTCCTATGTGCCGGCCACTCCCCAGGAGCCGCAGGGCCATTGCCACATCTGTGGCAGCCTGGACGTGCCTGTGACTCTCACTCTTCTGGAGCGAGTGTGAGATTTTCTGGGACTCTCCGCGGTGCTTGAATTGGGTCTGTCGACACGTGGAGGCAGACGGGCTCGTGGACAGCAGGGGCCCACGTGTGGGGAGCCCAGGGACCGAAGCCAGAGCTCGCACATTTCCTGCACAGCCCCCTCGAGTCCCTGAGCCCCCTTAGACGAGCCGCCGGGTCTGTGGGACTGGGGACTCAGGGTGGCCACCGGGCCCCGAGGGGCAGGGCCGCTCAGAGGTCCCGGCTGACGGCGCTCTGTTCTGGGACGTGACTGGGTGCGGGGAGGACTGGCTCCAGGTGACCGTGCTGCCTTTTGGTGTCTGGAGCCTGACATCTAGGTCAGTGCTGACCGCACACCCAGCTCAGATTACCGCTCGCCACCAGACCCGGAGGCTCTTGCCACATCCCGGGAATCAGTGGCCGTGTTCCGTGGCTTCCGGTTTTCTTCCTCCAGGTCTCCCCTGGCCACCCTGGGGGGGGGGGTGGGGAGCAAGGCCCCAGTGCCCCCTGCCCTCTGGAGACAGCGCTCTTATGCCGGGCTATTCCGATGTAGCTGGTCTCCTCCGGAAGGGCGTGTCAACCCAGAGTGTTTTCTGGACGGCAGACCTGCGGCTTTGAGAGGTCGACTTCCTTGCTTCGGGTCACACGTCTGGAAGGTCCCAGAAGATCCCACAAGGGGCAGAGAGGCTCCCCTGAACAGCAGTGAGCAGCGAGCGCAGTCAGCATTCTGGATCAGTGTAGTTTACGGAGAACTCGCTGCACCGTTTCTGTGTAAGTCTTACGGGGCGATTACCCACGTTAGCGTCACCTTTTGGGGATGAAAAACCGAAGCTCGGGGGCCTGTATACCAGGCAGCCAGCCGGTCTCGGAAGCAAATCCTCTAAATCAAATCCCAGGTTTTGTTTAAAACCCGAGCCTTGCCAGAGATTTCTTTTGGTTAAGAGGGTCTGATTCCTTTAATGCAGCAGAGACCACAATAGGAATACCCAACCGCAGCCTAAACTTAAGACTATGGGGTAACAAGCCAGCAGCTCCCTGAAATCCTACATCGTATCTTAACACCTGACACCATGCGCCCGTGAGATCCTGAAACGCGTCGCCTGCCCGCTGCAGCGTAAGTCACGGAGGCCACGGGACGGTGGCCTGTCATGGCACCCTGCAGACAACAGCACCAGGAGCACAGCAAACAGGAGGAAACAGGTCAGAGCATTTCACAGCCGAAGACCCGAAACGCCTCTCATCAGGGGCCCCACTAGGGGACCCACGTGGGACCGGGACAGCGGAGTGGCCATCCAAAACATAAAAATCAAGTTCTAGCTCATCTTGTCACAGGAATAAATTCTAAATGAAATAATGTTCACATTGTAAGTATGTATTTTAACACGTTATTGACGTAGTTGACATGTCAATATGGTAAATCGAGCATTTGTTTTAAGGTTTATTTATTTTTGAGAGAGAGACAGAGAGAGACAGAGCGTGAGAGGCGGAGGGGCAGAGAGAGAAGGAGTCACGGAATCCGAAGCAGGCTCCAGGCTCCGCGCTGTCAGCACAGAGCCCGACGCGGGGCTCGAACTCACGAACTGTGAATCATGACCTGAGCTGAAGTCGATGCTCAACCGACTGAGCCACCCAGGCACCCAAACGAGCCATTTGTTTTATTTATATATTTATTGCCTATGTATTTATACCATATATTTAAAAAAAAAAATTTTTAACATTTGTTCATTTTTGAGTGAGACAGAGCGTCAGCGGGGAGGGGCAGAGAGAGAGGGAGACACAGAATCTGAAGCAGGCTCCAGGCTCTGACTGCCAGCACAGAGCCCGACATGGGGCTCGAACTCACAAACCTCGAGATCATGACCTGAGCTGAAGTAAGATGCTCAACCAACTGAACCACCCAGGCGCCCCTACAAATACGATATTTTTATAAATCCATTGACATTCTGGAAAAGACAACAGGAGAATTCCAGTGAAGACATGTTATCGACTTGTAACCTGGAAGCCATAAGCTTTTTTCTTTAAAGAGTTTTTTATTTTTTTAAGTAATCTCCACCTCCAACGTGGGGCTTGGACTCATGAACAAGAGCCATGCGCTCCAACAGAGCCAGCAGGCGCCCCTGAAGCCATAAACTTTTTATATGACACATGTAACGACGCTAAAGTAAAAAGAAAAAAGTCTACATGGTAAAAATATCATGATCAAGTCAAACTAAGAAAGTAACAAGGAAAAATATCTATTATTCAGATCCAAGACGAGACGTTATATAGAAAGATTTCTAGGGGCGCCTGGGTGGCTCAGTCGGTTGGGCGTCCGACTTTGGCTCAGGTCACGATCTCGCGGTGTGTGGGTTCAAGCCCCGCGTCGGGCTCTGGGCTGACTGCTCGGAGCCTGGAGCCTGTTTCGGATTCTGTGTCTCCCTCTCTCTCTGACCCTCCCCCGTTCATGCTCTGTCTCTCTCTGTCTCAAAAATAAATAAATGTTAAAAAAAAAAAAAAAAGAAAGATTTCTAGTAAATGACGAAATGAAATCTCCATAGAAAAATGGACAAAGATATAAGCAGTTGACGGAGAAAGGAAAAACCAGTGTCTCGGCCATATTCAGGGCGCCTGGCCGGCTCAGTTGGTGGAGCAGTGGCTGTTCATTTTGGGGTCGTGAGTTCGAGCCCCACACTGGGCACAGAGATCATTTAAAAAAATTAAAAAACCCTGAATGTTGAAGGGTGCTCCCGTCACTCGTCATAAAAGAAATATAAAGGGAAGTTCCCCTGAACCACTTCCACCTGTCAGATCGCACAGTAAGGTCGTGTGGTCCCGGAGGGGCCGGGGGAGACCCACTCGTGCCTGTCCATGAGCAGTCACACCACGTGGAGTGCGTGCCCCCGAAATCCCAGGTGCAGGAGTCGTCCACGGACACGCTCACGTGAACCAAGGACGGTGATAAGTCATTTCCTAGAGCCCTGGTCATCCGTCCACAGAGCGGAGCGACGATGTTCTCCGGCGACACAGACCCGCCTCCGAGAGGTCGTGTAAACCAGAGCAGGGCACAGAACATGCGTAGGACACGCCAGGAAAGGGAAAAAGACAGGTGGGAGAGAAGGTGGGGAGCGCCGTGGGTCCCTCTGTAAGTCCTGTCTTCACAAACTGAAGGTATTTCTGGATGACTGTTGTATGTGTCCTTTGACATAAACGCTAGGGACGTTTTGACGCCCTCAACGGATTAGCTGGTCATGTCATCCCTTAGAGTAAGGAGAAAAATAGCTTACTATCGTTCTTCTAAATGAAAATTATTTCCGGTCGAGGCCTCCCGTAAGAACTGGTCAACCGTCGGCAAGAACAGCTAATCAGTTCGCCTCCTCCTGGGCCCCCAACGTGTATCCTGTTGAGAAGTTACGAGGTATTCCTTGAGAAAGGGTTCCTGCGGTCAAGTGCATTTCCACAGGACGGGCAAAGCTAACCAGGTCAAGAGTGGAGGCTGCTTAGAGCTTTCCGGTAATTCTGTGGGGTCAGGGGAGAGGGGTGCAATGCATTTCCCACGTCTCCGACCCCGGAACCTTCTGGCTTGCTTGGGGAGGGCGCGTCGGCTGCCGGCCCACCCGGGCAGGGTCCCTGGACCGGGCCCCTCAGAACCAGCTCCTCCTGGGGGTCCGGCGAGGCTCCCCCGTGGCAGTCTGGCATCGGCCCGAAAGGCAGGGGCCTCCTCCGGCAGCTAAGGTCCTTCTGACACGACCTGCGTCTCCTCTCTGGATGGTGACACCAACTTCTTTCCAGATCGTCCGTTCTTCACTGTTTTTCTCTACGGGGTTTACCGTGTGCACTACGGGGAGGGGTTGGGCCCCACTGAGGCGAGGCATGTGCAAATGCTGGCACATTCCGTCCACTTGGCCTAAAGCTGTGACTCACCCTCTCATCCTGGGAGCCCGACGCCTGCCCCGGTCTGTGCAGCGCCCCGGCCGTGGGCAGGGACAAGTGTCAGAGCCGGGTCACTACGGGTCCTTGAACACGCTGGCTGCCGGCCACATCCATCGTTAATGGAGCAGACAAGGCCGTGCCCGGAGGGCTAGACAGACTAGCCCTTCCCACATCCAGGTTCCCGCCCCCCCACACCCAGCTGCACCCCTGCCCGGCCTGTTCTGTCCTGGGAGACACTCGACTGGTACAGGCCTGAGAGGCCTCTCTGGCCCGCTTCCTGCCCTAGAAGCCCACCCAGGTGCCCCAACAGCCCGGGCTCAGTCAGGCAGCAGCTGCCCACAGGCGCCTGCACCCTCTTCCTGAACACAGCATAAGACAGTCCTTGCTCTGCTCGGAGACCGGACCTGAGTAGTGCCCTGGAGAGCAAGGGGGTCCGAGGCCGGGCCAGGGGCAGCTAGAAGGCCAGCATTCTAGAAATCACCGGGGCAGGGTTCAGGGCCTCAAGGCTGACTTGTCCTTCACTTAGGTGGACAGAGACCCTCCCCTCCCCAGCAGGGACCTCTGGGTCCCTGCACAGGTGTGTGTGCTCCAGGCTGTGTGCGCACCTGTTCCCTCAAGCAGCTGACCTCACTGGAACCTTCTGTCACCTCCCATCGCCTGCCTTCACTGGAACCTTCCGTCACCTTCCGTCACTGGAACTTCCCTCACCTGCCCTCACTGGAACCTTCCTTCACCTTCCCTCACCTGCGCTCTCCGGATCCTTCCCTCACCTCTGTCACCCCTGGAGGTACCTGGGCAGACTCCACCCTCCCCGGTTCCCGTCTGGTTCTGGTTCTGGCTCTCGGCTGCCCTGTCTGCCCACTCTGCCTGGGTGTGTCCTTCCAGCATGGCCCCCGCACACCCTGTTCCACGCTGGGCCTTCAGGAACCCCCGACGGCCGGGGTGGGGGGCGGGGACCCAGGTGGGACGAGCACAGGCTGCGGGCTAAGAAGACCGGATTTGAAGCCCGCCCCGCTCGTGGTGTATGAACCCGGGGACATGTCTCCCTTTCTCTGACCCCAGGTTTTCTTGGCCATGCAGGCGGATAGGGAAGCCGAGGTCCATGGGGGGGGGGGCTTCAGAGATGAACCCCAAATGCTCTGCGTGAAGGTGAAATGTGACCACACGCCTTCTTCTGGCGGAAGGACCGCAAACGGGAGATGTCTCCGAGGCCGGGGTCTGTGGCCCCGGAAGGGGTGACAGCTGACAATGGGGGTGGGCTTGGGGGGGCCCCTTACAGAACACAACCGCCCCTGCCCCTGCGGGTGGATGACCACGTTCTCCCCATGTGACTTGCCGTGGGTTTTCAGAGGGATTTTTACCCACGAATTTTGTGCCTAAGGCAGAGAGACTTCCTGTACTCATTTATTCACGTGTCTGAGGACTATTTGGTGACCGTCTCTCTGGCCCACCCTCAGGCACCTGCTCCTGGGCTCCAGGGAACCCCTCCCTCCTAACTTGCCTGGGAAAAGTGGGACTGGTTGTGTCTCTGGGTCCTTGGGCACAGCCGCCTCGCCCTCTGGACCCCGACAAAGGCTTGACTGTGTCCAGGGGGGCTCACCCGCCTCCAGGCACCCCCCCATTCCCCACACAGGCCGCGCCCAGGACACGGCCTCCCCAGCCGCCTTATGAATGGGTCCTTCAAGGCCCTTCTGAAAAGGTGAATTCAGACACAGCCGTGTCAGTACATTTCCAGGGCTGTGCTCCCCGGGCCTTCGCCCTCGTCCTGAAGGGCAGCTTGGTGCACGACCGAGGTCACCTGGGGCCCCCTGCGGGGCACGGACAGAGGTTACTAACACCTGCGGCTGCCGGGAGTTTCTCCCAGCGGGGAGCACGGTGATACGTCTGGGTGCTCCCTCTCTGCCCCTGCCATCAGCCCTTCCCTCCGCAAGCAGGAAGCTGAGGCACAGAGTCCAGGAGACGCTGGGCTTTTGTCCCCCGTCCCAGCTGTGGGTCCTCACGTCCCAGCACGGCTGCTGTGGCCTGTCCCCAGAGAACAGAAGATTCGTGAGGGCAGGGCCTGTGTCACCGTGAGCACATATGTGTCTGTGTCCATGATGCACACATGCGGCACATGCACACACGCACACACGCGCACACACACACACACACACACACGCACACACCAAAAACGAAGACCGAGGAAGCTCTTCATCTCCGACAGAGCAGACAGCCCAAGGCCAGCCCGCTGCCTCCAGGAAGCCCTCCCAGCCTCAGCACGCCCCACGGTTGCTTCTCTCAGGGCCTGTGGGACCTGCCTATATGGTTCACCCCCAGGGGCGTGGTCACCAACTCCCCTCCCCCACCCCAGGGAATCCGTCTGGATGCATTTCTGACTGTCAGCTTTGGGTGGGGGGCTGGCGCATCTAGTGGGTGGTGGCACAGCCCCCACGAGCACCCGGCCCCCACCGTCCACGGCCCTGAGGCCGGGGAGCCCTGCCCTGCCTCCCGTCCTGCTTGACCCGGGGCTCACTGCCTCGGTGTTTTTCCTTTGCTTTCCGTGGTGACGGCGACGTAAACACCAAACAGACCAAGATGCCGAGGCTGCTTCCGCCCACACTTGACCCTGCAGACACACCTGTGGTTAACAGTGTCCAGCAGCTGGGAGACCCCGCCCCCAGGTCACCCCGGAGCTTCTCCACAGGACGTGCACACCCTGCCAGGGGCCCAGGCCTTGAGATGGTGGCTGATGAGTCACTGGGGGCGTCCCTTCCGTGACGGTTTCATGCCGAGAGCAGCCCAGAAGAGGGAAGAGGGTAGCCACAAACTGGAATTCCCCCCCCCCCAGACGACACTCAATCACTTCTCATTTACATCAACGGCTGTGGGGAGGGGATACCCCTCGGGTCCCCTCTTACTCCCACCTGTCAGCCTTGGTTAACCAGCTGGCAGCCAGCAGCCAGTGACCCCTCCCTTCCCCTGCTGGAGCAGGGCCCTAAAAGGAGGCTGGGGGGTGGGGAGAGCTGAAGACACAGCCCTGAGGTTCCCAGCCTCACTCTGCACTTGCCTGGATCAGGGACGCTCGGAAGGGAGGCCCTGCCGCCCAGACCAGGAGGAAGAAGCCACCAGGTGCCTGTTTCCTCTGAGGTCCCAGCTCGTGGACCCACGCCCCTCCTCCCCCGTCCCTGCTGCCCCCATGGCCCACAGCAGGGAGCCCCTCACCTCCGGAGCCCCTGCGGGCCCTCGCAGCACAGAACGGGGACAGAGCCTCCGGTGGGGGGGGGGGGCGGCCAGGTCACATGACAAAGCGGCCCACGAAGCACGGGTCCTTCCCTCTGATGCGGCCCCCCGGCCAGATGGAGAAACCGAGTCGCACAGCTACACGCGCCGCCCCCAGCCTCACCTGAGCTGCTCGTCCCCGAAGACAACCTCCAACCTGCAGCTTCTAAGGCCCATGCCACGCGCCCGTCGGCATTGCCTAGTGTCATCTCAGCCCCTTGGCGTTCGCGGATGAGGACAACAGAGGCCTGAAGACCCCAGGATTCGCCCAAAGCGAGAGCCGAGTGGCCGAGCCGAGGCCACGCTCTGCCTGACGCACATGCACGTGCTCACTCCTGACCCCGCTAGTCACGCCTGTTGCGTGGCTCTGGGGGGGACGCACAGGCCTGCGGGGACCGTCCTGCCCGAGGGCAAGGGACGGGAGGCTGGACCCCGACACGGCCCGCTGCGCCACCCCCTGGGTAGCTGCGACGCACACGAGGCTCCTGGCAGTTACACTTGGAAAATTAAACCCAGCTCCTCGCCTGCATTAGTCCCTCCTCAGGGGCTCCCAAGTGGCTCACGGCACAGAGTGCAGACACGGACCCCGTCCTTCAGCGTTGGAGTGCACCCGCTGGCCAGGCGCCGGGCGCCGTGTGGACCACCCTCAGCCCGGGGCTCCCTCGCCCGCACTGCCGCTGCGTGGACACTGGTGGGGTGATCCGAGCCAGGCTCCTGGGACCGCGGAGCAGGGACGTTACTGTCACGGACACAGGCTGAGCCCCGTGGCGGGTGTGGGAGGGACTGGGGTCCGCCAGCAGAGGGTAGCATCCTCTCAGTGTCACAAGTAGCGGGACCTCAGGAAAACGGATCCAAGGGAGCACCCCACAAAGGCCCAGTCACTGTGCCGGCAGGGGGCAGGGGAACCCCATAAAGTCCTCTTGGGCACTCTGGGGCCTCCGCTGCAAGCGTGTGCAGCGAGGGGGCGGGAGATCAGGAGCCCTGCTGTGTGGTGGGCCCGGCTGGGCAGCCAGGGCAGGACAGGGACCCCCCCCACCGGTCCTGCCGAACAGCAGGCCTAGTGCTCCAGACTTCCCGGCGGCAGGAAGGGATCTGGGAGCACACGGGAAGCAAGGCCCTGACGGAGCGTTTACAGCTGGCAGGGGGGCGGTGGGAGGAAATGACTCACGGGCGCCTCACATTTGCTCCGAGAGCGAGAGCGGAGGGGCCCCGTGGGGCGGAGGACGCGCCAGCCGAGAAGCACAAGGGAAGGCACTTACTTTCTCCATGAAAGCAGCTGACACTTAGTTCTTAGTCCTTTTTTCTTTTTTTTTTGAGAGAGAGAGAGAGCTCGGGTGTGGGGGAGAGGCAGAGAGAGAGGGAGAGAGAGGGAGGGAGGGACGGAGGGAGACAGACAGAGGGCATCCCAAGCAGGTTCCATGCTGTCAGCATGGAGCCCGACTTGGGGCTCGAACCCATGAACCCTGAGATCACGACCTGAGCCAAAATCAAGACTCGGACACTTAACCGACTGAGCCCCCCCAGGAGCCCCAGTCCCAGTCCTTTTTGTTTTTAAACTACACGCATTAGTTTTTAAAAAGGCACCTGCAAATTCCATACAGGGCGTCCTGCGACACCCTACAGCCCCCTACAACGTCCTGCAACATCCATGCAAAGCAAGGAGAATCTGAACCTGCCACCTGAAGAGCCAAGCTGACGTGAGTCGACACGTCACGCGGTCGCTGAATGGGATCCCGGCTCAGAGTCAGGACGTGAATCTAAAGAAAGTACAGACTTTGCTTAACGATGACAGATATTGACGTAACAAGCGCAGGGACCGTGAGGTGGGGGTGGGGGGAATGGAATTCTCTACTATCTTCCCAATTCTTCTGTGAATCTACAACTGCACTGAAAAATAAAGCCTATTACGTTTCTTAAAAGGCACCTATCATACGAATGACTTTTGAAAACTATCATTTAAATCATCTAGGGGCGCCTGGGTGGCTCGGTCGGTTGGGCGTCCGACTTCGGCTCAGGTCACGATCTCGCGGTGCGTGGGTTCGAGCCCCGCGTCGGGCTCTGTGCTGACGGCTCGGGGCCTGGAGCCTGCTTCTGATTCTGTGTCCCCCTCTCTCTCTGTTCTTCCCCTGCTTGTGCTCTGTCCCTCTCTCTCTCTCTCTCAAAAATAAACATTAACAAAATTTATCTAAAACTGCTTTCCGATACTTACTAGTGGTCAAGTTTGGGGGGGGGGTTGCATGTGTGTCTTCATCTCAGGGCATCTCTGAGGCCACACCATTTGCCCCGTTTCCCCCCATTTTTAGAAGACACGGAGGTTCCGAGTGACAACGCGCCTACGATCTAAGACGGGAGCCCTGGCTGCCACCTCTGTTCGTGTGACCAGGTGCCGCTGCCACAGCGCCCCCTTCCAGATGCTTCCGAGCCTGCTGGCACTTGGCGACAGTGACCACCCCGTGCCCAGAGTCAGGGCGAGAGCTCCGTCAACCACATGTCACAGATGGTCATCGATCCAGGAGCCTCCGAGAGGAAGGCTAAGACAGCCAGACGGCGACACGGCGTGAGACAGCTCAGGAAGGACACGCCAGCAGGGGCGTTCTAAGCGGGCTTATCACGCGCAGTTTTGTTTCCGTTCGATCCACTCCAGGGCCTTCACCCCAGGAACGTGAGCTCCGCCGGCTCCTTTCCAGAAGCCCGGTGCTATTTAAACGAGGTTTAAATCCTGCAACTGTTACAATTTGGCCCTTAAGGTGTCCTAACACTCCGCGGGCCAGTGTGGGGTGCGGGCCGGTGTGGAGGGTGGCCGGTGTGGAGTGCGGGCCAGGTGTGGAGCGAGGGCCAGCTGCGTGTGACAGGCCAGGTGTGACAGCTGCCATGTATGGGATCTCCCAAACCCCAGGGTTGGCCAAGGCTTCTGCCAACTTGCGGGCCTGTTACGTCCCATCGCTCGAGGAGAGGCTTCTATCTTCTGGCGGGGGGGGAGGGGGTGGAAAGGAACGAGGGGGGAGGATGGGGGAGGATTCCTGCAGGTAAGAATGTGCTCGGGCATCTCAGGCATCTGCACACACGCACAGGCCAGGCTCAGACTGGCTGGCCGGGTTCTCGAAGAGGCATTTCCCGTGGGGCTCCTGGGGCGCCCAGCCTGACGATTCACACAGCTGCCCTGACCCCCGGCAGGGCCCGGAACTTTCCAGGCCCTCTTGCACAAGTCTAGCCCAGGGCCTAATGCGACGGCCCCGGGGTCAGACCGTCTGCGCCCGTGGGCCAGACCCCCAGCT
Organism: Panthera tigris; assembly: GCF_018350195.1. Taxonomy (NCBI): domain Eukaryota; kingdom Metazoa; phylum Chordata; class Mammalia; order Carnivora; family Felidae; genus Panthera; species Panthera tigris. The sequence continues at coordinate 1,192,095 of NC_056678.1, read as the reverse complement.
CCCCGGGCCTCAACGTCCTCGCCTATACACCGGGAATAATCACAGGGCCGTGGGGACTTTGCTGTCACAGCTCAGCGTCTGGCACCCGGTACTCACTCGGGACACATGGCTGCTCCTGCTTTGGGCACCAGGGCCTGTGCCAAGCGGGCCAGGAGAGGAGGTGCAGTTCAGGTCAGTTTTGCTCCCGACGGAGCCGCGTAGGGGGCAGGCTGAAGACGGTAGGGGACACAGGTCTACGGGAGCGGACATCCGCCATTTACCACGAGCGGATTCTGTGAGCATCTTAGACAACTGTCCAGACCCCTCCACAGACTCGGGAGTTTCCCACCGACGCGGGACGCGGCGAGCCCTCCGCCTCAGACCCGCGCCCACCTGCCTGCTGTACGTGCACATCACACCCACCAAGGCCGCCTCCCGCTGTCGTGATGCCACAGCGAGCGGAGGACGCCCTGGGGCCTGAACTTCCTGCAGCAGACGGCGTCCTCTTCCCTCGCACTGAGTCCCCATCCAGGTCCCTGAGCCCGGAGACCAGAGTCGTCCCCTGGCCCTCAGCCCGCAGCCCGCCATGTCACAGGCCGCGAGCAAGGCAGTCCCCAGGGGGTGGAGGCCAACACCCCAACAGCAGCCCAGAGCAGGGGGCACAGGGGGCCTCGGGGCACACTGGCGCATCTGTGAGCCTCGGCGTGGACCCCTGGGCGGGGGGAGGGGGAGAAATTCCAGGAAGCTTCTGGAAATGGAAATCACCGGGCTTCCTGAGAGGGGAGGGAAGGTGGGGCCTCGCAGACAGGACCCCGCAGCCCCTTCAGATGCCTCACTTACCCAGGGCTCCTTGGCAGATGTCTGTGCGGGTGGCTCCTCCAACAATAAACTCGGGGTCGTCGCAGATCTCCTGGGAACGAGACCCACAAGGTGCCATCAAGCCACCAGCACACGCTTTTGCGGTCAGGACACCTCGGTTCCCGGTGGGCGCAGCAGGCGCCTTCCCCCCTTCCGCTCCCCCCTCGGAGAAGTTCTGCAGTTATAGACAGACCACCCTGGGTCCTTATCATTCCCCTGCTCCGTGGAACCCCAGCGCTCGTGTCGCCACGCCCGGGGCCACGATGCCACCTCTCTGCCACGTGTGGAGTCCCTTCAGCCTCCGGAGCTGCCCCGCCAGCCACACCAGCCCCCCTCCTCTGTCCCTGCACCTCTCCCCGCCCAACTCTCTGTTTCGCCTCAGACCACATTTCATGACTCACTGCCGCCTCCTCCAGGAAGCCCTCCTTCACCGCCCAGCCCTGGCTCATCTCCGGGATTCTGGGCCCCAGCGCACTTGTACTCTGCGGTTTGGTGTTTAGTTGTGCCCTGTCTGGTGGTGCTGCTGGGTATGTGCAGGGGAACTTTCTAGCCTTCTGAATTCATTCACGGGGCCAGGACACTTGCAGCATCCACGTCCTGTGAACCTGCCGTAGAGCAGGGCTGCGTGTGGCGCTTTATCTCACGGAGCCCCTCCAGGAACACAGACGGGCGCGTCCCCATTCTGCGGGTGAGGACGCAGGCGAAGGAGATAAAACCACGGAGAACAATGTGTGGGAAGTTACAGCGAGCGCTCTGTGACAGAGGGCACCGGGATTTGAACTCACGGGCACACAACCAGCTCGTTCTGCTCCGGAGCTCCTCTAACTGATTAGCAACAAGTCTCTGAGGGCGTTCAGGCCTCGGGATTGTCCCGCAAGTGGCCTGGTGGGAGCCACTGTTGAACCGTTCTGGCCCCTCCTGCCGCCCTCCCTCGGTGTTTCCGGATTCTGAAGCCCTCACCCCACCCCAGAGCCACAGAGGAAGCCGGGGCATAAATCAGGGTTCTCATCAGCTCCGGCAAACCCGGTTTGCAAGGGCTCCACCCCACGGCCCCCGGAGCGCCCCTCCGGTCAAGCAGGAGCCTTTCCCGGGTGTGCCCCAGTCCGGCCCCCGCCCTGCAGCCGAAATCTATAGCAAAGCACATTCCTTTCGTGCCCAGGTCGGTCTGTTTCGGGGGACGGACAGTGAGAACGAGCTTCTGCCGAGGCGAGCTCCCCGCCAGCCGAGCACCCCTGCAGCAGACTAACCTGCACACGGGGCTCCCGCCGCTGTTCCTCCGTGTGCCGGGTGCCTAACCCCGATGGATTTTTCCAGGGGGCTGCAGGGGCAGCCCTGTCAAAGAAGGCTCCAGGGGTGCTTAGAAAACTGACCTTGTGCCCAGCATGGGGGCACTGGATTCAACACGGCTGTGACAGTCCCAGGGGGGCGGCCGAGGGTGTGGGGTCTGGATTTACACCACCGGGGCCGGAACCCAGGCCCTGCCACTTTCGTGGGTTCTAGGACTCTGGCAAGTTCCTTCCCCTCCTTCGGCCTCAGTTTCCTCATCCGTAAAATGGGGACGGTGTGACAAGTATGCTGAGACGCCTCTGTAAGCGCTCCACAGACATCACCTGTTATTATTATCAGGGGAGGACAAGGTGCTGATCCTCCCGGAGCCCAGAGGCAGGAGAAGCAGGTTTGAGGCGGTGTAAGCGAGTCCTGAACCTCTCAGGGAGGTTTGTGCTCAGGGAACAATGGGACTCACGCCGGTCCTAGCTGTGGTTTCCTGCCTGCGTTAACTGCAGCCCCCTCCCCAGCCCGTGAGCTCCAGGCCTGGGAAGGAGCACACCCTCTGCCCTCCTGCGCCGACCCCTCCCCGCTCTCCCTTCCTGGGGACCCTGTTCCCCCACCTCCTCCTCGCTGCCTGTCTCCCGTCCCTTCCTCCTCCTTGACTCAGCACAGAGGTCGTTCTCACCTGCCACAGCCTCTCAACCCCCAAATCCGGCCCTGCCCACCACTAACCTGTCCCTTCCACAGACACCCTCAGAATGTAGCTGGGACACCCCCCCCTTGGAGGCCATAGCAGCCAGGCGCTGCACCCCTTCCCACGGCACTTGCCCTGTTAAAGTCACCAATGACCTTGCTCGTGTCCAAATCCGGGGGCCATTTTGTCTCCCCTGCTTGACCCCAACCACAGCGGTGCTGGAGAAGTTAGGGCGGAGGCAGAGGGCAGTTGCAAGCCGAGGGCTCTGCACACCCACAGACTGGACAGCCTCCTGGTTCCACCCCGGACACCCGTGAGAGCACATATTAACTTCTGCAGGCCCCCATTTCTTCAACCACAGAATGGGACCGTAACAGCCTCCCCTAAGCAGGGGTCCTGAAATGGCTCCAGGCCTCTTTCCTGTCTGGAAGCCCTACAGGCATTTCCACCTGCCCCTAAAGTCGAAAGAGGCAGAAACTATATGCACTGTGCCTGGTACACAGTAGGTACTCAGTTAATGCTTACGGAATGAACGCAGGAGTTAAGTGAAGGAGTGCGTAAACGCACTTTGTAAACTGTGAGTGAAGCGCTATGCTAATGCCAGGGGAATGCGCTCTCTTCTCGACCACTTCCACAACTATAATTTCAGAGGAAGCTCGTTACACTCCTGCATTCATTCACTCACTCATTCCGCGAAGAATCGCCATCTCCCTGTTCACGGACATATTCCAAACACTGGAGACAGAGCCCGGCATTGAATATGTGCTCCGTAAATATTGCTGGATGGGTGAATGGATGTTGCAAAGAGCATTAGCCCTGCTGGGCTCTGGGGTGTATCGGTGAATGATACACATGCTGGCCCCCTGGTCCCCCCAGTTCAGTAGGAAGGACCATAATATGCAACTGTCTCTCTAAATTGTGAAAATACCTGAGGGAAGTCCACAGGGCTCAGTGATGAATAACAAAAGATAAAGAGAGATAAATAAAGAGAAAAACATTTAGGCAACATGTTTCCTTTTAGATGAAGAAATGGAGGCGGAGAGGGTAAATGGTTCAGGCAGGGTCACCCCTCAGGTGACAGAGAATGAACTCAGGGTCCGGGGCATTCCTACAGCACTTGCGGCCTATGGGGGGCGGGGGGTTTGGGGTACCAGGAGGTGACCTGGGAGGTACAGAGGAGTGGTCGCAGGGCAGCAACCTTACTCTCCAGTCAGGAATCTAGAGGCTGGATCCTTGTTTGGGTCTGGTGGGGGAAGCCCATGAAGTCTGCAGAGGTGCAGGTGGCAGGGAATCCAAGGCCAGCTGGGGTTGGGGGGGCGGGGGGGGGGGGCGCGACCACATCAGAGGGCAAGCTGTCCCAAGGCCTGCCAGGGCAGGAGGTACAGGACAAGGGAGCTTAGAGGGGCCCCGAGCTTCCCCAGGGACGATTGTGGGCCAGGCAATGAGGAGGAACATTTGGCCCTTGCTGCACCACCCCAGCCCTTCCTTAATCATCAGGGTAAATATTTGGCCGAGGTCTGGCCAGCTCCCATCTGGAAAACTAAACAGGGAACTCTGATTGGACACATGTAACCACCACGCATGAGACAGTCCTCACTCACAAAGGCCCCAGGCTGTGGATCCCGCCCTCCCCGAAGCAGACCGAAGCAGACCGAAGCAGACCGAAGCAGAGTTGGAGCCCCCCTTTTCCTGGTCACATACTGCCTGCCTCCCAGCTCCCTCCTTTCCCCGCAGCCCCTCCTCCCGCCATCTCCCCACGGGACTCCGATTAGTTTCCTCGGGACCCCCTGACGTCACCGCGACTTTCCGTGGAGTCCGAAGGCGGCTCCCCGGTTGGGCCTGCTAACCGCGCTGGAGGGCAGGGCGCGCCGGACCGGCCGGGGCAGCGCCGGGGCGGGGAGGGGCCGGGCCGCGGGGCGGACGCGCGGGCGCCGAGTAACGGGGAGGGGCGCGCTCCCGGCGGCCGGCGCAGGCCCTCGGCCGGAGGCCTGGACCCCGCACCCCGGACCCCCTGTCCCGCCCCCCGGACTCCTCTCCGGACTCCCTGCCCCCTCGGACTCCTCCCCGGACCCGCGCACCCCTCCCATGCCCCCGAGTTCCCCCCACCGCGCACCCCGCCGCGCCGCCTACCGTGGGCCGCTTCCACACGATGCCCTGCGTCTTGCTGGAGTAGGGTCCCAGCTCCTTGAAGCCCAGGGAAGAAGGGATGGCCGGGAAGGAGGGGTCCTGGAAGAGCGTCCCGGCCTCCAGGCACTCGTCCCGCAGCGCCTCGTAGTCCTGGTTGAGGTACTTGATGGCCTTTTCGTGCGAGCCCAGCCCGTCGGCCGCCTCTCGGTCCTTCGCCAGCTTGGCCGCGATGCCGGCCATGGTGGGGGTCTGGGCAGGGGCGCGGCGAGCGAGGGCCGGTTCTGCAGGGGCGCGGCGAGCGAGGGCGAGCCTGTGTCTGCAGGGGCGCGGCCGGGCCCGGTGCGCTGCGGCTGGACTGCGGTCTGCAGCTCTGCAGGCTGTGATTCCCCCAGCGGGAGGCGCCCCCTCCCGGCGGGGTGTGGCCTCGGCGCCGCGGGGTGTGGCCTCCGGGAGGGGTGTGGCCTCGGCGCCGCGGGGTGTGGCCTCCGGGCGGGAGTGTGGCCTCGGCGCCGGCGCCGTGGGCGGGGGTGTGGCCTTCAGGAGGGATGTGGCCTCGGCGCCGCGGGGCGTGGCCTCCCGGTGGGGGTGTGGCCTCCCGGCGCGGAGCACGGTTGGGGCGGGGGTGCCTCCCCGCGGGGGTGACCTCGGCGCCGTGGGTGGGGTCCGCCACCTGCTGCCGGACCTATAGCTCACTCCGCACCCCCAGGGCAGTAAGGAGGGGGGGGACTAGATTCGCTGCCATCAGTTAGTCCCCGACTTTGTGCCAGACACTGTCCCAGCGGCTGTGCAGAGGTCACCTCGTGGGAGCCTCGCAGCGACGCCCTGGTCTCACAGGTGCGAGCGCCCGGCCCACCCACTACCACTGTCGCACACCTGGCCACCGGCAGCACCGGGTTCCAAGGCCTCCAGGCCTGTGATGATCACGGGCAGGGCTGCCGGGCTGGCAAATACAGACATCTTCGCAGGTGAATTCGAATTTCAGGTTAACACCAGTGTTTTTTTAGTTTAAGTGTGCCCCAGATACTGCAGGGACGTACTTACACTAAAAGGCTCAGTCGGTGGAGCGTGGGGGCTCTTGATCTTGGGGTCATGAGTTCGAGCTCCACGTGGAGAGTTGGTGATACAGATTACTAAAACACAGGTAATGGTTGTTTGTTGAAACTCACACTGAATGGGGGGCTTGTGTCAATACTGGCGGAGTGTTCGGAGAACAGTGTAGGGTGACCGGTCCTGGGACAGAGCTGGGACGGCGCGGGGTGTCCGGTCCTGGGACAGAGCACGGACAGCGCCGGGTGACCGGTCAGGGACAAGCGTGGATTGGCAGCTCCCCCGGGGGGACTGGGTGGCCCAGGCCTGCATGTCCTGCATCTCCCTGGCACTGATAGGCAGGTGTCTGTGTGTCAGTGGGAAAAGGGGTGGATTAGCCCTCAGTTACCCTGTCCACCCTATCCTACGGGCCATGTGACCTTGTCTGGAAGACATTTTATTTGTTTGTTTGTTTTAATTTCATTATTTTTTTAAAGCTTATTTATTTATTTTGACAGAGACTGAGTGAGCCTGAGAACAGGGGAGGGCAGAGAGAGAGGGAGAGAGAGAATCTCAAGCAGGTCAGCACAGAGCCCGACGCGGGGCTCGAACTCACAAATCGTAAGACTATGACCTGAGCTGAAATCAAGAGTCGGACGCTTCACCGACTGAGCCACCAGGCGCCCCTCAATCCTGCATTCCTAACTGGCTTCTCTTTTAGTTTCTCCTTTGAACTATTAAAAAACAAAAAACAAAAAACACCTACTAGTTCCCTCCTTCTTTAATGAGTTAAATAAAATCTTGGACATATGTTCATCTTATATTTTCATGGGAGTCATTATTTTATTTTAAGAAAGTATCTTTTAACACACTTGTGCGCAGGCCTCAGTGTTAACTTCCTGTTTACAGGAGTAAACATGGGGAGTAGGGGGCGTCTTCATTCCGTGTCCTCCACAGAGGGAACAGGGACCAGCAGGGCTTAATGGGGTGCAGGTTTTAATTTAACATAAAAAAGCCTGCACACTGGCCCGCACCGGTGAACGGACTGCCTTGTGACCCTGGGTACAGCCGCACTGGGGTGCTCCCAGGGTGGGGGGGGGTCCCCGACTTTGCGGCACATCGGAACCACATGAAAGCATGTGGTTACAAATGCAGACTCCAGGCCTGCCACCCCCAGATGCTGATTCCATAGGAAGTGCTAAGGCTTTGATGGTTGAGGACCAGCAAGGTGGGGCTGTGGGGTCAAGGACAGGCCACCCCAGAATGTGCCCCTGTGGCAGAGTGATTATTCCAGAGAAACACCGGGCCCAAGGGCCTTCAGACCCTCCTCCTTTCAGTGGAAACAAACCCCCACGTGAAAAATACCCTTCCTGCTGTAACAAGTGAAAAGACACACCCTCATCACCAGAGATGGGGCCTTGATCGCCGAGAAAGCGGTGGAAACAAACCTGCTGACTTTCTTACTCGTCCATGACCTCAGCCCAAACTGCAGAGAATTCCATACTGGTTAAAGCTCACAAACCCCTGTTTTCCTTAACCTGTCAATTCCTCACAAACTTCTCGTCTCTTTGTCTACACCGTGTAAAATCTGCCTGACTTGGTCATCTCTTGGGTCCCAGTTTCATTACCGGGCCTCTGTGCGTGTGTTCTGTGCGTGTGTGAAGCAGCTTTGGGCCTTTCCTCTGTTGATCCGTTCCGTGTAAATTGAATTCCTTTTTTTTTTTAATGTTTAATTTTTTAGAGAGAAAGAGAGACAGATTGTGAGAGGGGGAAGAGGCGGAGAGAGAGGGAGTCACAGAATCCGAAGCAGGCTCCAGGCTCCGAGCTGTCAGCACAGAGCCTGATGCTGGGCGGGCTCGAACTCACAGACTGTGAGATCGAGACCTGAGCTGAAGTCAGATGCGTAACCGACTGAGCCACCCAGGTGCCCCTCAGGGAGATTAGTATCTAAATGCAAAAATCTTCCCATAAGGAGGGTAAGTATCAACCATTTGCCATGTGAGCAGTGAAACTTACCAAACACCTTTCTTTCTCCCTTCTTCTCCTTCTCCTTCTCCTTCTCCTTCTCCTTCTCCTTCTCCTTCTCCTTCTTCTTTTTAGTGTTTATTTTTGAGAGAGAGCGAGCGCATGAGCAGGGGAGGAGCAGAAAGTGAGGGAGACACAGAATCCGAAGCAGGCTCCAGGCTCCGAGCTGTCAGCGCAGAGCCTGACGCGGGGCTCGAACTCACGGACTGTGAGATCATGGGCTGAAGTCAGATATTTAACTGACTGAGCAACAATCCCAGTGCCCCCATGTAAATTGATTTCTTAGTCCAGCTGAGGACTTGGAGGGAGGAGGAATTCCCCCTCCCCAAAAGGCCCCTGCCGCTGGGGGAGGGGGTGCTGCCACTGGGTGGGGGCCCTGCTGCTGGGGGGCAGGTGACCTCTGAAACCCTTTCTAGCCAAACACCGCATGGCCTGAGGGCTCGCTGGCAGGTGGCCTGACCCAGCCTGGAGGTTTATTTCCAGCATCATCAGGTACTGGTTTCTTCTTGTCGTCAAAGCCAGCGCTGGCTTGTTCTCGAGGCTGTTTCCGTAGGGAGTGGCTGCATTCTGAAGGAACTCTCTCTGCCCCTCAACATCTTTTGGAGACTGCCTGTTGCTTTTCACTTACTAAATTTCCCCGGAGAGGCGGGAGCCTAGGATTTGGGAATCGCATTTTGCCACCTGGAGTATTTATTCAGATTCAAGAACTGAGCCCTTGGGGTGCCCGGCGGGCGGGCTTAGTCAGGGGAGCTAACTCTTGATCTCAGGGTGGGGAGTTGGAGCCTCACACTGGGTGTAGAGGTGACTTTAAAAATATGGCCTTAAAAAAAAAAAGGAAAGAAAAGAAAAAGAACTTAGCCCTTTGCACCAAACGCTTTAGGAGCGGAGTCACCGGGCACCCCTTTCTATGGAGTGACCCTACATTTGAGGGTTTGGGTTTGTATTCGCCAGTATCGTCCCTGTCCCCCATCGATGGCCAGGTGCTGCTGCCTGCCTTGGATGACACGGGGCCACCGGTGTTGGCTTCCAGCTCGTAGGTTTAAGGAGAACATAGGAAGCTGTTAACTTGCTTACCGTCTGACTTCTGATTTCCCCTGGGCTCCCCGGATTTCCTCCTGGCCCCGGGCTCTTGGGAGAAGACCTGTCCACCTGGCCAGTGTGACAGAGCAACCAGGGGCACTCCTGCCAGACTCCTGGAGGCCAGCTGAGCCCCAGGGGATGCGGTTCCTCCCGGCCTGGCCTGCACTGCTCGTCCTCTACCCGACCCAGGACCCGGACCCAGGACCCAGGACCCGGACCCAGGACCCAGACCCAGGACTCAGGACCTGGACCCAGGACCCAGGACCCGGACCCAGGACCCAGACCCAGGACTCAGGACCTGGACCCAGGACCCAGGACCACCAGCTGGCCGCCCATCAGCCTCCAGGCCTCTGCACACAGGGCTGTCCTCACAGAAGACCTTCGCTGTCCTGAGGGACTCAGATTTATTTCAGACACGCACAACAATTACTGCCCCCCCCACTGGACAAGCGACAGTTTTTAAAACCTGAACCAACAGCATTCTTTATATTTTCGGAGCCTCTCACACGACGCTGTCTCACCGGATCCGGCAAAATCCCATCTCTTTCGGACCATACAATCCCTCGCACAGGAACACACACACCCTAGGGCCTCGCCCTGGAGAACCTTCCTGCCATGACTCACCCAGGCCTGGGCAGTGGGTGAGTCACAGAGGCTGGGATCACCCCAAGCGGGTGGGGCCCCGGCTTTGAGGGCCAGCCGTGTGTGTGTGTGTGTGTGTGTGTGTGTGTGTGTGAGTGTGAGAGACACACAGAGACACGGAGAGAAATGGAGACCGTGTGTGTGTATCAGAGACAGAGACAGGGAGAGACGTGTATTTGGAAGGGGACACATTCTTCCCCACAATCACGGGCAGGGAAGGGGTCGGTGGGGTGTGGTCTTCTAGGCCAGCCTATCGGGGCCTCTCTGCTCCGGCGACTGGAATGTTCTGGTCCTTGCGAAACACCATCACCGATGCCTCAGGAAGACGTGATAAGGAGGAAGTGCGCCGGGTTTCAGTTAGCGCGGGGGAAGGGGTCTTGTGTATTTGTGGGTTTGTCTGCTGGGGTCTGTGGTTGAGCAGAGGGCTGGCTCACACACACACACACACACACACACACACACACACACACGCACCCCACCCGCCATCCACTCACCTGCTGGCGGACTCTGGGGCTGCCTCCACATCCCGACTGTTGTAAAGAATGTGGCCGAGAGCACGGGGGGGGGGGGGGGAGCAGGTGTCTTTCTGGGTTAGCGTTTTCCTTTTCCTTCCCTGGGCAAACCCTCACAACAACCCTATGACACAGGTCTTGTTACGTTTTCCACATTTGCAGATGAGGAAACTGAGGCACCCAGCGGTTCAGTGCCTTCCCCGGGGGCACCGGGCGGGTGCTGAGTGTCGCCTTCGGGAACCTCGGCCCTGAACGCGGGCGTGTGGTGTGCTGGGCCAGTGCAGGGTGGGGGGGAGGACGAACCCTCTTGGCTGCCACCCTCCGCACTGTGCAAGCCGCAGTGGCCACGGTCAGCCATGGGGTCCCCGACCCTAGGTCCAACCCCGGCTTCTCACTGTCCCTCTCCAGCCCGGCTCAGCCTGCGTCCTGTGTACATGATCGGGCGCTTCCTGCCTCGCAGCCCACCCGGCCTGCACCTCCTGCTCCCAGCCTCCCACCTCCCATCACCGCCGAGTGTAAACGCAGTCAGTGCTCGCCCAGAATAGCCAGGTACTTCCCCTGGCCCTGGCCCCGGCCGAGGCCTCTGTCTCCTCTGGAGGCTAGTCCCCCCCTCCCTCTGTCTCTCCCACCCACCCCCCCACCCCCCGCACCTTACACACACAGATTTATTGTTTATTTATTTTTTATTTTTTACTTTTTTTATTTAAAAAAAAATTGTTTTTAACGTTTATTTATTTTTGAGACAGGGAGAGACACGGGGGAGGGTCAGAGAGAGAGGGAGACACAGAATCTGAAACAGGCTCCAGGCTCTGAGCTGTCAGCACAGAGCCTGACGCGGGGCTCGAACTCAAGGACCGCAAGATCATGACCTGAGCCCAAGTCGGATGCTTAACCGACTAAGCCACCCAGGCGCCCCAGATTTATTGTTTAGAATACTAATGTGAGTTTCCAGGCACAGCTAGTGGTGCCCAAGTCAGTCTCCACACGATTTATGATTTAATCTCGGTGGGGTTTAAAGCCTGGAAAGCCGTTTCTTTGCGTCGGTCCCTCGTACCGATTGGGTCAGCGCCAGGGCCCAGCCCAGGCGGTCACTGCCTGAGTGTCGGGCTCTTCCTTGGCCCCGAGAGAGGCTCTGCCCAGCAGTTCCCGGGAGAGAACACGAGACCCTGCCCGGGGCCAAATAAGGGAATATTACAAAAGGGGCCTCCCCGTCGAGTCTGGGTGTGAGTCACTTCTGAGCCATGTGGCCACACAGTGTCTGACTCAGAGATTCTCCAGCTCTTAGCAGAGGTGGAGGAGGAGGGCTGGACCATCTCCTTGTCCAACCCCCGCGGATGGGGAGCCGAGGCCAGAGCAGAAGGTCCGGCAGCCCCAGGGGAGCGCGCGGGCCTGGGTCCGGACACACAGAGCGGCTACGCCCAGCCTCTGTCCCTGTGCCTCTGACCCAGCTGGGGACACCTCTGCTTCCTGACTCACACTCAGAGGGGAGTGTCTGGGAGGGATTTCCTTCCGCCCCAGCAGTCCAGAAACTGCTCCAAAATGCAAGTCACGGCAAGACAGGGATGCTCCCTAAGCAAGACGGGGGTGCTCCCTAATGCAAATTCTGTGGTGTGGATTTACTATAAATCCAAAAGCACAATAAGGAACAATTAGAACTATAACCTCTGCACTTTCTGTGACTTCTCTGCTCCCGCCTGCCACACGTGTCTGTGAGTCCGATTCCCTGCTGGCCTGAAAGTGCCCCAACTGGACGGACTTTCTTTGTGGCCTCGTGGTCCTGGCGTAGCGCCTGACCGTGGGCCCCAGGATCCCCGAGGCAGAGCCCGCTGGTGTGTTCAGGGTTCGCGTCCTTGGCCCAGGGTGGGGGAGGTGCAGCTTGGGGCCCCGCGTCCCGTTGAAGGGTCTCCCAGTTGACAGCCTTGAGGAGCTCTGATTGAATGCCCACCACGAATGTTCCCGCCCTCTGTGTTTAGGGTGAGGTGTGCACCCTCTTCCTCAGAGAACCGGAAGATCTGTCCCCTAGGGTGGGGTGACCTGTGCTCGGGACAAAGGTGAGACAAGGCCCTGCTAGCATTTCCTGCCGCCTTCCTCCTCCTCCTCTGTCAGCGTCAGCGGCTGGGCTGGCGGGCCCTTCCTTCAGGCGCTGGTACAGGGCTGGGGAGTCTGCTCAGGATGCACAGCACCCCCCCCCCCCGCCCACTTCTACCCCAGGATCATTTCCAAGCCAACAGAGTAACTCAGGGACTCCCCAGGCCTGTTGGGAATTCATGAGTGGGGTTGGGGAGGGGGTGAGGATCGTGCTGGTGTGAGGGGCCAGGGGAGGACAGACGTGAAGCCTGGAGGTAGGGACAGACTGCGTCCCCTAGGGCTTGTAAGAGCAGTGAGGGAGTCAAAGGAGGGTTGGCGGGGGAGGCTCCTCGTCGACGGAGGGGTGGGGGTGGCTCCTGGCTGCAGGGGGCAGGGGTCTGGGCAGAGATGCATCCCCGCCCTGCAGGAATGCTGCACCGAAGGCCCCTTCCTGGAAGCAGAGCTCTGGGCAGGGACTGTGGCCCCCCAGCCCTCCTTCCCGGGTCCTGCTGGAATAGGACTGATGGGCTGGAAGACAGCTGTCCCCACGGATCCTACCCCCCCCCCCCCCCCCGGCTGTCCTCACAACGGATCCCAGGCTACGGGCTCCCTGGTGAGGAGATACCCCCTCCCCACCCTTTTGGGCAGCCGGATGGTTGCTTGGAGCCTCAGAGTCCTAACAGCCCTGGAGATGTCCCGAACGACAAACCTGAGCCTGGGGTGACCCTTCACACCCAGGAGCTGCTCTCCTTCCCGGCCTGCGGGGCGTAACCACCTGGCCGGGGCGTCCTCGGCGCCTCGTCGGCTCCACCGTGCGGCCGAGCGCAGCATTGTGGCTTCAGAGCCGGAGAAACCCCAGTTGAGCAGCGAAAGGCTTTGGATACGTTTCAGTATAAACAACTGAAATGGAGAAAGTGGCGGGGTGGGGGTGGGGGGGCCACAGAGGCAGATTGTAAAGCTCTCTGGTGGGATCCCGCCCCGCCCCTTTGTCTCCTCTCTAATCTGTCTGTGTCTGTGTCTGTCTCTGTCTGCCTATCTATCCAGATATCTGTTAGCTACTATCTATCATCTATCATCTGTGTATCCATCTATCTATATAATCTACTATCTATCTGTCTATCATCCATCTGCCTCTATCCATCTTCTATCTATCCATCTATCTATCGATCGATCTATCTTTCATCCATCCGTCTTCCTCTCTCTCTTCTATCTACCCGACCATCACCTACCACCTGTCTACCGATCCGTTGATCTGACCATCCATCCACCTGTCTGTGTAATGTGTGGTCACGTGCAGCTCTGGGCTTCAGCCGTGAACAGGACTCAGGCCTGGGCTCACAGAGGATCTAGGTGGCCGTGATTAGCCCTGATCATTGCTGTGGTGGGAAGTGCCTACTGAGGACCCTCACTCAGACTTGGGGAGACTTGGAAGGTTCCAGTGAGGAAGTCATAACCAAGCAGAGGCCCAGAGCTGGCTCAGCACCTGTGAGGTGGGCGGGCGACGGGAGAGGCCGCCGAGGAGAGTGGAGATGTCTGGACAAGTCCAGACCGCGAGAACAGGGCTTCAGCCAACACTTTTAACTTGAGTGTGGCAATCGGCTTTTGGGGCAGGAGGGCTGGGTGCCCGCCAGCCCGGTGGTGGACACATCTGTGTGCTCCCCAGCTCACCCGAGGATTTCTGTTTTTGTTTATTTATTTATTTATTTATTTATTTATTTATTTTAACATTTTATTTATTTTTGAGACAGAGAGAGACAGAGCATGAACAGGGGACGGTGAGAGAGAGAGGGAGACACAGAATCCGAAACAGGCTCCAGGCTCTGAGCTGTCAGCACAGAGCCCGACGCAGGGCTCAAACTCACGGACTGCGAGATCATGACCTGAGCGGAAGTTGGACGCTTAACCAACTGAGCCACCCAGGCACCCCAGGATTTCTGTTTTTAAATGATAGTTTTGTTCATTCATTTATTCACTCATAAGTAATCTCTATGCCCAACGTGGGGCTCGAACTCACAACCCCAAGATCCAGAGTCGCATGTTCTACTGACTGAGCCAGCCAGGCACCCCGGATTTTCTTATCCTTTAGGAAAATGTAATTTTGTTTGACTTGTTATACACCATTGAATAGGGCCCCGACTCTATAAGGTTATACGTTAGCATGTAGGCTTTTGTCTGGTGCTGATGCAAATAATTCCTTTCAGGTAAAAAATACGAGAACAAAGTCTCCCAACCAAGGTTGTCCCTTCCTTGTCCTGTATGACATTAGCCAGTTTTGTGTATATCCTGGAAGTCCTGTTTTAACAGTCTTTATTCCAAGCTAGGATATTTAGCCTAATATTAATATTTAATTTAAGCAGCTTTATCATCCTGCTGGTTCCCTGTTAATTAGGTAAATAAATTGTAGAAACCTTAGGTAAATAAATGCAAGCTAACTTTATATTTACGAAAGTGAATTCAGCTTCTAAAGTTATCCTGTTGTCACGTGAGTTCACGTTGACCCTTGATTCCAAATGAAGACCATGTGCCTTGTTTTAAAGTTCCCTCTCTCCTGGGTGCCTGGCTGGTTCAGGTGGTTGGGTGTCCGACTTCAGCTCAGGTCATGATCTCGTGGTCTGTGAGTTCGAGCCCTGCGTCGGGCTCTGTGCTGACAGCTCAGAGCCTGGAGCCTGGAGCCTGCTTCCGATTCTGCGTCTCCCTCTCTCTCTGCCCCTCCCCCATTTGCACTCTGTCTCTCTCTCTCTCTCTCTCAAAAATAAATAAACGTTACAAAAAATAAAGTTCCGTCTCTCTGCATTTGTAACGCTCTTCTCCAGCCATGAGAACGTGACTTCCAACATTCTTAATGGATTTCCCCATTTTCTTTCTCCAGGGACGCCCAGAAAGTAGTTTGCAATTGCTGGCCCATGCTACTGTGCAAATCAAACTAGCAGCCACTGTTCAATATTTGTTCACAGTTCTTGTGGGTTTACTGAGGACACAAGGTCAGAATGCTGCAGGCAAAGCCTCTTGGATTAGTTCTTTCCCCGCTGTCTGTAGAGCCTGTGTCTGAGGCTTGCGGGTATTAGGACAGACAGCAAAATGGACGGCAGGATGGATGGCAGGACAGACAGCAGGACAGACCACAGGATGGACGTCAGGACAGATGGCAGGATGGACAGCAGGACAGACAGCAGGACAGCTGTCACAATGGATGCCAGGATGGATGTACGATGGATGTAGGACGGATGTCAGGATGGACGGCAGGACGGATGGCAGGAAGGATGTCAGGACCGAAGGCAGGATGGATGACACGATGGACGTCAGGACAGATCTAGGATGCACGGCAGGACAGACGTCAGCACGGATGGCGGGACGGATGGCAGGACAGATGTAGGACTGATGCAGGACAGATGTCAGGACAGCGTGGGGCGCGCCGTCACCCACAGCAGTGTCGTGAACTGTGGGGCTCCGTCCGCAGGACAACAGAGCGTTACTCTGCACAAGGGGTCCTGTAAACAGAAACATCAAATAGACACGCGGCAGAGTGTAAAATCAGTGTGCGACTTCTATTTTTACCAGCCTTTGCCTAATATCCTACCCCTTAGTCCTTCCCAGCCCACGTGGAAAGTGACGGTATTGGCCCATTTTAATTAACTACAGATATTTTTCTGTTTATTGCTCTGAGAACTTGATGTCCCCAAGAGGGCCCCGATCTTGAGAAGCAGCCCCAGTCCCCAGGGCCGGGCCGTTCCGAGCCGGTTTTAAACAAGGACGCTCCTGATTGTTCAGTTGCATAGGCAGTGTTAGCGTCCTTCTGGCGGTGAGGGAGTTTTTTAATGACTTATCTAAATGACATCTTCTCCCAGCACTTCCTACTTTGTCTCATGTTTAGTTCATGTTTAGTTTTTAATCGCTGGGCTGTGTCTTACGCTCACGTTGGCGTCAGGAACAAGGCTCTGACAAAGACAAACTCCGGGCAAAATCCGGAGTTTCTCTGCAGGCCCCCGGCCCTCTCCCCTCCCCTGTATTCCGTGCGTACAGGGCCCCTACGATCTCTTCATCGTACACACGAAGTGTGAGTAGCAGATTACAGCTCACAGTACGCCCTCTGGTGCACCCCTCTGGGACGGCCACTCGTGGGGCGGGAGGCGGCCCTCGCGGCCAGCTCGCCACGTGCGGGGCTCAGTGCGAATGTGGCCACGTTCTTTAAAACCCAGGAGAGAAGTGCTGTTAAAATACAGTAAAATCTTGGTCTGCGAGCACAATTCATTCTGGAAACATGCTTGCAATCCAAAGCACTCGTATGTCAAAGCGAATTTCAACTGGCTCACTTGTGATCAAGTGACGTTTGGTGTCACAGACGACTCGTATCGCAAGACATCGCTCGCTCCTCAGGTTAAAGTTTATTAGAAATGTTTGCTTGTCTTGTGGACTCACAGAACGAGTTCCTTGCAATCCAGGGTTTTACCTTATAAGGCATTTTCCTTTAAAAATATACTTCACATATAAGAGGTAGTAATAGTGACATGTGTGTGGGGGGAACATAAACTTACAAACTGCAAAAAGAGGCCATTTTTGGTGTCATAATTTTCTATAATACAATGAATAATTGTGATTTATTAATTTGGTATCTTTATATAATGTGTATTTATTTTTGAGAGAGAGAGAGAAAGTGTGGGGAGGGGCAGAGAGAGAGGGAGACCCAGAATCCGAGGCAGACTCCAGGCTCCGAGCTGTCAGCACAGAGCCCGACGCGGGGCTCGAACTCATGAGCTGTGAGATCATGACCTGAGCCGAAGTCGGACGCTTAGCGGACTGAGCCACCCAGGCGCCCTTTAATTTGGTATCTTGATGGATGAAAAGATTTCTCTGGCTCACTTTGCTGAAAGTTCACTTACGGAATTTTCCATAGAACCGAAATCACCACGGGGATTTATATTTTCAAGATGGTGAGCAAAGAGCACGAAGCCGCGTGCGTCCCTCCGAGCGTGGCTGGCCTGCTCTGTTACCGCTGCACTCTCCGGGAGCCGACGCTGAGCCAGGGTTTCGCATGCCTGATGTTTACCGGGATCATCATCTGTGGAAGGGGAACAGGGAGTCCCGGATGGAGGGAGGAGTCAAAATGCAACACCGTTGTGACAGAGATTTGACCAGTCCCTTGGATGCCCTGGACCCCCTGTGGCCCAGAAGAGATGCGAGGTTGGGCCGGAATGTCTTTGTGGGCTCGTCCCTACCAGGCGCTGGGTGCGGGCTGCCCCCGCTGCCCCCTGTGATCAGCACCAGGTTTGGCCTCTGTAGAGTCATCGCGGGAGGACACAACCTTCCCAGGTGACCCGCATCTTTCCTATGAGAGTGTGAGCAAACCGAGTCCGGCTGTATACACGTGACAATAGTCACAGCCCAAAACACAAGTTGGGGGGCAGCCGGCTGGCTCAGTGGGTGGGGCGTGTGCCTCTCGCTCTCCTCGTTTTATCGTCTGTCGGTGACGGCTGCTGAGACCGACCCAGCATGTCACTAAGGCTGGCAGACTGTTGTCTCTTCCAGTTATCTCCACCCCCTGCTCTTATTAGCCGAAATTCTTCTGTAAAGAAAAGCGTTGCTGGGGCGCCCGGGGGGCTCAGCCGGTTGAGCGTCAGACTTCGGCTCAGGTCACGATCTCACGGTGTGTGGGTTCGAGCCCCGCGTCGGGCTCTGTGCGGACAGCTCGGAGCCTGGAGCCTGCTTCGGATTCTGTGTCTTGCTCTCTCTCTGCCCCTCGCCTGCTATCTCTCTCTCTCTCTCTCTCAAATAAATAAACATTAAAAAAATACAAAATAAAGTGTTGCCCAACCAACCATTTCCCCTGAAACACGGCGCATACAAGAGAGTCAGGTAAATGCACGTCCTTTCCCTTACTGATTTTCAGAATGCTCTAGTCATTTAAAGATAAAGACGGGTGTAAATATTCTTTATCAGCAGAAACAGCTAGCGGCCACCCTCTGGAGCAAACAGGAAAGCGCGAGCAGATCACTGCAGAGACAATGCTGTAGGGAGCGCTGGTTTAAGGAGTCCCCGAGGCTGTGGGGTGACCCAGGGCTCTGGGGGGCAGCAGAGACCAGCAGCCGCGGCCCCTTTACCGATGCCTTACTGCAGAGCATTGTCACTCACGGCTTGTCTCAGCTGGAACATCAGGAGGCGTAAGGCCATGTGCCGGTCACGGGTGCAGGAGGAGCAGGGGCTGTCCCCGGTGTCCCAGTGTCCCCAGTGTCCCTGTTGTCCCCGGTGTCCCCGTTGTCCCCGGTGTCCCCATTGTCCCCAGTGTCCCCCGTGTCTCCCCCAGGGTCCTGATGTCCCTGTTGTCCCTGGTGTCCCCATTGTCCCCAGTGTCTCCGTTGTCCCCGTTATCCCCAGTGTCCCCAATGTCCCTGTTGTCCTCAGTGTCCCCGACATCCCTGTTGTCCCTGATATCCCTGTTATCCTCGGTGTCCCCATTGTCCTTGGTGTCCCCATTGTCCCCGGTGTCCCTGTTGTCCCCAGTGCCCCCAATGCCCCTGTTGTCCCTGGTGTCCCCATTGTCCCCGGTGTCCCTGTTGTTCCCAGTGTCTCTGTTGTCCCCGGTGCCCCCAATGTCCCTGTTGTACCCAGTGTCCCCATCGTCCCTATTGTCCCTGGTGTCCCCGGTGTCCCTGTTGTCCCCAGTGTTCCCGTGTCCCAATTGTCCCCGGTGTTTCCATTGTCCCCAGTGCTCCCGGTGTCCCTGGTGTCCCTGGCCCTGCTCCCTGCAGCTGGAAGAGAAGGGTCCCGCCTCTGACAAGCAGCAGGAGCCCAGCAGCTGTGTGGGGACTTGAGCACGAGAGAGCAGCCCCCCCAGTTCAACCCCCGTTTTCCATCGCTTTTTTGTCTCTTTCAACAGTGTCAATATAGTGTCTTGGGAAAACACGTGGGCTTTTAGGGGAGACGAGCCTGGGTTCAAACCCTCCTGCTGCTTAGCGTGGTGCCGCTGTGCTCTCATCTGTGACTCCCCGTTGGCGACAGCGGCTGTGGCCCAGACGGGACGATGTGAGCACAGGGCCGGGCCGGGGGCTCCGCGTGTGGCACGCGCATGCGTGTGTGCATAACCGCGGGGTGGACCCCTGACCTGGGCCCGGGGGGCTTGGCCCCCCTCCAGGGCTGACGGCTGCATTCAGCTCACCAGGCGCTGTCTCCCCTGGACGCGGGTGGCCTGGTCCAGCTCACAGCACAGCCGTGTCCTCTGGGTCAGGTGAGCAAAGACCCACGAGGAAAGTGACGTCTCCAGGTGACCGCGAGGATGGGACAGAGTGAGGCTGAAATCCGGGTCCGCTGTCCGTCCGGGGCTCCTACTGGCTGCATCTAAACTACTATTTCTAGATACTTGTAGCCTTCTCCCAGCACTTCCTACTTTGTCTCAGTTTCAGTCATACGTGCAAACATTTTCAGACAATCACACACGAAATAAGAGCCCTCAGGGCACACGTGTACTTGAATTCTATACTTTTATCCCCCCGGGGCTCGATTCTGTTGTGTCTTGCTAATCCAAGGACGCAAGACACAAAGCTTGGATGTAACTCCATGTTTAGTGAGTTATTCCTTCATTAGGCACGTATTGAACATCGGTTATGTGTCCAGCACTGGGCCACAGCGAAGGGGTGTGTGTATCGGGGGAGAGACTCAGGGACGAACATGCAGTTTCCGCGTGCCAGAAGGTTCTGGTCACAGGAGGCGTGGCAGGAAAATTGCACACGGTGGGCAGGGAGTGGGGGGCGGGGGGCTCTCACCGTCCGTTCTGCCCGAGGAGCACCCGATGGGCTGCGTGGGCATCAGGTGGTGAGAGTCCTGGTGCTGGGCCCGGGACACAGGATATCATCCTCAAGGCAAGCTGAGGGGCCCCGAAACTCCTCATGTAACAGAATCATCTGGAGGTTGGAGGGATTTGGGAAGTCGGGGACACTGTTGCCGTGATCCGGGCCTGAAGGGATACAGAATTGTGCGGAGGCCGTGGCTTTGGGTGCAGCGAAGGGAAGGGACCTCAGCAACGATATCGAGGGATACTTGGGGGAAAGACTGTCGCTTCTCTGCCATCTGAGGATCCTGGCGGGGTCCCCAGCCCATGCACACCTGCTGCACGGTTTTGTGTTTAATGGTCAGTGTTCAAAGCTGGATTAATTACAATCCTTGATTCATGGCACATTCTCATCGTTAGTCCACGCGTGGCTTGCTTTTTTTTTTTTTTTAATTTTTTTTCAACGTTTTTTATTTATTTTTGGGACAGAGAGAGACAGACAGAGCATGAACGGGGGAGGGGCAGAGAGAGGGAGACACAGAATCGGAAACAGGCTCCAGGCTCTGAGCCATCAGCCCAGAGCCCGACGCGGGGCTCGAACTCACGGACCGCGAGATCGTGACCTGGCTGAAGTCGGACGCTTAACCGACTGCGCCACCCAGGCGCCCCCACGCGTGGCTTGCTTTAATTAACTTACTACTAATAGTGTGATAAAGTGCTGTAAACGTTATCCGCCAGCCTGCCCGAGAACACCGCCTAAACCTTACATGTCTCTGTATTCCCGTCCCATCTCCCTCCTCGAGGTGGAAAAGACCACGCTCCTGATCTTTGTGTTCAGCTTTCCTTCTGGGTATGTTTTATCAGTCATTTATTTATTTTTAAACATTTTATTGTTAACGAGTCTCTACACACTACACAACTCTGAGATCGAGTCGCAGGCTCCACCGTGGGCCCCTGGTGTGTGTTAATTCATACCCTTGCGTGTGTGTGTTTTCCCCCCACATTTGAAGTTGCCCCACTCCTCAAAAAGTGAAAGATAGAACGACCCTACGACCCAGCAACTGCACTGCTAGGTATTTATCCAAGGGATACAGGTATGCTGTTTCGAAGGGATGTATGCACCCCCATGTTTATAGCAGTGCTATCGACAAGAGCCAAAGTATGGAAAGAGCCCGAATGTCCATCGATGGATGAATGGAGAAAGAAATGGTGGTATATATGTATAATGGAATATTATTCAGCAATCAAAAAGAATGAAACCTTGCCATTTGCAACTACGTGGATGGAACTGGAAGGTATTATGCTAAGTGAAATTAGTCAGAGAAAGACAAAAATCGTATGACTTCACTCATAGGAGGACTTTAAGAGACAAAACAGATGAACACAAGGGAAGGGAAACAAAAATAATATAAAAACCGGGAGGGGGACAAAAACATAAGTATGGAGAACATATTAAATATGGAGAACAAACAGGGTGGCTGGAGGGGTTGTGGGAGGGGGAATGGGCTAAACGGGTTAGGAGCATTAGGGAGGGCACTTGTTGGGGGGACTTGGGGGGCTCAGTCAGTTAAGCATCCGACTTCGGTTCAGGTCATGATCTCAGAGTCTGTGAGTTCAAGCCCCGGGTCAGGCTCTGTGCTGACAGCTCAGAGTCTGGAGCCTGTTTCGGATTCTGGGTCTCTCTCTCTCTCTCTGCTCCTCCCCCACTCACACTCTGTCTCTCTCTGTCTCTCAAAAATAAATAAACGTTAAGAAAAAAATTGGGGGGCACCTGGGTGGCTCAGTTGGTTACGCATCTGACTTCGGCTCAGGTCGTGATCTTCCGGTTTGTGGGTTCGGGAGCCCTGCGTCGGGCTCTGTGCTGACAGGTCTGAGCCTAGAGTCTATTTCAGATTCGGTGTCTCCCTCTCTCTGCCCCTCTCCTGCTTGTGCTCTGTCTCTGTCTCAAAAATAAACATTAAAAAACAACCTTAAAAATTAAAAGGTAAGAGCTTCCCTGAACTTGGGGGTCGAGCCCGGCAGCCTCCTGAGCTTACTTTGTGTTCAACACTTAAAACGTTCCTTTTACAGAAAAATCTTTGAGGGGCGCCTGGGATGGCTCAGTTGGTGAAGAGTCTGATTCTTGATTTCGGCTCAGGTCTTGATCCCAGGGTCGTGGGATCAAGCCCTAGATCAGGCTCCATGCTGAATACTGACCCTGCTTGGCATCCTCTCTCCTCTCTCTCTGCCCCTCCCCCCATTCTCTCTCTCTGTCTTTCTCTCTCTCAGCTGATAGTTCAAGAGAGCAGGTTGTGTTTCTGCCTCTGCACGTCAGCAGATACCCGAGGGCGCAGGTCCCCGGTGAGGGCATCGCTCTGACAGCCTGGAACAGCAGGGAAGCAGAGGGGCGGCGGCCGTGTGCGTGGAGGTGGTGAGGGGCCCCGGGGGGGACAGGGCAGAGCGCGGACATCACGCCGCACTCAGCCGGACCCTCAGCCTGGTCAGCGACCCAGGACCCGTGGGCCCGGCGGGTTCTCTCGCCCGCTAGTTAGCGGTGGGCTTGTCCTCGACACGCCGGAGCCAGAGCTGGAGCTCAGGAGGCGGTGGTGGCCCTCGGGGCAGTCCCGGCCCTGTCGGCAGAGACGACGAGGGCTCCGAGGAGGCCAGCAGGTAGCAGGGCAGAGCTAGGTGACTGCCCGGTGCGAGGGGTCATCTATGAGGGCAGGGCAGCTGGGCTCATCCGCCGCCTGGCGACCACAGAGAAGCCCCCTGCCCTTTCGCTCTCCTGTGCACGTAGTCGCTATTTCATACCTTCTGTGTCTCAGTCGCCTCCGCCCCCTGGGCTCTCTCAGCGAATGTCCTCCACCCCTACGTCCACGAGGAAACGTCACAGCCACCGGAAGAGAACTTCCCAGGGCCCCACTGTCCCGTCGCCCCTCACGTGCACACCTGCCTTCTCGCCTGTGACAGGGACGGACCGCGCGTGCTCCCAGGAAGACCAGCCCCACCCCCCGCCTCCCCTTGGGCTCTAGGTCTGAACTCAGGGACACCCTCGTGCAATTTCCCTCCGTTTCTAGAAGGAGAGAGCGTGGACTGTGTCCAGTGAGATGGGGGTGGGGAGCAGCCACTGGTTTGGGCCACCTGAAGGTCACGATGGCCTCTGCGGAGCATGTGACTGAGTGACGGGAAGAGAGGACGGGTGGGGGGTGGGGTGCAGAGAACTCGGCTCCGTGAGGGTCTCCTCTCCCTGGCGGAACCGTGTTCTGTGTTGTAACGAGAGAGGGAGGGGCGGGGCAGGGGTGCAGGGGCGGGAGAGGTTAGAAACAGAAGACGCTGAGGGACAAGGTCCAGCAGAGAAGCCGACGGACGACGCAGGGCGCCCACGGCCACTGGCAGCGGGGCCCGAGTGCCGGGAGCGTGTGACACGGTGACACAGTGACAACACGAGCCGCCTCAGAGAACCCGCAAGCAGCGTCCAGGTCACAGGTGGCGCTCTGTGCGGCCAGCGTCACGAACTTTACATGTACCCGACTCCTGTCTCCCGCGGCCCCGTCTCTGAACAGGTCGGGTCGGGGGGTCGCCATCAGCTCTCGTCTGGCTTCCAGCAGCTGCCTCCCGACTCCGCCTTCCTCCGGGTCCCCTGCTGCTGCGGCCACTCCGGAAACTGTCTGCGCTGCCCTCAGGTCTGGGATGCCCCCTCTCACGGCCTCTGTCGGGACCCTCAGCGCCGTCCAAGTCTCCTGTTCTCCAGCAGCAAGGCCCCTCTGTCTCTCCCCCAGCATCACGTTCCTCGTGGGCAGGAAAGGCGTTTATCTGTCCTTTCATCCTTCTACCCGGTGTCCACCTCTGCCCGCCCCGTCTGTGGGGCGTTGCCCGGGTCAGGGCTCCCCTCCAGCAGGCAGGGCAGGTCCTGTGTCATGGCAAGAACGTGGAACTGAGAGACCTGGGGTCACGTCTGCCACGGAGTGACCGTGGGCTGGCCTGACCATACCGTCTACCTGTAGACCTTCCGTGGGTCTCCGACCCGCCCTGGATCTATAGGGGCCACGTCGACCTGACCTAATCACCTGGTCATGCTGGGTCAGCAGGATCTGGGTTGGCCGCTGGGGGGCGGGGCGGCGGGGTGGGCGTCTGGGGAGGCGAGTGATCCCACAGGGCAGGAGAGGGATGAGCCCGCGCTCCACGTCCCCCCTCTGCCTCCTCGGGGCCGGTCGGACGGGCTTATCTCCCCCCGGCACCCTTGCTGTCCTGGCAGATGGGGCAGTCTTTCCGCAGAGACCAGTAATGAACGTGTGGATTATAGCGGGTCTCCTCTGCCCTCCTGTTTTCTTTTAAATTCTCTATCGAATCAAGTTCTCCCGATACGAAGCTCGCTGTTTGAAAGGTTCTTGGTGCACTCTCTGTGCTGGGCGCCCATCACCGATGGCTGGTCCCGGAAGATTCCCACCACCCCGAAAAGAAGCCCCGTCCCTGTGTCAATCCCTCTCCCTCGTGTGTACCTCTCCCTGTGTCAATCCCTCTCCTGCATGTGTCCAGTAATCTTTGCTCCGTTTCTGTGGATTTGCCCATTCTGGGCATTTCTCATAACTGGAGCCATCGGTTACGCGGCCCGTAGGGACCAGCCTCCCTCGCGTGACCCTGTTGTAGCATGTGTCGGACCTCCTTCCCTCTTACGGCTTCTCATCGCTTGCCCAGGGACCACGTTGCTTACGGAGTCCTCCGCCGACGGACGCGGGGCCGAGTCCACTTCGTGTCTCCCTGTTCCTCGGTTCCCTGCAGAGGAGGGAACGCGGAGTTACCGTGTGGCAGTGGGAGGGCCCTCCAGACTGCTTTCCCGAGGGTCTGCAACACCTGGCGTTCCCTCCAGCACCACGGACACTGGGTCTGTGCCTCGTCCGTCTTTGAAGGCGGTGGGAGGGCCCGGGAGAGAGGACGCTGCCGGCTCTCGCCGTCCCTTCCCTGATGCTGGTCACGCGGGACAATGTGCTCTGCCGGCCGTAATTGTGTGAGACGCACGCCTGGCCTTTGGGCGATTTCTCGTCCTTGCCGGGGGGACGACGCAGCCTTGGTCCTTCTGCGGATCCGTGCGCACGCACCAAGGGGACCCGTGTGACTCAGGTGCTGTGTCACCACCCTGCCTGGCATCCCCAGTCTCCGAAAGGGGCCAGGGCTTCGTGGAACGGAGTTGGCGGGGTCTTGCGGGGTCTGGGGCGCGAGGCTGTGGGGACGTCTGTCCCGGGTGACAGGCTGCTTCCTCCGGAGCATCGGCCGGGTCACGCTGAGCAGGAGGCCGGTGAGGGTGCTGCGTCTGGGGCTTTCTGGGCTCCAGCGACACAGCGGCCAGCACGGTAGGAGGGGGCGGGTGGGTGGCATCCAGAAAGCCTGTCCTGGGACACTGGGCGTCTGAAGGATGAGCACAGCAGGGCACCGCCCTGGAGCCCGCATTCCCGTGCCTGAAGGACAGCCAGGAGGCGGGGAGTGGAGGGAAAAGGGCCGGGGTCCCGGCTCAGGGGTCCTGGCTCAGGGGTCCCGTGGGGCCCCTCCGGCCTCGTTACCCTGAGAGCGGCCGGCAGGGTCTGGGCTTCAGGCCAGGTCTGTGTTTGAAGTGACCGCTCAGGTCAGTCTTGGCTTTGGACACTTGGCCGTAGATTCCAAACTGAAAATACGTATTTCCTTTCCTTTCCCACAGACCGGCTAGATTTCTCCTGGAGGCCAGTGCGTCTGGAAGATTTCCGTGTTGACTGAATGGAGCCGTGGTCCTGCTTCTCCGGGAGGAGGGGCCACCGGCTGAGAGCAGGGTCACCTTTGGGGGCCGGCGGCGGATCCAGGGCAAGTGGGAGCCCAGCAGGGAGGGTGGGGCCCCCGAGCGGCCGCAGCCCCGTCTCCCCGCCGAGGCCGGACAAACTCAGCTCTACGGTGGGTGCCTGGCGGCTTGCCCAGACCTGCCCACCTGCCTTCGCTCCCAGACCGTCCCCGGCTCAGAAGGTCAGAACTGGGTGCCGTGGAGGTCAGCTGGTCGGCTGGCCCGGAGCGCCCCGTGTCTGCAGATCCCCGTCCCGCCTCGGACCCTGTGACTCAGACCTGTTTTTGGAGGGCGGGATGGCGGCAGGGCCTCAGGGAAGCAGCATTTTGGGCAAGCGCTCCGGGGGATTCTCGCCCACGCCGTGTGGCTTCCGGGCTGCTGTTCGCAAGTGACTACAAACCTGGTGGCTCTAGAAGCGCAGAAACCCTTCGGCCACGGTTCCGGAGGCCGGAAGCCCACACTCTGTTTCCCTGTGGCTGCAGCCAAGGCCATGTGCCTGCAGAGGCTCCGGGGCTGTGTTCCCGGCCTCCCCCAGGTCCGGGGCTGGTGGCATCCGTGGCCTGTGGCTGCAACGCTCCAGCTGCTGTCCCGTGGGCACATCGCCTCCTCCTTTTTGTGCTTGACACGTCTGGCCCCGCCTGGGTCTCTCGAGGACACTCGTGGTTGCATTTAGGGCCACGATAATCTCCCCATTTCAAGAGCCTCAACTTAATCTTATCTGCAAAGATCCTTTTCTGAATAAGGCGCTGCTCACAGGTCCCAGGGATTAGGTGTCCAGGTCTTGGGGGACCATTGTCCAAGCTGCCACACATGCTAAGTTCAAAAATCCCTGATGTGTGAACGGGTGGTCTCTGGAGGGGAGGGGTGGGGAGGGGAGTGAGAAGGGGAAGGGAGGGGGCAGGGAGGGAAGGGGAGGGAAGGGAGAAGGGAGGGGAGGAGAGGGTGGGGAAGGGAGGGAGAGGGAGAGGAGAGGGGGAGGGGAGGGGGAGGGGAGGGGGCAGGGAGAGAAGGGGAGGGAAGGGAGAGGGTAGGGTGGGGAGGGGAGGGAGAGGGAAAGGAGAGGGGGAGGGGAGGGGAGGGGAGGGGAGGAGAGGGTGGGAGGGGAGGGAGAGGGAGAGGAGAGGGGGAGGAGGGGGGGAGGGGAGGGGGCAGGGAGAGAAGGGGAGGGAAGGGAGAGGGTAGGGTGGGGAGGGGAGGGAGAGGGAAAGGAGAGGGGGAAGGGAGGGGAGGGGAGGGGAGGGAAAGGGGAGGGGAGGAGAGGGTGGGGAGGGGAGGGAGAGGGACAGGGGAGGGGGAGGGAGAGGGGAGGGAGAGGGGAGGGGGAGGGAGAGGGGAGGAGAGGAGAGGGGAGGGGGAGGGAGAGGGGACGGGAGGAGAGGGTGGGAGGGGAGGGAGAGGGAGAGGAGAGGGGGAGGAGAGGGGGAGGGGAGGGGGCAGGGAGAGAAGGGGAGGGAAGGGAGAGGGTAGGGTGGGGAGGGGAGGGAGAGGGAAAGGAGAGGGGGAGGGGAGGGGAGGGGAGGGGAGGAGAGGGTGGGAGGGGAGGGAGAGGGAGAGGAGAGGAGGAGGAGAGGGGGAGGGGAGGGGAGGGAAAGGGGAGGGGAGGAGAGGGTGGGGAGGGGAGGGAGAGAGAGAGGGGAGGGGGAGGGAGAGGGGAGGGGGAGGGGGAGGAAGAGGGGACGGGAGGGCGGGGGAGCAGGTGCGGGGTTGAGGGAGGCAGGCTTCCAGTGACCATGAGTGCATCTCGGGGGTGGGAAGTGCAGAGCGGGGACTGGAGTGGACAACACTGTGATGACCGTCCGGTGGCAGGGGTGACCACGCCGGCCGTGGGGAGCACCTCGGAGCGTGGAGACATGCCGGGTCAATCTCTTGTGCGCCTGAAACCAGCATAATGCGTGTGTCGACTACGCTTCAGCAGTGAAAGTTAGAACGATCACGCGTGGGGTCCACGTCCGTAGAGGAGACCAGGCCCAGGGAACTGGAGCCGCGAGAAGAGTGACCCATCCAAGGTCACATTCCCTTCTCCGCAGAGAAGCCGTGACTCCTGACCCCCAGGCCTTCCCTTCCTGGCCCCCCGGGTCCCCAGGAACAGCGACAGCTGACACCTGCTGAGTGAATCCCACACCCTGTCTCGTGACGCCCTGACTGGTGACACTCTCAACCCTGCAAGGCGGGTCCCCCTATTATCTTCCATTTTACAGATGAGAAAATTGAGGGGAGGAGGTTGAATAATGTGCTCAAGGCGAGCTAATTACTGGTGGACGTGGGACAGAAACAACCTAACCTCACTCGTGGGGCAGGTTCTGTTGGGCTCGCTCTGACATTCCCACCCCCCCCACCCCCCCCACTTCCTGGCCATCCTCTGAGCCACTCCCCCAGGGCCCGGCAAACACTGGAGCCACAGGACTGGTCTTCCCACCTCAGCCCACCGGGCCCACGGGGCCAAGGGCAGGGGAGCGGGCCTCGCCCATGGTGGGAGTGGCTGGGATGCCACCAGATCTCCTAGGGAGGGCGCCCCCCCGCCCCCCGCAGGTTCCCAGCCTCCTAAGCGTTTGCAGAAACGCTCAAGGCAAAGGCGAAGGTGGGTGACATTCATTAGCGCTTTTGTGACTCTCTTCCCAGGGAGCAGGCCCCTGGATAAAGGTTCCCGGCAGCCTCGCCTCCCCGCGGCAGGTGCCCGAGAGCGCGGCAGGGCTCTGCCCCTGTCCCCCCGGGGAGCCCTCGGCCATGTCTGCGCTCGCGGCCAGCGTATCTCAGCGGCGGGCGGCAGCTCACGGTCTTGGCTCCCAGCACGAAGCCGTCAAGTATTTAGGCCAGGACTTCGAGACCCTGAGGAGGCGGTGCTTGGACTCGGGGGTCCTGTTCAAGGACCCCGAGTTCCCAGCGTGCCCGTCAGCCTTGGGCTACAAGGACCTTGGACCACACTCCCCCCAGACTCGAGGCGTCGTCTGGAAGCGACCCCCGGTAAGGAGACCGGCTTGCAGCCGAGGGTCACACGGATGGAGGGTCCTCACTTCTGGTCGGAAGTAGTTGAGGGAGAAATCATGCCCTGGGCCCTAAGTTTCTGGGTCCCCTATTGTAGAGCAATCCTCCCCAAGACTTTCTCAGAGGCAGTGAGGTATGCAGGGAACACCACACACAGGCTTTGGGACCAGCCGCATTGGATCTGGGCCCGTGTGGCCGTGTGCAGAAACCTCACCTTTCTCATCTGTGGAATGGTGCTTCAGGGTGGGGGGGTGCAGAACCGTCCTCCCCAAACCCAAGCCGTGACCTCCTGCTCCGGGACCCTTGTCCGGTGACTCAACCGGAAGGATGGGGGCCCCTCTGCAGGGTGAGAGCCGAGACCAGGGCTCCGTGTCGTGTCTGGCACATAAGGCGAGTCACAAGGGACCACGATCAGTGGCCCTACGCCAGGCGCCTCTGTTCTCGCCCGCGACGGGAAAGCCAAGCTGTGGGAGCCGTTTCCTCGGCAGGGGTGGGGGAACGGAGCACGAGGCAGGGACAGCACCGTGGACGTGATCAGAACTGTCCTTCGGTTCCTGCTCCCGCTGCCCCAGGGTCTGCGTCCTGTCCGGTTTGCAGGACGGTCTGCTGGAGAAACCCGTCACCCCACTCGCTCCTGCCAACCCGGCCCATCCTCTGTACCCGAGACCTGAGGGGCTAGTCGGGGGTGTTGGCAAAATCGAGGCCGGGAATCGGTTTTGGATTCTTATTTCGAGAGTTGACGGCCATTTCGTTTCCAAGGACAGGTCGTCCAGCCTGAGTTTTGGGCCAGGCGTGGGCTCCGTCCTGGGGAAGGCGGTCGGGGAGATCCTGAGGAGGGAGCTGTGGTCCCAGCTGTGAATCGGGGACAATGGAGGCGCTGCACAGGGACGTCAACTGCGAGCCAGGGGACCCGGGGTGTCCAGAGGGGGCAGCCTAGTGGGGCTGGGGACCCCAAAGGGCCTGGGGAGGGGTGAACGGGGATGACGGGGGTTTCTCCGGGTGACCGAAGCCACGGGTCAGTTAACCTTTGCCAAGGTTTTCTCCTTCATCTGAGATTCTCAAAGGTCCTACCTCCCCGACCACTTTGCTCTGCCCTAAACTGAGTCTTCACCGGGTCTCACTGTCCACGTAAACACGGTCGCTGTAGAGCGCACGCGTGGGTTTGCGCGAGGCTGTGCTCACACACCGTGAGGTGTCACACATCCTCTGACCCTACTGACGTCACACAGGCTCCTGAGCTGGAAATGGCCCTGACCCTCCCTCCGTCAGGCGCCTGCCCCGGTACCCGGGAAAACCACCCCGGCCAAGAGGCTGGGCCCCCTCCCCGGATGCCTCGGGGCCGCAAGAGTGGGGGCGTCCCGACTGGAGCTGCACTGATGGGTCCCCTTCCCCCTTCTCTCCTTCCTTCCTTTTCTTGCTTCTACTTGTGGTAAAATACACGTAGCATAAAACTTCCCGTCCCAACCGCCTCTAGGCTTGCCCGCCGAGCACTTACCCTCTCGTGCACTGCCAGCACGCCATGGGCTCCCAAACAGCTTGTGAAACGGGGCCTCTGTCCTCACTAAACACTGTACGTGGAACCACACGGTATTCGTCCTTCCGTGACCGGTTCATCTCACTCTGTCCGATGTCCTCAGGGTCACCCCTGCGGTAGCAGGTGTCAGAATTTCCTTCCTTCTGGAGGCTGAGCCCCAGTCCACTGGGGGCGGACGCCATGCTTCTCTCACTCATTCACTAATCGAGGGACGTTCAGGTGGTTTCCACCTTCTGGCTGTCGTGGATCATGCCGTTACGAACACGGGTGTTCAAGTATCTCTTTGAGACCCAGCTTTCAATTCTTTTGAGTGTATGCCCCGACGTGGAACCTCCAGATCGTACGGTAATAATGTTTTTGATTTTTTTAAAGGAAATAAAATGTATTTTTTTTAGTTTATTTTTTTAAAAATGTTTATTTATTTTGAGAGAGAGAGAAAGAGTGAGAGGGGGAAGAGGCAGAGAGAGAGGGAGGGAGAGGCTCCCAAGCAGGATCCACACTGTCAGCGCGGAGCCCGACGTGGGGCTCGATCTCATGAACTGTGAGATCGTGACTTGAGTCGATATCGAGAGTCAGACATTTAACCGACTGAGCCCCCAGGCTCCCTTGTTTCTTTATTCTTTTGTTATTAATTTTTTTAATGTTTATTTGTTTTTGAGACAGAAAGAGACAGAGCACAAGCAAGGGAGAGGCAGAGAGAGAGGGAGAGAGAATCCGAAGCAGGCTCCAGGCTCCGAGCTGTCAGCACAGAGCCCGATGCGGGGCTCGAACTCACAGACTGTGAGATCATGACCTGAGCTGAAGTCGGACGCTCAACCGACTGAGCCACCCAGGCGCCCCCCAACAAGTGTCCTCCTTAATGCCCATCACCCATTTAGCCCAACCCCCCACCCACCTCCCCTCCAGCAACCCCCGGTTTGTTCTCTGTATCTAAGAGTCTCTTAGAGTTTGCCTCCTTCTCGGTTTTTATCTTATTTTTCCTTCCCTTCTTGTATGTTCATCTGTTGTTTCTTAAATTTCACAGATGAGTAAAGTCCTAGGACATCTGTCTTTCTCTGCCCGACTTCTCTCGCTCAGCATAATACCCTCCAGTTCCATCCGCGTTGTTGCAAATGGCAAGATTTCCTTCTTTCTCGTGGCCGAGTAACATTCCACTGTGTGTACATACAACGCCGTCTTTATCCGTTCATCGGTTCCTGGACACTTGAGTTGCTTCTGCATCTTGGCTGTTGTAGGTGATGCTGCGGTAAACACCGGGGTGCCTGTATCCCTTCGAATTAGTATTTTTGTATTCTTTGGATAAACACCTAGTAGTGCAGTTGCTGGGTCGGAGGGTAGTTCAATTTTTAACTTTTTGAGGCACCTCCACGCTGTTCTCCAGAGCGGCCGCGCCATTGTGTATTCCCACCAGCGGCGCACGCGGGTTCCCCTTTCTCCGCGTCCTCGCCAGCACCTGCTGTTTTCTGCTCTTTGACAGTGGCCGTCCTAATGTGTGCGGGGTGGCCTCTCACTGTGGTTTTGGTTTGTGTTCCCCTGATGATGACGCTGAGCGCCTCTGCATGTGTCCGTTGGCCACCCGGATGTCTTCCTGGAGAAATGTCTGTTCAAGTCATTTGCTCATTTTTAAGTTGGGTTATCGGCTTTTTGGTTTCACTCGCGGCTTTGGAGGGTGATGCCTGACTCTGTTTGTACCAGGGACTTCACGCCAGCTGCCCGGCTGTGGCTCTAACGACCCTGCCTCGCACCAAGCTGTTAACTTGTACCTGTCCTGCAGGGCACGCGGATGGGGTGGGCCAAACACGCATGCACGTATGCTGTGGTCCTCTTGACAGGAGATGATGCTGGCTACTTAGATGTTTCCTGAAATCATAAAATTTGGCATCCTGACCCTTTCAGGGTCTTTGCCTGTTTTGTTTTTTGTTTCGTTTCGTTTTGTTTTGTTTTTTTGCCTATTTTTACGCTGCTGAGCAGAAGGTCTGCTTGGGCTCTCCTCTCGGTGGTGGAAGACGAGTTTGCCCAGATTGAAGATCTCAGGGTCCAGTTTGTAAGCCCAGGATAAGCTTTGGCTATTCACGATCCGAGTGAGATTTTCTCCGCTGGGGCTGGACACAGACGACAGACACAACGGCGGCCGTGTGAGACCCGGGGCCTCCTGCCGCCCTCCCCATGCTGTCCATCCTCGTGTCCCCACGGGGCCCGGGCCCGCCGCCTGAGGGACGCCTCGCGTGCGCGGCCCAGCTGACGATGTTCTTTTCCGCCTATTTGTTGGCAGTTGAGCATTTGGTGGATCCTGAGGACAGACTCCGGGGGAGGGGGTGATGCCTGCTGCGTAGTGAGGACCCAGGGGAGGGGTGGAGGGCGTGGCTCTTGGGAGGTTGGGTGCAGATGAGCGGCCGGGCCTCCCCCCGGGGGCTGCCACATTCCCTCCTGCTGCTGTCTCTGGACTAATGGATTTGGCCGCATCTATTAGCACTGGTCACGCACAGATGCCGGTGTGGAGCTTGTGCAAGCCTTCTCTAGTCGGGGGCAGGCAGCGTGTGGCTGAGAGCCTGGGTCTGGGCGCCAGGCACATCGGGATTCTGGTCCCCTCGGTGCCGTTTCCTGGCCCTGTGCCCACGAGTGAGATGCTGACCCCCAGGACCCAGTCTCGACATCTGTAAAAGGGGTAATAACATCACTTACCTGGCGGGGTTATCCGGAGGCTTGGATGAGAGAGCGGGAGTGGGTTGAGCACGGCGGCGCTCGGGGCTGGGAGCACCCCCTGGTTCACGTCAGAGGGCAAAGTACAAATAGGAACGGAACACACGGGGCCAGGGCAGGGGCGTTAACCTGACCGTGGAGTCCGGGACGGTTCACCACTGCGGACATTCGAGTCGGAAGGGGGGGTCGGGAGCAGGAGCAGGAGGGCACAGGTGGGAGAGAGCAGGGCTGTGCAGGTGTGCGGGAGAGAGGGAGGCTGTGGGAGACAGAGGTGAGGCTGGGAGGTCAAGGGGGCCGGCCACAGGGGTGGGAGCGCCAGGTAGGTGATGAGGCCGCCACCCTGGCGGTGGTGACCGAGGTGACAGCACCGTGGGCTCTGGAAGCCATGGCCGGAGCTCCTGAAACTGTCAGACGTGGGCTGATGCCCCGGGGCGCTGTGTTTCCCTGTCACCGCTGTCACCGTCTCCTGGAGTGTGCCGTCCAGTCACTTCCTGCCTCGGCCTCCTCAGGGTGCCCGGGGGTCCCTGTGCCCTGCACCACAGGCTGATACGGGCTGGAGTAACGTATGTGTGTGTTGAGATCCCTGCCCCAGCGGCATTAACACCATTACAGAGAAGGGGAAGGGGGGGATGCGTGCCTCTCTGAAACCGCCCGGGCCAGCGTGTTCCTCAGTATGTCCCGCCCGCCTTCTGGCAGCAAGCTGCATGGGGAGACTTCGGGAACGCGCTGCGGCCACAGCTCCGAGCCGAGACGCAGTCTGCTCACCGAGCTGAGGGTCCGCACAACCCGGGAGTCGTGGCGTTTCTTGGTGCCTGTTTCCGAGGAGGCGTCGTGAATGATGCTAACCGACGATGCGATAAACCAACGTCCCCTCCGCCTGTAGGCCACGCGGTGCCATTCCTACGACAGGGTACGTCGCCTCCAGGTCTCGCAAACCACCGTCTCCCAGACCGAGCGCAAGATCTTAGCAGAACTTGGTCTGAGTCTGCTTAGATCTCAGTCTCATGATCTTACGTCACAGGAACTGTGACTTGTGCAGCTGGGGACATCGCCATCCTCCGTGGCTGGGGGTTGAAGCCAGGGGTTTGGGTTGGCTCGACTTGGGACTCGAACTCGCGGACCTCAAGAACAGGACCTGAGCTGCAGTCGGATGCTCAGCTGACTGAGCCACCCAGGCACCCCGAGAGTATGTTTTAATGTTTATTTTTGAGAGAGAGAAAGTGTGAGTGTGGGAGGGGTCGAGAGAGAGGGAGACGGAGTCCCAAGCAGGATCTGCACCATCAGCACAGAGCCCGATGCGGGGCTCGATCTCCTGAACCCTGAGATCATGACCTGAGCCGAAGTCAAGAGTCAGATGCTGAACTGGCTGAGCCGCCAAGCACCCTGGGAGGGGACAGCCTTTCAGGAGGGTTTTCAAGGAGCGAGATTCTGTGAGACCCTGCTCGGTGCGTCCTCTCGTCTTTCTTCTCGACGTTTTTTGTCCCTCTCTTTTTAGTCTTTCATCTTCCAAATCTGTCTCCCTTTTGCTCTCCAAGAGCTGACGGTCTGGAGGCCGGGAGCCCCCAGCACCTGGCATCAGCATTTGCAGCTTTGAGAACCCCTGGCTTGGCTGACACCAGGGCGTCTCTCAACTGCCCCTGGAGGTGGCCGAGAGGGACCCGGACAGAGCTGCAGGCCCGCCAGCGGCCCAGCCGCATAACCCGCGGTTCTTACAGCGAGGTTGCGAAGTCTCCATGTGCTGAGAAAACGCGGACAAGACACGTGTGATCGAAAGCCGGCATCTACCGCGACCTCCTACCTCCTCCCCCCATTTCCCCATGGTCGGTCACAGAGGGGTGTCTGTTCCTTGAGGGTCCACCCTCGCCCTGGACAGTCTTCCGGGGCAATGCAGACCCACCTCTCCCTTGGGGACAGAGCCGTGGTCAGCCCCTCGGACAGTCTGCATCCTCTCCCACCCAGAGAGCCCCAGACACAGTCCCTCTCGGGTGTTTCTCGTTTTCCCCCTGAGCGTACGCGGCCTACACCCGGCTTTTCTCCGACTCTTCCGTGAGGGTCGGTCCTGGTTTCCCGAGCAAAGGCCGGAAGCACCTTGAGTCTCAGGACCGGTTCTCCCTTCGCTCCCGCCTTGCCCTCTTGCCCGCCTGCCGAGCTGTGCGCGGAGCGGGCTCCCGGACGAGTTGGACAAGCTGCTCGGGGGAGTACACCGGCCCCGTGGTGGGGGGTTCACCGGAAGGAAGGACTTCTCGCGGGGCCCGGAGGTCCAGGCAGATGCCCCGCGGAGGGGCGTGAGCGCAGGGAGCGCGGCTGGGGTGTGTGGGTGCATCACTGCGAGCTCTCGCCTGAGGTCACACCTCCCGCCCCAGCGCCTGGGTCAGTGCGAGGGGCCCCCTTCACGCTGTCAGGCGGTTAATGAGCATCCGCGGGTGCACAGCACTAGTTGGGGCAAGGAAACGCTTCTGTAAGCCTCTCTGTAGGTAGGGGTGCTGTCTGAGAGGTGAGCTCACGAGTCACCACATTATTGCCGGGGCCACTGCCTTTCGTCCCTCCCTGCCCTGCATCTCCACTCTGCACCCTGGCCGCCTTCCCCCTCCGCACCCCTGCTCCGCACCCCGGCTGCCTCCTCCCTCCTCCAGGCTGCAGAGTCCTCGGCAGGTGATCTGGGCTCCTCCCAGGCTGAGCCCTGACCGTGACGCTCCCTGACCTCCACTCCTTCTGGCACCGGACGACTAGTGACTCGTGTTTTGTCCACTCGCTTTCAGGAGCTGTGTGCCAGCCCTCAGTTTATCGTTGATGGAGCCAGGCGCGCGGACATCTGTCAGGGAGATCTGGGTGAGTACGGGGTCGGCCACAGCCCTCTTTGTCCGTGGTCAGGGCGCGCGTGTGGCCGTGTGCTGACTGACGCGAGATCAAGCCGTTGGACGCGCCATCGCCTGTGCGATTTTCTGCGTGGGTCTGCGTTTCTGGGCGGTTGTCTTCACTGTGAGTCTGCACAGCTGGGAGTGTCACTCCCCAGTGGGGTCCCCGCATGGCACCCGGCCCCTCCTAACGCAAGAGTCACGAGCCGGGATGGCGGGCGCACGGTGGCGACCGTGCTGCGATGCGCTTCGAGGCTGGTTGCCTGTAAGTGGACGTAACTCGCCCATGGAATGGCCACGTCCGTATAATTGTGGTCTGTCCACGGGACGGTTCTAAACTCCGTAGGAAGACGAGGATCCCGTTTTCTTGCCAAGCTGTGTCTCGTAGCCTGGAATCCTGCGAGAACAGCGTCCACCTCCCAACCTCCCACGCTCCCTCCGAATCAGATGCACTTACACTTAGAAAATCATTTATCCCAAGTTTTTGCTAAGTTCTGGCCTCGGGTGGGGGGCCGAGGCTCCCCTTGAAGGTGCCTCAGCGCTGCTGGCCTCTCAGCCGCCCCCGGCCCGCGGGGTCTGCGCACGGAGTCGCCCGACGCCGACGTCTCAGGGGACGGGGTGGCCCTCGGTCGAGCTCACTGGGCTCCTGACCGCCAGCCCGCGCCGGCTGCAAGGCCAGAACTGGAGATCAGGCACCGGGTGATCCAGTCCCACCCGGAAAACCAGCAAAGCAAAAGGAAGCATCCACACAGACCCGGAAACCCTGTCTTCCCAGGAAGCCCCTCCCTCCTCTCCTGCTGGTTCCAGCCGAGAACACCTGCTCTCCTCAGCCTGCCAGAAGGTTCTAGGAATTGGAAGTTCACAGGGCATTTTATTTTAAGTGTTCCCGCATTCTGGCTGTTACACGTGGAGCAGACACCGCCTCGGCCGGAGCCCACAGAGCGTGAGAGCAGAGCGGCTGGGACGTGGCCGCGGCCTCCGTGTCCCAAGCCCTGTGACTTCTGTGCCCCTTGCGCCCGGACTCACGGCCCTTTTACTTCCAGCCAAATGTTTAACCTAATTAGCATGCGTCTCAGGGAAACAGCTTTGAATGTCCACTCGTAACAGCTCCTCGTTATAGACACGTTAACTTTGGGAAAGGTATTTAACAAGTGCCTTTTAATTGTCGGCCTGAATAGAGGCTCTTGAGTAGTTTCGAGCAGGGAGAGGGGAGGTTTCCAGAGGAGGCCTGCGTGTTGCCATGGTGAGCGCATGCAGCCGCGGAGCCAGACATGGACCAACTGCCCTCAGAAGCCGCCTCCTGGGTAGTGAGAGGGGCCGCCAGCCGGTGCCCCGGGGGAGCCCAGCCTCCGCGGTGGCCTTTCGAGAGCGGAGCGTAAAGGGGCTGGAGGGCGAGTGCTGGGGGCCTGAGGGCCAGCCGGGCGCCCTGGGCCCTGGGTGGAGGCCCCCGGGGGAGGCTCCCCATCCGACCAGGAGCCAGGCGGCCCCGGCGAGTCAGGGCGCACCTCCCACGGTGTTCGTCCAAGTGCTGAGAGTCCGATATAGCACAGGGGGCCCTACTCTGGGTTTACTACGTTTTTATCACCGTTGCTACCCCGGTCTATCATTTTGTTATTTCGGACGCACGCCGTTCACCAGTGACAAATCCCGGAGAGTGTGCGGTGAAAAGCCAGCTGCCCGCCTCCCCGGGGCCCCGCCGCCCTGTCACCGCCTCTTGTCCGGCCCGCTGGCTCATCGCGTCCTTGCGCTGGAGGCAGAAAAGTGTAGGCACCGCTGTCTGTTCTCTTTGCGCTTAACCGAGTGCTGGTCTTCCCACAACGTGTCGGAACAGCTCGGTCCCCTTCCCGCTCAGCCCTGTCCCGTCTTGACATCGCCTCCCGAGCCGTCTTCTCCTTTGCTGTTACGACACGTGTAGCAGCGGATGTCCTTCTTCCTCGGCCCTGACGCGCGTGGGTGCCTGTCCCTGGGCCTGCGGCACCGCAGGTTCAGTCCGCGGGGCGCCGATCTGCCACCCGCCGGGCCGGGCCTGCCTCCCGGAGGCGTGAGCCGCTCCGCGCCCAGGGGAGACTCTGGGCTCACCTCCGGTCCAGGGCCTGGCCTTCTCTGGAGGCACAGTTTTAGGAGAATAAAGGCTGGGAAGCGAGTGATGCTAGCCAGCTGCTAGCGCCGCGGGCCAGGAGCGCAGGAAGCACCCGTTCTGGGCCCCTGAGGGGCTCCGCGACCGCGACTATGGGGCAGATGTCTCCGCCAAGTGGGTTCTGACGCTTGCTGCCTTCAGCAAATGGGGAGCAGAGAGAGACTTCCGGAGTCCAGAGGGAAATTAGATCACTCCTTTTGTTTTTTGTTTTAGGTTTATTTATTTATTCTGAGAGAGACAGAGAGAAGACAAGTGGGGGAGGGGCAGAGAGAGGGGGAGAGAGAGACTCCCAAACACACTCCCCTCTGCCAGCGCAGAGCCCGACGTGGGGTTCGAACCCACAAACTGTGAGATCACGACCTGAGCTGAAACCAGGAGCCGGACGCTCAGCCGACCGAGCCCCTGGCGCCCCGGAATTAGAATGGTTTCCGAATCATGACTGCTGCTGCGGAGCAGGGTGAGGGAGAAGGGCCCCCTACGAGGCCCTGGTGGCTCTGGGGCCTCTGCCCTGCTTCCTCTCTGCCTGGCAGCGGGCGCGGGCGCTGAGTGTGGGCGTGGGCTCCCCGGGGGCTCCCCGCACCTCCCTGGAATCGCTGTCCTTTCTTCCTGGTTGTCTTTCTTCCGGGTCAGGCCCTGTGTTCTCGTGAAGGGGGCGTGGGTGGCCCGTTCCCCACGTCTCCACAGAGAACGAGCAACAGGTCCTAAATCCCGGCTCCTTCTCTGAGGCGTTCCCCTCGTGGATTTTTCCGCGTGAGTCGGCGCTCCCGCGAGGGGGCCACAGCGGACTGTGTCTCCATCCTTAAAACGCTCTCCGGGACGCCTTAGATCTGTGGCCTCCTTTGAGGAGGGCGTGAAGTAAGTCAGTTCATCAGGACTGGCGACCAGGCGGCCTCAGCACGTAGAGAGCCAGACCCCTCACGGACTCTGGTGGGCGCGGGTCAGGCCTCCAGGAAGCGCTCAGCCGCAGATGGCCGTTCCCGCAGCCAGGCCTGGGTGAGGAGGGCGAGGTTCGCTTTTGCCAATGGGGCCTTCTCCTACTTAGGGTGGTCCCCCTTCCCTCCATTTGATACCTAGTGCTCAGTGCCCCTGCGCTCGGACCCACTATCACAGTATCCCGTCTACTCTGAGGAAGGGGCCCAGGACAGTCATTTACACGTTAGTATGAATCTGAGCCAGTGGTTACAGGAGGATTTGTGTGTCCTGTGTGGTCGGAATGGTTGCAGGCAAAGATGTGCAGCAGTGACAGCCGCGGATCACATCACAGTGGTTGTAAATACCTCAAAATACCATTTCAATTTCTACTCATTACCACCTCGTAACTAAGCTGTCACCAGGCCCCACCCCAAACCTTTTACATCGAACGTTGACAGAGAAACACAAACCTTCCTGTGTCGTAATTGAAAAAACATTTTAATAACGGTTTCGATACAGTTTATGATGTCCTGTTTTTCATGTTATGCATTTAGAAACATTATTCTATCCGTCCCTCATGGGCAGAGATGCTGCTCAGCTCCTCTGGGGTCACTGGGTCTGAGGCCCGAGGCTCCCTGGCCCCCCAGGAGCCCTGCCCTTGGCTGGGGAGTGACGCTCACTGAGGCCAGTGTAGAACTTTGTCTGGTCCACTAGCAGAGAGAGTCCGTCCGGGGAACCACTTGGTCTTCCAGATGCCTGTCCCCCTCCCGTCTCCTGCCCCCCCCATGCTGCTGGGCTGGCCTGACCACACTCGGCAGGGTGTGTCTGTGGTGGGCGAGGTTCCTGACTGGGCCTTCTGCTGCCACATGCCTCAGGCACCACGCTCCTGGCCTCGTGTGCTTTGCTGAGGCCACGGGAGGCCTTGTAGGTATCTCTGCCCTTCCAGGGCTTGTCTCCTCCTCGCCAGCTGGAGGCTGCCTGCCGGGTCCTTGCAGATGGTCCCTCCTCACCAGCTTCCGTCTCGGTCCCCGTGCCTGTGGGCTCTCAGTCCCTGTGCCCACGCAGCCCCCGGCACCTCCTCCTTGCTCTGAGCTTGGAGCCCCTGCTCCCACTGATCCCCACCCGCCTTCCCAGAAGCTGTATCTATGGATGGGGTCGGGGTCGAGGTACCCTGAGGACGTTACGTCTGCTGTTAACCCCCGCACGCGCGTGCACCTGTTATGTCCCGATCCCCTCTGCCAGCTGGAGATTTATATTCATATGTATTCTTAAATATTCCTCTTGTTACAAGTAAGTCCTTTTTGCTCAGTGCCAAATGACCCTGTGCAGTGAATCATGAGGTACAAACCCATTTTACAGATCAGAAAACCCAGGACCACAGGAGTTAAGTGGGGCTGCAGGTGGCTCAGCAGACAAGTCCGAACCCACGTTATTTCTGCTTTTCTGAGCTTGTAGGGACCGATTCTCAAAGCTCTGGTCCCAGTGGCCTGCAGACTGTCCCCCACAGTGTGGGGTTTGGTGGTGACACACAGAGCAGGGCCCCCAACCTGAGGGCGGGAATCTCCCACAGGTGCGTTCTCCTGGAGGGGGGCTGGGGCTCTCACCCTGTGACTATAAGGGCCCAGAATGTCCACGGAGGCTCCCGCTCCGGTCCCTCGGGGCACAGGCACTGCTGACTTGTTCACTCGCTGGCCCCTGCACCGCCCAGCCCGCCTGGGCAGATACCGCGACCAAGTGGCAGTGTGGTCAGGGAACAGGTGACGATGACCAGGGTGAACAGGAGCCAGGGATGCCCGAGGCCGTGTCCCAGCTGCCATGTGTCCCAGGCTGCCGGGCATCTGGGTCTGGGCAGAGCCTGGGAGAGGGCAGAGAGGTGTCCGTGGGGCAGAGGCTGGCCCCAGAGGGGGCCGGGGCTCTGGGGACCCGGTCACCCGGTGACTCCGAGGTTTGGAACTGTCTGACTTTGTCTCTGCTTGCAGGGGTGAGGGCTGGCATCAGCGTGCCTTGGAGGGAAGGAAGAACGGTATAATTACAGGGCTCGGAGGGCCTGCAGGAGGCCACAAGGCCACGTTCCCAAATGCGGGTGGGCCTGAGACGGGTCCTGCTGTGAGAGCGTCTCACGTGGGCACCCGGGTGAGACGAGACCCCTCTGCTGGCCTGGGCACCAAGCCAGAGCAGCGAGAGGGAGAGGAGGAGCAGGGGAGAGGAGCGGGGCTCCCGGAAAACTCTGTGGTGACAGCGTTAGAAGGATCGTTGTCACCACCAGGGACGTGTTGCCACAGAGCCACATCAAGCTGTCTTGTCCGACCTCCCTCCAGCGCAGACCCCTCCCGTGGGGCTCTGGCTTGTCAGCCCCCCGCTCCCTGTGCCAGCATGCCCCTCCCCCAACCCCGGGGACGTGTGCGATGTCTGGGGGCGGTGTGGGTCGTCTCCGTGGCCTGGGGTGGGCTGAGCATTCTGTCACACAGCAGGATTCACTCAGGATACGGGAGCTCAGAGACCCACGTCTGCTTCTGGTCTTACCCGGCTGTCTCCGCTGTCCCGTGTGCAATGTCGTTGCACAACAGCTAAGGCGTGAGACCTTCTCCCCAGTAATCAACACACGGGTTTTCGAATCACTTCTGACAATTTCGTGCCGACCCACGTGATTTCATTCAGGTAGCATTTTATCCTGGGGTCTGCGAAAGCGTCCGGGCCCGCTGCCCGCCTCCACCGGGCTGTCCGTGCAGCCGGGGGAGGCTGGGAACTGTGCGGGAGGGGACACCCCTGTGCGTGAGTGTTTTAATGCAGCCAGAGGCGGGAGGCCTGGAAGGCGCCAGACGCGGAGGGGAGGAGGCCCGGTTGGCTTTGCGCCAGAGGCAGAGCTAAAACAGCACCTGCTGGTGACGCCCGGCAGGCGGAGGCCTCGGCCGCTGTCGAGTCTTGAAGGTGGACTTTTACAAGGTGGCGCAAAGCCCTCCATGCCCTGGGCTGTTCTCAGCGGGACCCCGGCTCTCTGACCACGAGTTGGGGGGAACGCAGACCGTCCGATTACAGGGGTTCCGCCCTGTCTCTGAGGGGCTCCCATCTCTTTTGGGCCAACGCTCCTCATTCAGTCACCCTTTTTGGGGCGCTTTCTTGCTTCATAAAGGCCAGCCCCTCCCCAGCCTCCCCGAGACGCCTGAACACAAGGAAGGCCAACCGTCCCCTGGGCAGAGGAGAAGGGCCACGAGTTTCTGACTGCGGTCCCGTGTGTGGCCTTCCCCCGGGCGGTTCTGCGACACCCACGGGCCGTCCTGTGATCCAACTCAGTTCTGACGTTATCTAGGTGGAGTCAGACCCACCAGCCCCAGGCTCAGCCCTAGGAGACCATCCCCGCCTCCGACGCCAGGCTCAAGTCCACGGGCTCACCTGTGCTTCTGACCAACTGGCTGTGGGTGGGAAGGTCCCACGACCCCTCCTTGGGTCAACGTGCCCGAGCGGCTCTCACTGCGCAGGCAAGCATTTTACTCTCTGGAGCTGGTTTCCTAGAAGAGGATGCACCTCACGAACAGTGACGGGGGAGAGGCATAGGGTGAAGTGGGGACGGGGCGGGGGCACCGGTCTCCCCGAATCTGCATGTGTGCACCAGTGACAGACGCCTGATGGATAGGATCATTGGCTGCCGGGGGATGATGGGCTCCCAGGTCCGCGGGGGGGGGGGGGGGGTGGGGGTGGGTAAGGGGGGACTGAGGGCTCCGTTCCCCTGGCAACCAGTTAGGTAGGTCACCTGCCCGGGGTGGGGGAGGGGGACTGAGGGTTCCGTTCCCCTGGGAGCTTTCAAAGCCACCTCATTACCGTAACAAAAGAGTGACACTGTCTCCCACTGCTTCAGCCTGGGTTACCATAACCGAAGAGTGACACTGGGTTTCCTGAGCCCTGAGCCCAGAAACAGGTCGGAGACTGATTGTCACTCGTTACTATAAACGTCAGAGCATCACAGGCCGGCTGGTGCCAGTGTGGTCCCTGGGCTGGTTCCCGGACGTGGGACTCTGTACCCTCGAGCCCGTTCTCCTGCTACAGCCCGGGGTTCCCACACCCGACCCCGCAGCCACCACAGCTCTGGGGGGCGGGGGTTCACCTGCCTTGTTCCCTCCAGGCTCCCTCCTCTCCACCCCACCCCCACCCCCAGGCTCTGTGCATCCTGTTCCCAGAGTCCCGGGGGCCCCGCCCACTGCTGTGGCTTTGTCTCAGCCCTTCTGCTCTTTACTCTGGTTCCTGCTGTTCAGCTTTGAAGGGGCCCCTGCAGGGGCTCGGGCACCTCACCTTTCTCCGTCCT
The DNA here is from genome assembly GCF_018350195.1 of Panthera tigris. Classification (NCBI taxonomy): domain Eukaryota; kingdom Metazoa; phylum Chordata; class Mammalia; order Carnivora; family Felidae; genus Panthera; species Panthera tigris. Next base: position 1,148,858 of record NC_056678.1, on the reverse strand, counting down.
TCCTCCCACCTCCTCCCTGCGCCCCCGTGGCCCAGACTCTGCCCCCCCTTCTCCCTCGGCGTCTGAGTTCTTGACACGCAAGGTTCACAGTAACACTGGGTGTTCAGACCTCAGGCTTTGACTCTGATGTGTCAAGGGAATTTTTGATTTAGCGACTTCTGTGTCAAAAGCCTGACTCAGGATGGCTGTCTTTTCGCGGACTTAAAGCCTCTTTTGACAGAGCACCTCATCGTTAGGGCTCGGGTCTGCCTGCTGCTTCGTGGCCCTGAAGCCCGTGGCTGCAGGGGTGGAGGGCTCCCGGGCGTCCTGATTTCAGTGGGATAAAAAATCACTTTGTTATTTTAATAGACATTAGTCCCCTTACAGTATAACCTGAGTGAGAGTGGGAGGAATGAAGCTCAGGTGTCCCCGACTTCCCCTGAGGTCAGGGACCCGGGACCCCCCAATTCCAGCCTCCTCGTTGCTCCAAACTCTGCCCCTCCTGCGGCCGGACCTTGCTGGAAGGTGGCTGGCGAGGAGGGACTTGTCCGTCACAATTTCCCCCTCTTTCCCGCCCGCCTTGTTCGTCACCGAAGCCTTGTGGCTGCTTCTGGAAATGGGAACATGGCTACAGATCACAGCCGTGTCCCTCTTGAGATTCATGTGGCCCCGGCTTCAAGGCAGGTCCCCAAACAAGTGCTGGAAAGTTCTGAGCAACAGAATACATGTCCCCCCAGGAGCCTCTCCAAGGGGAACATCCTGGCTTGGCGTGTTCCTTAGAAAGAGCATCCGCTCACGCCTGGCTCACCGGGGCTGGTTGGAAGCCCAGAGCCTGTGAACCCACCGCGTGCACTCCGAGCTCTGCGTGAGCACGAGGGGGGGCCCGCGAGACGTCAGGACTGAGGCAGATGAAAGGAAGATTAACCTCCTCGAGCTGGGCAGCCCCGTTTGATGTCAGCCACTGAGGGACGCTTAGTTTCCGTGACTTGACTTGTAATGTCTGAGGTGTCGGAGGCGGGCAGCCGGGAGCAAGGTCAGTGCCAGAGGGAGCGGGGGGCGGGGTGGTGCTCACGTCTCAGCTGAGCACCTGCCGTGCAGAAGGAGCTCTGAGTCCACACTGGGTGCTGACCGTGACCCTGAGGTGCACAGAGCGGTTTAGATACGCTCTTCGGGAAACACAACGGAACAGAGGGACGTGTGGCTGGAGAGGGGCGGGGGCGTGGCAGTGACTTGCAGGCAGAGGGACCAGGGACCGAGGGGTCAGCCACCCAGGGGGAGGCGAGGGCACGCTCGTACACATCCGAGTCTGACTGGAGGTCAGGTTCTTGGTAGGAGAGGAAGGAGGAAAGCTGGAGACGTGGGTCACGTTCGCGTGTTTTCTGTCTTTCCACTGTCGACCCCACCAACTGGGTGCGTGGAGGTGACACGGTCAATTTTCAGGGATGGGGCGGGGGGAGCAGAGAACTTCCCAGGACTCCCAGGGAGGGTGCAGGGGCCGCCGTGACCTTCAGATGCCGGAGGACGGGGTCCATCTGACCCTGAAGGGTGGACTGAACAGGACGGTGAGGGTCAGAGAGGGCAGGGACCCTGCGGGCCGGCCTGACCAGCGTCCCCGTGTCACGGCGCAGGTGACTGCTGGCTCCTGGCGGCCCTGGCCTCCCTCACCTTGAACGAAGAGCTGCTTTACCGCGTTGTCCCCAGAGACCAGGACTTCCAGCAGAACTACGCGGGGATCTTTCATTTCCAGGTATCATGCTCTGCTCGTGGCCCTTGAACAGCGTGGGGATTGGGGTGCAGCCGGAAATCTGTGGATGACGTTGGACCCCCCCAAATGTCACTACTTTTAACTTACTGTCGACCTGAAGCCGTCTCGATAACGTAACCAGTCGATTCACACGTAGTTTGTGTGTTACGTGTATTATACACTGTGTTCCCAGAATAAAGTAAGCCGGAGAAAAGAAAATGTTACTAGGAAAATCATAAGGAAGAGAAAACACATTTTCAGGACTGTGCTGTATTTATCGAAAACAGTCCACGCATGAGCCGTTCTCACTGTGCAAACCGCGTGGCCCAGGAGCAGCTCCCTCCCAGACCCACGGAATCTGCGGGGGGCCGGGGGCCCGGCGGTCCCCCGGGGGCTTCTGGCGCTCCCCTGGGTCTGAGAACTGCGGCCCCCACGCATCTGCGCTCCCCGGCTGTGTGGCCTTGAGGAGGAAGCCCCTTTGGGTGAGGGTCCCGGGGCGTGGGACCCGGTCGCCCGCTGCGTCATGTGGGCAACTTCCCGCCTCCTGCGTTTCCTGCTTTCTCGTGGGTGCGGAAGACCAGGGCCCGCCCTTGTGGGAGCTGGGAGCTCAGGGGGGGCGCTGCCCCGTGTCTGTGCGCCCGCAGTTCTGGCGGTACGGCGAGTGGGTGGACGTGGTTGTGGACGACAGGCTGCCCACCGAGGACGGGGAGCTGCTGTTCCTTCGCTCCGGGACGGGCGGCGAGTTCTGGGGCGCCCTGCTGGAGAAGGCCTACGCCAAGTGAGTGACCCAGGAGCCAGAGGAACAGACCTCGGGGCCAGGAGGTCACGGCTCAGTTCTGTCCCCCGTGACCGCATGAATCGGGGGCGAGCCCCTCAGCCTCCGTGCCTAGTTTTGTCCTCTTTGGACCCCACGCTCCCTTCCAGGTCCAGGCGTATTTTTACAGGAGTGATGAGGACGAGTAGGCGGGGCACTTAGATGCTGACCCCTGCCCTGCGGCCTCCCCCCCTTCCCGTGGGCTCCCCACGTGTGATCTGACGCGTGTCACTTTCTGGCTCCCTGTCCTCCAGCCCCATTCCTCCAGCCCTCTTCCTAGAGCAGGCGCCTGGGGGACTCCCAGCCTGAGGGAGGGGCCCCCTCATCCCTGCCTGTGCTCCCTGCCCCCAGGGTCAGCTGTGCAGAGGCTGAACTTTGCTTTTAAAGGGGCAGGTGGGTGGCTTGGTGACAGATGACCTGACATTCGTTCCTGCACCTTGCTGGCCCAGAGCAAACTCGGCAGAGGGCCCTCCCTTACCTTCTGGTCCACGCCGCGTCCCAGCCCCAGCCCCCACGGCCCCCTCGCTTGTGAATGGCGCGCTCTTTCCTTCTTTCACAGGCTCAACGGCTCCTACGAGGCTCTCACTGGAGGGTCTCTGGTGGAGGGGTTGCAGGATCTCACAGGCGGCATCTGTGAGTGTTATGACCTGAGGAAGCCTCCGGCCGGCCTGTTTCAGATCATCCGGAAGGCCCTCCGCTCGGGGTCTCTGCTGGCCTGCTCCATTGATGTGAGTCAGTGCGGGCCCCTCTGTTCCCCTCGTGCGGCAGGGGAGGGGCTGGGCAGGCGAGCGGCCAGGAGGCTTTGGGCCAGAGCAGCATCCAGGCTGAAGGGGCAAGTCTGGTGACACATGGGTCCCAGCACGCGGGGGCGGGTTGGGACCTGATTAGTGGGTAGAACGGGGCTCCCGTGAGGAGTTAGTAGCCGGGGAGCAGCCCTGAGAACAGAGATCTGCTCCCGGATCCCAGCTCCCTCCTGTGCTCCCCCCTCTCTGCTGAGTAACCGTGGGCTTTAGGAAACAGATTTAGGAAACAGATAAATGACGGGCTTTGGGACCCCTGAAGAAAAGGGAAGCGGTTCTGGAACCAGGGTGCTGGCCGTCCCGACCCTGGGGCGGCGTGGACGGACGCACTTTTCTGCAACGTCTCTGCATTAGCGTGTCTTTGGTGGAGAGACGGTGCAGGGCCTGGAGAGAAAGGGGGAGAACCAGGCTTGTTCAGAGCAGCCGTCCTGGATCGGCGGCACGGGGTCACCCTCGGGGAGCAGGTGACGCCCCAGTTTCCGGGGGCATCTGGAGGCTGTGAGCCTGGAGCTGTGGGCCTGCTTGGAGGGGCTGGATGGGGAGGGCTCTGCTCCCTGAGGTCACTGCTGCACCTGCACCCCAGCACTGCACGGGGCCAGTCTGGGCGGCGTGTCCTTGGAAAGCCTGTAGGGGCTACCCGGACAGGGTCAGGATCAGGGTCCTCATTCCCCATCAGGTCTCCAGTGCAGCCGAGGCAGAAACAGAGACCACAACCTGCCAGAAGCTGGTGAAGAGCCACGCGTACTCGGTCACTGGCGTCGAAGAGGTAAAACCGGGGAGGGGAGGGGAGACTGCAGGTGCCCAGGGCACCCTGAGAGGGGCCACCTCTGAGAGGTTCCCTGCCCCCCGAGGTCCCTCTCTGGCTGCCCCTGACACTCACAGCAAGGGCCCTTCTGGCCTTGTGGATGACGTGGCCTGTGTGAGCCACAGCTCCGTGGGCTCCGAGGAGATGCGGCCTGGGGGGCGGGGGTGGGGGAAGGCCCTGGAGAAAGTGTAGAAATTGTCAGATTCCACACTCATCGCAAGCGTGTGTATACAGGTGAAGGGGTGGAAACCCGCACGACCCCGAAGGGGATAGAGGCAGTGATGTCTGCTCTCAGGACGGGGCGTAACAGCGGGAAGGAACACGGGTTTTCCCTACTCTGCAACCCGAGCAGAAAGCAGGGGCTGTGGTTTTCAGTATTTTTAGTTACTGGACTCTGCCCACTTCCCTAAAAGGATTTGCAGTTGTTTACAGAGAAAAGCACAGACACTGTCAAACCATAGCACAAGAGTAAATACACCAGACAATCCAGGCAAAAGACAGTGCTACCGTTGAGAAATGAATTTTGCTTTGGGTTTCCCGCTGGCCAAGGCAAAAAGGGAAATGCGATGGGTATCTCAGTTTTAGTTATTTATTAAAATGAAACAGGTGTTCGTTGCATGCGTTTGTGTCCCACAACTGTCCTCTTTAGTGAAGCCAGTTCTCCAGTACAGATTGAGCGTGAATGTGTAAGCACAGGGCTGGGTGTCACGGGAGATACAAAGGAAAGCACGACACCGAGGACCTAATGATTCGTTGTGTCTGTGTGAGCGGGTGCAAATGCAGGTATGAGGGCTCCTAGTGAGTGTTCAGTAACCACCAGGGAGGTAGGAGGTGTGGGCTTCATAGACAACTGCCCAGATGCCCACCCTCCCTCCACCACCTGCTGACCCTGGATAACTTAACCCTCTGAGTCTAGGATTTCTGAGCTGCAAAATACAGGTGCTAGCAGCACCCAGCTCGTAGGACCCCCATCAGGTTTATTTTATTTTATTTTATTTTATTTTATTTATTTATTTAAAAAAAATTTTTTTTAACATTTATTTATTTTTGAGACAGGGAGAGACAGCATGAATGGGGGAGGGTCAGAGAGAGAGGGAGACACAGAATCTGAAACAGGCTCCAGGCTCCGAGCTGTCAGCACAGAGCCCGACGCGGGGCTCGAACTCACGGACCTCGAGATCATGACCTGAGCCGAAGTCGGATGCCCAACCGACTGAGCCACCCAGGCGCCCCCCCCCCAATCAGGTTTAAATGAGGTGATAGTGCCCTTGAACTGCTTAGCGCCCTGCTTAGTCCGGAGCACATGTTCCGTGAGTGCTGACTGCCATGCTGCTGGCATTTGTCTGGAGGGCGCCTGTCACCGTTATGTTCGTTCCAGCCGATACGAACTTGTTAGACACACTACATGTCCAACCCAATTGTGGAAAACAGAGCAGTTGGCCGCATCCTGAAAATGTGTTAAAATAAGGGTGTGGTTGTTTAGGGGCATTGAAAGTTGAGTGGGAGCCCCCTCTGGGCAGACGTGGGGGTGGGGCAGCCCGGACACAGCAGCTCAGGTGCTTTTGCGCGCCCGTGGACCTTGCAGGTGGATTTCTGGGGCCATCCCGAGAAGCTGGTCAGACTCCGGAACCCGTGGGGCGAAGTGGAGTGGACGGGGGCGTGGAGTGACAGGTAGGCTCTCCCTCTCCGTCCTCACCTCCCCCTGCAAGGGCGGCTCGCGGACACGGTCCTCTTGAGACCGAAATCGCCGTGAGCACCGTGGCACTTTCTGTCCGCGAGCGGGCCTGTTCAGAGGGTGCTGCGTGGCTCCGGGCTGGGAAGGCACAGCTCACAGCACGTGGTGGGGTCTCTGCCTGGCGTTTGCAGATCTGGCAGCTGGGTTGGAATTTTGCTTGTCACTGAAGTTTGCCTGTTTCCCAACTGCCACACCGCGGTGACCCCAAGGGAGGCCAGACCCTCAGGTCAACGCCTCCCAACTCACAGACCCTGGTCTCTGACAAAGGCCAAGCTTGGGAAGTGGGGTCCACCCCCAAGGGCCAGCAGGCAGTGGTGGGTGGACGCGAGTGAGACTCTCACTCACCATGGGACTCCTATTGGTCCTTCCGGCAAGGTCACGAAGGACCGGACAGGCTCCCCTCAGGCAGGCCTCCCGCCCTGGATGAGGACCCACTGGAAATGAGAATGAACTCCCCTCCCTCCCCTCAGTGCATCCTTAACCTGGGGGGGGGGCAGGGATCTGAGTGCTGTCTGTGCGTCCTTAACCTGGGGGGCGGGGAGCCGCGTGCTGTCCGTGCGTCCTTGATCTTGGTGAGGGACAGGGAGCCGCGTGCTGTCGGAGCTCAGCGATCGTGCTGGGCTCTGGGGGGCCTTTGGCACGTGCAGCCACACGTCACCAGTGCCCACCTGCCTGCCTCCCTTCAGGGGTGCGCCACCAGAAACAGGTGTCCCTGGGGCCACAGATTCTGATGCCCCTGCCTGAGCCTGAGCAAAACCCAAAACCTCACTTCTGCCAACGGCCCAGAAAGGGCAGAAACCGAACGAACCGAAACTCCGAGTTTTGGCCGTTTCGGCCGACGGCTGTTTGGCCGGAGGGCTTGTTTGAGCCCGGCTCCTTTCCTGACGGCTCTCAGTGTCTCAGAGGTTGGGGCAACTCCGAGCGGAGGCGTGGGTGCAGGCGTGGGTGCAGGCGGGGACCTGGCAAGGACGTGGGCGTGGATGTGGGTGTGGACAGGGGTGTGGCCGGGGGTGTGGGTGCAGGTGTGATGTGGGTGTGGACGCGGATGTGGACAGGGGTGTGGCCAGGGAGTGTGGGTGTGGAGAGTCGTGTGGACGTGGGTGTGGGCGTGGGTGTGGGCGTGGACTCCAGCGTAGACAGGGGTGTGGCCGGGTGTGGCCGTGGCCACGGGCATGCGTGCCTGACCAGCTTCCGCAGGCCTCTTCTCTCGACCGGCTCCTGTCCTCCGGACCGGGAGCCTCAGACAGACACGGGAAGGGGCCCCGAGAGTGAACTTAGGGCAAAGTCCCTGCCGCACAACTGGGGTCGCCCTGCAGGTGCCGTGGGGTCCGTGTCCCCGGCCGGCGTCCTGTCCCAGGTGCGTGCCCCTCGCCCCCACTGTCTGTTGTGCCTCTGCCTGCTGGGCTTCAGCTCCCGTCTGTCTGTGGCCCTCCGGGGACATCTGTCTATTCTAAACAAAGTGCCCTGCAGGTGACCTTGCTTGGACGACCACCTCGGCTTCGATTCAGAGTATTTCAGGGCGGCCTGGGGGCTCCGTTGGTTAAGTGTGGGACCCTTGATCTTGGCTCAGGTTCATAGATCTAGCCCAGCGTTGGGCTCTGCGCCGACAGCACGGAGTCCGCTTGGGACTCTGTCTCCCTCTCTGCCCCTCCCCCCACTCACACTCTTTCTTTCTCTCAAAATCAATAAATAAACTTAAAAAACTAATTTTGTGATTACCACCAGTGCACCAGAGTGGAATCACATCGATCCCAGGCGGAAGGAGGAGCTGGACAAGAGAGCCGAGGACGGGGAGTTCTGGTGAGTGCCGTCTGCAGGAATGTTCCGGAATGTGACAGGGTCCCCTCGGGGGCTGTTCTTCCCCCCTTTACTCCCCTGCCTGCGTGTCTGTAGCATGGAAGACGCTCTGTCCGGGCCTGTCCTCCCACATTCCCACATCTGTCCATCGGGCAGAGCGCTAAGCTGGGCTTAGCAGTGAGGCAGGGGGACTCCCTCATGGCGGGCAGAGGCAGGTGACAGGGACACCATGAACGTGACGTGGCCTGGGGACGTGTCTGCAAGTCATTGCTTGGAGTTAAGTCAGAAGACGCCTGCTCAGGCTCCCAAGTGGCCGGCCTGGAGGCAGCACCCGCATGCGGTTGGGTCTCGGCCTGGTCCTTACCGCGCAGGGGGGCGGAGGGGGGTCTCCCTGATAAAACGGAGGCGCTGACAGTAGCAGGGACTCAGACAGCAGCCCCGCGGGTGCAGAGAGGGTCAGAGCCGGCCGCGGCCGCCCCTCTGTCCTGCCCACAGGCTCCCCCTTCTCTCCTCTCAGCCCTGCTCTCTTGACCCCCAGCCCTCTGCCTCTTCCGCCCCCAGGATGTCATTTTCGGATTTCTCAAGGCAGTTCTCCCGGCTGCAGATCTGCAGCTTGTCCCCGGACTCCCTGAGCGGTGACCAGCTGCACAAATGGAACCTGGTCCTGTTCAATGGCCGCTGGACACGGGGCCCCACCGCCGGGGGCTGCCCGAGCTTCCCAGGTGAGGCAGAGGGCCGAGGGGGCACAGGCCCTTCTGGTGCGCCCTCCCAGGGCTGGCTCCCGGCACAGGCCCCGCGTCAACCTGGGCTTGGGGGCCCCGGCAGCCCCCAACCCGAGGCCTGAGCCCAGCTAACACCGTCCCTCAGCTTCTGCGTGTTCAGGGTGTCCTCAGGCCCCCCACCGCCCCCGCCCCCCAAGGGCCTGCTTCTTCTTGTTTAATGTGCCCTCGGCCCCCAGTGCCAAGGCCCCCTGCCCTTTCCTTGGGCTCCTCCCGGCCCCTGGAGGACAGCCTCCCGACTCCGAGAACGTCTGCTGCTTCAACACGCTGCATCCCCCAGGGTGCGTGTGCGCCTGGGTGGGCAGTGGACACGGAGGCGGAGGGGCCTGAGCCTGGGGGTCTGGATGGCCCCTCCGCCCTCTCCCGGGGCCACCGGAGCCCCACCCCGGTGGGGACAGCCTGGTACAACCATCCACATCTGCACCCCCGAGCCCTCGTCCTGCTGCGGGTGGGGGCCCTCCTGGCTCCCAGGACGGCACCGACACATGGGCGCACTGAGAAACCCACCGCACGTCTCTAAGGAGAAGTGGAGGAAAGCAAAGCCCACTGTCTGCACCCCTCCCTCCCCGGAGCCCCACCCACCCCTGCCCTCCCTGCTCTGAGGCCTACGGCCCCACCGGCTGGTGGAGACCATCGGCCCCCCCCAGGCAGAGCTGGGCCAGGGCTGTGTCGTGCTGTGCACGCGGCCCCGTAATAAAGTCCCGCGTGCGTGCAGGCCACGTCTCCTCCTTCGTCACCCCCTCCCAGACCCAAAGCCCCACTCTGGCGGCAGAGACAGCAGGCGCCCACCTGGCTGAACAGGTGCCGGGCCCTGGGAGCGTCGTTTGGTACAGTGAGAACACCCACCTCGGAAGGCGCTTTGTAAACTGGGTAGTGTTCCGTGAACGGGGTGTAGTATTTTTACGGCCCATTCTGTTCCTCCGGTTCCGTTAAGGAGTGAGCAGAAAATGGAGGGATTGCGGTAAGGTTGCATTTGGGAGAAATTAAATATGCTCGCCATTAGCAAGCTCTCAGAGAATGCCGGGAGATTTGCAAGGATCACTTAGGGGCTCAGAGCCATGGCGGACAGAGGTCTCTGCACACAATCCCGGTCACCTCCGCATCCTTCCCGCCCTTCTGCGATGGCCTCCTGAAGCCACAGGGGTTTGCCTTTGAAATCCACACACTTGTGCCCGAAATAAACAGTCCTGACGTGGGGATTGGGGAGGCGGGGTCGAGTACGTAATATCACCACTGATAATCTGTGGTTCTTGGTCCCCTGCATGGGCCGTGTCATTTCGTCCAGTTGGGCCCTTCCCAGAAGGATGTGAGAGCCCCCCCATCCCCTCCCCGCCAGGGCCCTTCCCAGAGGATGTGAGAGCCCCCCCTCCTCACCCCCCACCCCCATCTTCTCCCCCCAGGGCCCTTCCCAGAGGATGTGAGAGCCTCCCCTTCCCCTCCCCACCCAGGGCCCAGCCCCCCCCCCCATGGTCCCCTCCCCCCAGGGCCCTTCCCCAGAGGATGTGAGAGACCCCCACTCTCCCCTCCCCCTGAAGGCTCTTCCCCAGAGGATATGAGAGTCTCCCCTTCCCCTCCCCCCAGGGCCCAGCCCCCCCACCGTCCCCTCCCCCCAGGGCCCTTCCCCAGAGGATATGAGAGCCCCCATCCCCTCCCCACCCAGGGCCCTTCCCAGAGGATGTGAGAGCCCCCCTTCCCCTCCCCCACCAGGGCCCAGCCCCCCCCCCCACTGTCCCCTCCACCCGAAGGCCCTTCCCCAGAGGATGTGAGAGCCTCCCCTTCCCCTCCCCACCCAGGGCCCAGCCCCCCCCCATGGTCCCCTCCCCCACAGGGCCCTTGCCCAGAGGATGTGAGAGACCCCCACTCTCCCCTCCCCCCGAAGGCCCTTCCCCAGAGGATGTGAGAGCCCCCCCACTGTCCCCTCCCCCCCAGGGCCCAGCCCCCCCAATCCCCTCCCCCCCAGGGTGCCGCCTGGGTAAAGTGCTTGAGGCCCCGCGTGGAGATGCCCGTCGGGCCCCTCTTCGGTTGCGCTCTGCCACTTCACTCTGTCACGGAACGCTGTGTGCCCTTGGATGACCCATCTGACCTCTCTGTGCCTTGACTTGTGTAGTCGCGCGCTGAGAGAGTTTTAAGGGTCAAGTCGGAAGTGAAGCGGTCTTTCCAAATACCCGCGGGTGGTGCCGCGGGTGTGCTTCTTAGCTGCCGACCGTTACCCCTCCTGCGCCATCGAGCGAGAGCGTGACCCCGGCCACGTAGGGAGGCCCCGGCCAGGGGATGGACGGTCAGCCCCCCGAGCTGCTTCGGGCCGTGATCTGGGGCAGGGGCCCCCTCTGCGAATGGACAGATGCCCATCAGACAGGTTGTCTCTATAGCCTGTCCTGGGGCGTGACTCCTCCCCCCAAACCTCCTTCCTCAAGGAGGTGGGCCTGTCTCCACAGGCCAGGAGCTGAGAACAGGGGGTGTTAACCGATTCCCCGGGGAAGGCACGGAGGTTACTTGCCAGAGTCCTGGTGTGGCCCCGGGGCCATCGGACCTCAAATATTCCCAGTCCAGCATGTCTGGGCCCCCGGTGGCTCAGATGCCCCCGTGCCAGGTTTCCCGATGTTACGGGATGTGTCTGCTGCTGCGTGGGAGGGGGAGGGGAGGGAGGGGAAGGCTGAGCACCCCGAGAAGACGGCTGGCGGACACCTGCCTACACGCGGCTGCCGTTCTCTGCGATGACCCAGCCCTTCCCTTGTATCCTTCCCCTCCTCCCCCGCCACCATCTCCCGGTGACTTCCAGCCATCACTGGACCAATCCCCAGTTCAAAATCCATCCGGACAAGGTGGATGATGGCCAGGAGGGGGGCTCGGCGAGCCCCGCTGCACGGTGCTGCTGGGTCTGCTGCAGAAGAATCGCAGGCGACGGGAGAGGACAGGACAGGGCCTGCTCAGCATCGGCCTCAGTGTCTACAAGGTACTTCCGGAGCTGGGCCGTCCTTCATTCCACACTGGGGGGGGTCTTTGCTTGGGATGTTTTGGCCAGTAATTGGGGTGCATCTTTCCTATCACTTGGATATTTCTCATCAACCACTCTTCTTGCTCCCCTAAATGCCTCTACTGAGGCTTGAATTCCACCATTAGAGATTCATTCCTATGGCTTATACCTCTGCTGTTAACGTCGAGATGTGTAATTCCTTAAAGTTTGCTGGTTATCAAGGGCTCAGTGTTAATGCACTTATTGGACTTTCCAAGTACAGGCTTCTCAGGGGACCGGAGCCAAGAACATGGGGCATGAGGCGCTTGAGTGGGGGGAGGGAGGCTGGATGTGGGAGCCAGACACACCTTTCCTCCCGTGCTGGGCAACCTTGAGACCCTTCTCAGAACCCACAGGTATGGCCGGGGTGAGGGCAGCCACCTGGCCACATTTGGTCCTGTCTCTGGGTTAGGGACACCCTCTGTGTCAGGCGGTGCCCTGCTCCGGTTTGCACCGGAAACCACCCTCTGTGACTCCACGGCCTCAGGGACACGTTAAAGCAAGGCGTCGCTGGGAACGAATCGGAAGCCGCCTTTTTACACAGGCAAAGACTCCTTGCCGCAAATTCCGGAGGGGTTCCTGGTGGTTGTTTTTTTTGTAATTTTGTTAAGAATGAATTTCTTGGGAAAAACGCAATTTCAGTCCGGAAGAACACGAGCCGGCTGGAGGCCCGACACCTCAGAATAAATTGACGCACGAGAAAGGAAGCCCACTGCTGAGCTCCGACCACCCCCGGCCCCTTTCTTCCTCCTGCTTTGGAACGTGAGGCTTTGCAGTTCAGGGTGTGGTATGTGTGCGTCTTCTATGGCGGAAGCGTGCCCGTGGAAAGTGGCCGGTGGGTTGATGGCAGGAGAACAGAATGTCCGGTAAACAGCCCCAGTGCCACCCCAGCTTGGCCCGTCCCCCCCACCTAGAGCGTGCAGAGCCCCAGACCGGACTCCTTTTCTGCAGGGATGAAAATCGAGAAGGCGTTTACGAATGTGTGTCAATTCCACGTGTTTTAGCGAGTGTCTGCTTTGTGCCGGTGCTGTGCTGGCGGCTGGGACACTGTTATGCTCTCAGGAGCCATTAAAACCCCAAATTCAGCTGAGTGAACGTTAAAGACCGTACTGGCTTTGTTCAGGGTCTTGTGAATCGGGCAGCGTCCCATTTGGCAAGGAGGGAGGAGCCCTGGTTACAGGCACAGGGTGGGATAGGGGAGTTCCAGGGAGGGGCGGATCGGTTCAGGCTGGGTCACCTTCCTTTGGGGGACAGCTGGGCTCTGTCAGGTGGGTCACCTCTCTGGTGCGGCCCAGTGACTACAGATGAACTGGGTTGAGATTTCATCCCTACAAGAGGATCGAAGTGTCGTCCAGTCAGGCATCAAGTGTCACTGGTCGTGGGGAGCACCTAGGGCTGCGGGGAGCACCTGACGTTGTAGGGAGCATCTGATGTTGTGGGGAGCACCTGGGGTTGTGGGGAGCACTTGGGGATGTAGGGAGTACCTGGGGGTGTAGGGAGCACATGGGGTTGTCAGGAGCACTTGGGGTTGTGGGGAGAACCTGAGGATGTAGGGAGCACCTGATGTTATGGGGAGCACCTAATGTTGTAGGGAGCATCTGATGTGGGGAGCATGTATAACTGACTTGGAAAGCTCTGCGCGTGTGCAATCTGGAGACCTGTGTAGTTTGAAAGCTGACACTGTTTGGGAAGCAGCCCTGACACCCCGAAGGCTAAAGAGCCCAGGTGTCTGTTCCCTCTGTCCCCTGTTACCTTCCTGCTGTGACAACAGGCTCAGGCCAGGCAGGATCCTGCATCTCTAAGGTGACCGTCCCTCTCCTTCCATGGGCCTTGCTTTCCTGGTCTGTGCTCTCCGTGCCAGTCTGTGAGATATCATCTGCCCCTGGGATGTCAGTCCTGAGTGAGGGACATGGGGTCCTGGTCCCTGGGGTGTCAGTCCTGAGTGAGGGACGTGGGGTCCTGGTCCCCGGGGTGTCAGTCCTGAGTGAGGGATGTGGGGTCCTGGTCCCTGGGGTGTCAGTCCTGAGGGACGTGGGGTCCCGGCCCCCAGGTGTCAGTCCTGAGTGAGGGACGTGGGGTCCTGGCAGATTGTTCAATGAGAACACAAAGTAAAAACCTAGAGGCTTTCCCCCTTCGGATTTCTGGGGTTTGGTAGTCCAGACGGCCTTCCCATCAGCGACTTTGCAGCGTCAGAAATGCAGTCTGTCTGCAAGTTGTGGGGAGGGCCACGAGGCACGGAGGGGGGCCCTGCTCCGGCGGGTGACCTGCCCTCTTCTTCTGCCCTGCAGGTCCCCAAAGAGGTAAGCAAGCACCTGCAGAGGCGTCTTCCTCCCACACCATCCCAAGAGCTGCTGACCCTGGCAGGTGGCAAAGACCAGGTCGGCTCCTGCCCTGCCCCCGAGATGGGGGGGGGGGCAGTGGTGACCTCTGCCCCTGTGTGCCGGTGACCTGATCCGAACCAGGTGATTACCGAGGGCACCTCCTTATCTAGCCGGCAAAATGAGTACCCTGATCGCTGATAAGAGGAAGAGGCACCAACTTTATCTCTTTGGCTCCCGGCTTTTCCTGCGCGTCCTCAGTGACACAACATCGCTGTCACCCTCACATCAGGGTTCCCCCAGCTCCCCGTGCGCTGGGCCGGCCGCTGGCAGAGCCCCAGACAGACAGCACCTCCGGGGAGGGGCCGGGCCTGGCTCCACGAAGTCCGGCCCCTTCCTTCCGGCCTCTCCTGTGAGCCCCTCCTTGGCTGCCCTCGGCCACCCCTGGGCAGCTGTAAAAAATCGTCACATCCAGGCCGCACCCCAGACCACCTACACGGCGACCCCAGCATGCGGCCGAGCTTGAGAACCACGGCTCCGTCTGGGGGCCCTCGGGGTCACACGGAGGTGCGTTTTCCCACTGCATCGCACCCCCACTTTCCTGGGGCCGTGAGCCGGGCCGGCTTCTCAGGCCCCAGCCCGTGCCTCGGTCCAAGGCCGCAGACACCGGCCAGGTCCGCCTGCCCGCTGGCTCCCAGACACGGGTCAGTGGTTGTGGGCGTCACGCGGAACCAGTGCAAGGTGGGGAGCCCAGAGCTGTTCCCACGAGGAAGTAACTAAATCCAAATCTGTGTCGGGTCTGGGGACGCTGGTTCCCATCAGACACGTCCCCTTCATGAGACAGAGAGAGAGAGAGGTCACTCGAACGCACAGTGTGCATCCCGGGACCCGCCACGGTCACCATGGATCCCGAGCTCTGCAAGTGCGGGCTCCTCGGGGCCCCTGGGGTTGTGAACACGTGGCCACCCCAGGAACTCTGGGGCAGGCTGAGACCGTGCACTTCTGACACATCCCCAGGGACGCTCCTGCCTCCCTGGGCACACCCGCCGTTGACATGCACCGTCACTGACCACACCTTGATGGCACGTGTGGGCCAGGGACCCGGTGGCACACACCTGTCTGGGGCCCCTGGAAGGACAGAGGGGCCCCTGTTGCCTCAGTGTCCTCCAGTTCAGAGGCCGTGGGCTCTGTACCTGCCCCACTGGCTCTAGGACCGTGTGTCCCCTTCCTGACCCGCTCTGAAAGAGTGTGCGTCCCCAAGTCGGCTTTACTGCTGGTCCCCTGCTCCCCCCACTGCCGTCATCAGGGACGGCGACAATGACGCTCTGCCCTTGGCTGTGGCCCTGCTGGCTGCACCCCTAGCGTTCTCTGGCCCAGAATATGAGAGTTCATGGGGGCGGGGCGTTCCTAAGAGCGCCGTTGACCTCGGACCCAGGTCGGCAGGGCCTGCCTGGGGATCCCTGTGGAGTCCTGACCGGGCAGTAGGGGGCAGGTGGCCCTGCTTTCCACCCCCGCTTTGCAGACCTGTGATCTGAAGAGGGTCTGGCGACTGTGGGTGGACACTGTCGCCGCTGGGGTGGGCACTGCAGGGCCGGGTCACATAGAAGGTCGCAGCCTTGCAGCGTCATGGAGGCTGAATCACAGAGGTCCCAGCGGTCCCAGCGCCGGCATCTGTGGCCACTAATTAGCCTGCGACACATACCAGCCCCTCCCACCACACATAGACGGGTCACCGGGTCACCGGGGGCACCGTGCTGGGCCCAGGGGTGGAACTGGCAGTTCGCCCCACCCCCACCCCGTCAGCTTGCAAGACGGTTTCCCCCAGGCCAGCAGGCCCTCTTGGCTGCTTCTGTTCGCCAAGCAGGATTTAAGTGCCTCCAGGGCCGGGCCTGAGCTGGGGCCCAGCACTGCCCAGTTACAGCCACAGAGAAGGGTCAGTGGGACAGGCGGTGGGTGGTTTGCGAGGTCAGATCCCCAGCGGGAAGCGCGGTGCACCCTGGAGACCCTGCCGTGCTTCTCCGGGGAGGGGCAGGGGTCTGCACCGAGGCCCCAGCAAGGCGGACCCTCAGACGGGGCCCTAAATACATGTGGGGACCGACACGGGTGAGTCCCCAGCAGAGTCCGGGCCTGCCACTCCTCGGGTCAGCCATCCCCAGGTCCCCAGACCAGACCGGGCGACCAAACTCTCGAGCCCCGTCCCCCACGATGCTCCCCGATTCTCCGCACACTGACCCTGCCCCGCTTTGTGCAACAGCAGAGCCCAGACGACGCGCCCCCGGTCCGGGACTTCGACTGCAGCTGCCCCCGGGGGAACCTGCTGGTGCGGCCCTTCCAGGACGGCGACTTCTGCCTGAGGGTGTTCTCGCAGGGCAAGGCCACAGCCCTGTGCGCGTCCTGTCCCTCCGTGATGCCGGGCGGGCGGGGTTCCCGGGCGGGGCGCACAGGGCTGACAGGTGACAGCCTGGCTCACCTCCACTGGTCCCAGAGGACTCTGCAAACTCCCTGTTCCCCGGGCCCTTTACACGGTCTACAGGGTATATACACCCCATAGACTGTTTGCTTAAAGACGGTCAAGGCCGGAGAGAAGGGGTGCCAGTAACATCTGGGCCCAGGGGTTCCTTCAGCAGAGAGGCCCCTGGGCCCAGAGAGTGGGAGCCGGAGGGAGCACGGCCTCCTCCACCCCCTACACGTGCATGCATGTACACGCATGCACACACACACACATGTATACACACACCCCACCCCACATGTGTACACACACATGTGCACACACAGACGGGCACACACATACCTGCACACACATGCACACACACATGTAAACACACATACATATGCATGTGCACATACAGACACACATACACGCACATGTATATACATATGCACACGCATGCATGCGCATATGTATACCCCCCACAGCGCACACACATACATACACACATGCATATGCACACACACGTATATACACACACAGATACCCCCACATGTGCGCACACACACACTCACATACATATACACATATACACACATGTATATACACATGCACACACATGCACACACACACGGACATGCACACACATGCACACACATACACACATATACGCACATGTATATACACATGCACACACATGCATGGACATATATATACCCCCCCACGTGCACACACATACATACACACAAGCATATGCACACACATATACACATATGCACACACATACACATACATATATATCCCCCCCCCCCCACACACACACACCACACCACACACTACATACATGGTTGCAGGTGCACACGGCTGTGGGCTTGCCGGCTCCTTGCCCAGAGACAGTGACTATAGGATTCACAGAGCTGGGTCCCCAGAGAGGACAGAGGGGACTGGGTGGGGAGAGAACTCTCCACGATTGGGGGCCAGCAGGGCCAAGATTTCAGAATTCACGAAGGGTCACCGAGCTGGGCGTTTCTGTCTGGTGATGACCCGGGTGGGGAGGGGACTGGGGGCGGGGAGGAAAGCTGGTAAAGATTCTGTTTATGCAGTTTGGGTGCCAGTGGGGTCTGAAGGTCTTGGGTGGGAAGCCCATCCTGCAGAAAAGTGGAATACTTCCTGAAAGAACGTGGCCGTCAGCGGTGCGTTTCACTTACTGGTATTTGTTTTTCCTCCTTTTGTGTTTCAGGGAGACGGGAGGTGTGGTAGCTGGAAACCCACAGGAGGTAGGAATCTCTCGGAACACCGAGCTCTGGCTCGTGGGGCTTTCTTGTTGATTTGTAAATGTTCTTTATATGTTAAGGATCATAACTTTTTATTCATCAGGGCCACAACATTTCCTAGGTTCTGGCCCTTCCTGCCAAAGACCAGGCGGCATCAGTGGGACCCAGGTTTGGTGGCACCTCCCTCCCTCGGTGGGGGGGACCGGGCCGTATGTCCCCCACGTGCAGTGGGCGGGACCCTCAGACAGAACAGTCTGGGCCATTTTGTGCAGGGCAGAGAAGGCGGTGGGTGGGAGATAGACCCCAGGCTTTCAGGGACAGATGGTGGGAGCGAATGAAGCCGCTGAAGGAGAGCTCATCCAGAAACGCCAGACACAGGCCACTCCCTTTACCCTCCGTCCTCACCCCGTCCTCCGTGTGCTGTCCCTTTTCTCCCGCGGCGCATGTAGGGGCAGCACGCGGAGGGGCTGCTCCGTGAGGGGTCATACTGTCCGTGTCCCGGGCACTTGGGGTGGGAGGGAGGGCCTCCGGGGCACCGCCACCATCTGCCCCGCAGCTGGGATGTCTGCAGACGCGCACGGGTGCCCCGCGGCTGCAGGTTTGGGTCTTGGACCGAAGGGGGCAGACGTGCTCTGTCGCCGGCACCTGTCGAGTTTGTGAGCTCGTGTTTCTGCAGGGGGAGGAGAAGCCGGGGCTTCGCTCGATCAATGCCATCCTTCTATTTGAACTCCGGCAGGGTCCACACACCCTGTGGGGTTAGTGTCAGGTGAGCCGTGGCATTTCTGTCACGAGTTCGTGAGGCAGAGCTGCCCACCCCACTGTCCGTGCTCGCATTCCGGTCAGCACCCCTGCCAGGGCTCAGCCGTCGCACCTGCCCCGAGGCACTTTCCTGGCATTTTCCTGGGCCCCACCAGCAGCACTGGCCCAGCCTCCTGGTGGACCTCTCCCCAGCCCCCCACCGCCTCTCTTGCTGCCATCCCAGGGGGTCCGAGAGGCCGGTGTGCCCCGTGTGGAGGGAGCGGGTCGGAGCCCGCAATTCAGGTGGTTGGACCCATCCTTCACTTTCACCCTTTTTGGTTCCTGTTAAATCAACTTAGTCCTGGCCCTACTCCCCCCTGCATCAGGCGGGTGGGAATTCAGCCCAGAGACTGTGGGGGCTCCCCGCGGCCCCCTCCCGTGGTCTTGGGGTTTTCTGAAGCACAAAACAACGGAAGATTCTTCCGGTCCCGGGTGCTCGCTGCTGTCCCCAGAGATGCCCCGTCAGCTCACGGCGCTGCCCTCGGCCTTCTGCACGAGGTCTGGGGCTCCCACCCTTTGTGAACCAGGAGCCCCCAGGCCTGGGGCCCAGCCTTCCCTCCTGAGGTCCCGCGGAGCCGTGAAGGGCTCCCAGGATCCCAGGGCCCCCGACGCACACGCACACGGGGATCACGTCTGCAGGGGACTCAGGACTTACAGAAGACAGAGACAGTCCTTGCCTTCAAGGACTTCCCTTCTCCTCCCTCCAGTCACGACAGTCAGATGTTCGAGAGCCCGACTGTCCGCCTGGAGTGGGGCGAACAAGCACTTGGGATTTAGGTGTGGTCTTGGCCTGTTGGGTGACACGCTGACCACGGTTTCTGCGTGGGTAAAGTGTGGTAAAGCAGCTAAAGCGTGGGCAGGGGTGAGGCCGGCCATGAGTGGTGAACGAGATGCTGGCACGCAGCCCGTGGCCATCGAGGGACAGCGTCGTCAGTGCTCTGGCACTCTCTCCAGCACGGCGTTGGTTCGTGCTTTTCCGAGCGGTGGTTCTAGAACACCGACTTGGCTTTCTGGAAACTCCTGGAGACATCCGGGACGCGTGTGACGGTTGGGGGAGAGCCCGTGTCAGGCTGGAAAGTCTCTGGACAGACCCGTTCGTGGAATGATCGGTCATTGTCATGGGACGTTGACACACACCAGCTCGCGTGTGCTTCTCTGACCACCCCCCCCTCCCCCCCGCCACCGCCCCACAGGCCCAGTCATTTAACAACAGAGGGAGGAGGGAAGGGGGCTCGGAGCCTGAGCCGGAAACCACCGAGCGACCCCTGTGGTGTTTGAACTCCCGTCTTCCGGCTCTGACTCCCGCTCCTCCCACTGGGCTGTGGCCTCAGCCAGTCTCTGATCCCGTGGCTGCTTGAGAGCCGCTAAGAAAACACATACGGACACTACATACCCGAGGGTCTCGGTGGGGGCGGAGGGGGGGGGTCTCTGGGATGGAGATTCTCTGCTGTCGGTGTTTCTGTCCTTCTCTGAGAGCAACTCAGGACTGAGACTGGAAATTCAGGGCTGGTGGGATCACTCCCCACAGCGGAGAGGGGACGCGCCTGCCCGTGGCGCGTGTGCGGTAGGAACGGGCAGCGAGGGACGTGGGGTCTTCACTCTCCCAGCGACCCCGGCCTAACCCTGGTCGTGCTTCCCGCCAGCCGCACCCCCGGGAGGTGGACCAGGAGGACAGCCAGCCCGGGAGCCTGCTGGGGAAGCTTGCGGGGAAGGTGAGCGGGGCCCCACGACCTCCCAGACAGGCAGGGGGTGTCCAAGAACTCAGGCCACCTCAGCCTTTGTCCCCTAGAGTCCCTGTGAGCCCAGAGGGTGGCTCCACCCTCATGGCCTGGTCACCTCCCACAGGCGCACCTGCTGTTAGCATCATACTGGGGCTCAGGCTCCAACACAAGGATTTGGGGGACAGATGTTCCGTCCTTAACAGGAGGAGAAAAACAATATTCTCCACCCCCCGGGGAAGTCCAGGAGCACTTAAAAATTTTTTTTAAATGCTTTTATATTTTATTTTTGAGAGAGAGAGAGAGAGAGAGAGAGAGGCAGAGAGAGAGGGAGACCCAGAATCCCAAGCAGGATCCAGGCTCCGAGCTGTCGGCACAGAGCCCGACGCGGGGCTGGAACTCATGAACTGTGAGATCATGACCTGAGCCGAAGTCGGACACTCAACCGACTGAGGCCCCCCAGGCACCCCTACTTTTTAGAGCGAAGAGTGGAATAGAAGAAAATACAGAGGAAGCCTTTGCAGGAAAATGAAGCCTGCCTACACTCCCTTTGCTTAGCCATTCAGGCTGCCCGTGCAAGAATGGGTCCATTCACGTTTTCGACGGTCGCTCGGACCAGTATTTTACTGACAGGGCCTCGTTGCTGTGGCCGCGGAGGGATCGTATCTTATTGAGAATGCAGAGAACAGTGAACAAAACAGCCTGTCTCCCCTCCCCTGCTGGTGGGGCCGTGCTGGTCGCTGTCCCTGCTGTGCTGGCTGAGGGGCCTCCAGAGGGACAGGCCAAGGTCTGGACACAGGCTCTCAATACCCCTCCCTTTCCTGGCAGGCGGAGGGTGGTGGGGTCTTAGCGCGGGCGCCTCGGGGGGCTTTGGGAGCACTCCCCTTGTCCCCGGGAGCCGAGCCAGGGCCCGGGTGGTGGGGCTGCGGGGTGCACACGGTGACGCCACACGTCACCAGGGGAGGAGACGCGGCTGAGGTCACACGGCCACCGCAGCCCAGCGCCCTTCTCGGCACCTCGTGTGTCCCCTGCCCGAGGCCCGTCCCCGGGTGAGCTTTAAAGGACGAACGAACCTCCCCTCTGGCTCCGGTGTGTGCCCTTTCCTGGACAGCTGGAGGAGTGACCCTTGGGGTCAGACCTCATTAGGTGTCCAACCCTAGCTCCGTCCCTTGGTGGGTGTGAGGCCCCAGCAATCACATCACATGGAAAGCCACGTCGCATCGTGCATGTAGGTGTGGACGGGTGACGGAAGCACATGGCACCACGGAGGCCGCGTGGCTCTGGGGGTTTGAGGACGCTGGACGTTGGGTGTGTGGCTGGGTCCGTGTCAGCTCCTGGTCCCGTCCCTCCCTCACTCCTGCTAGGCTGGGGCAGGGGTGGGGGTGGGGTGGGGCCGGGCCAGCCGCCTGGGGCTTCCCGGTGGAGGAGGGGCCGGCACCCGGCAGAGCGGGGGCAGAACCCGGAGGGCAGGGGAGGCGGCGGCCCAGCGAGGGGAGCCCTGGGGAGACCGGCTGGGGCCGATCAGGGAGTGGGCAGCGGCCTGACGGCCCCCCCTCCCCCGTCCGCTCTATGCTCCAGGCCTGGCTTCTGCCTTTGCTGAGGAAGGGGTGAGAGATGGGGGGACGCCTGCGGGGCCTTCGGCTCCTTCCTCTGTGGCTCCCGGGGTGCAGGTGAGGTGGAGGCCCGGGCGCAGCTCCAGCAAGGTGCCTGTAACGCCGTATGGCCGCTCGCCCCTGCCGTTCCGGGTGGTCTTGAGCAAAGCACTCAACCTCTCTGGGCCTCAGTTTCCCTCTCCACAGAATGGGGAGGCCGGTGGTTTCGCCGGGGGCGGGGGCGGTGGTCGTCCCGAGGACGAGGCCACGGGGCACAGAACAGGGCCGCCCGCAGTGGCGGCTTTGCTGAGAACTCACCGTAACTCTCGTTATCTCACTTCATCCCGGAGCAGCTTTGGGGGCGAGTGTTCCTATTAGTGTCATTCCCGCTCGATGGGGGAGGGGACCAGAGACGGGCTTGCCACAGTCCCGGGGCTCGGGGAGGTCCGCTCCGCTGTCCAGAGCCTGATTCCCGCCTTCCTTCCATTCGAATGTTTAGAAACAGACGTAAAACTCGGGGGATTCGACATCAACACTTGCAGGGAGATGATCAGCTTGATGGACGGACGTATCCTTTGATGTCTCCCTTTTCCTGGAGTTTGACTCCCGACCTTTCCCAGTGAGAAGGGAGGGAAGGGACTAGAAGGGGCGGAGCGCGTGTCCTTGGGCTGCGCACAGTAAGGAAGAGTGCGCCTGCCCACTCATTCCTCCGTAAGCCCGCCACTCTCTCCGCTTCACAGGTGGGAATGACAGGTGGGACACTGACAGGTGGGAAGTGACAGGTGAGGACGCTGACAGGTGGGGATGCTGACAGGTGGGAAATGACAGGTGGGAAACTGACAGGTGGGAAATGACAGGTGAGACACTGACAGGTGGGAAGTGACAGGTGAGGACACTGAGGCACAGTGGAATCCAGAGACAGCAAATGCACCTGTGCCTTTCTCCTGTTAATCCCACCTTCCTAACCCTAATCCTATCCCTACCCCCTCCCTTCCTCCTCCTGCCCCTCCCCCTCTCCTCCCTCCCCTCCTCTCCCCTCCCCTTTCTCACCTGTCTCTCCCTCCCTCTCCTCTCCCCTCCCGTTTCCCCCCTCCCCCCTCCTCCCATCAGCCCCTCCTTTTCCTCCTCCCCCCCTTCCTCTCCCCTCCTTCCCCCTCCTTGCCCCTCCACTCCCCTCCTCTCTCCCTTTGCCTCCCCCTTCTCTCCTGTTCCCCTCCACTCCCTGCCTCTCCCCCCTCCTCCTTCCCTTTCTCCTTTTCCCTTCCCCTTCCCCTCCTCTACCCTTCCTTTCCCTCCTCCTCCTTGCCTCTCCCTTCCCCCTCCCCTCCTCGGTCTCACCTCTCTCCCCTCCTCTCCCCTCCTCTCCTTGCCTCTCCCCTTCTCTCCCCTTCCCTTTCTCTCTCCCCTCCCCCTTCTCACCTGTCTCCCCCTCCCTTCCTCTCCCCTCCCCTTCTCACCTTTCTCCCCTCCCCCTCCCCCCTCCTTGCCTCTCTTCTCCTCTCCCCTGCCCTCCTCCCCTCTTCTCTCCTCCCCCTCCCCTCCCCACCTCTCCCCCTTCCTTCCACTCCTCCTCTCCCCTACCCCTCCACACCCCTCCCCTCCTCTGTTCTGTCTCCTGCAGTAGCACAGCTCTCCCATGGCCACCACCGCTAGTCTAGAATCATCGCAGGAGATAAAATCCGTTTGTTTTCTCCTGGCCTCAAGTAACCTCACTTTACACTGAAGACGTGTGGGAGTTTTCGGAAGGAATGGGAAGGGTGTTCCAGGTGGAAGGGACGGCGTCCGTGAAGGCGCAGAGGGAGAATGGTCCAACATCTCCTCCTGGAACCTTGCCTGGGGCCGCCGTCCTCCAGAGCGTGGAGGTCAAGGCCCTTTCTCGGAGGCGGAGGCTTGGCGGGTCCTCAGTCTTCGGGACGGGTTTGCGCAGCAGTCCCGCAGAGGGGTTAGCGCTCGCACAGTAAATGCGCGTGGTCCGCAGAAGAGAGGTCCCCCCAGGGCTGAGCAGTGGCCCCCGGGGAAGCTCCGAGCCCCTTCCAGGCGCTGACATGCACTGCCGATGACTTTTCTGTTGACATGTGGCATTCTAGCCAACTAGTTGTACCGATTACCAGTCACAGAGATAACCGACTAGTTGTTGCAATCACAGGTCACGGAGATTTAAGTCCGGAAGCGACTTTCCAGGGCCTCTAGCCCAGCGCTCCCAATAACCAGCACGACGGGGTGTTAGGTGCTCCTTAGCGATGCTGCTCCAAGGTCTTTGGGCTCACGACCTGCCCTTTGCTCTGCGCCTGACCTCAGAGGGGGCCGTAGTGGGTGCCTGACTCTTTAATCTTCATTTGAATTGGTTTCCCACCACCCTCCCCACCGTGATCCCCCCGGGGCCCCGCTCCCTGCACACGTGGGTGGCTCACTGAGGCCTTAGGACAGGACGGTCACTGTGGTCACGAGATAAGGTGGTCCTGTGGACTGTGGGCGTGTTGGCCTTTACGGAGCCCAGAGCCATGGAAAGGGCACCCTGGGGCTGGCAGAATTCAGGGTGATCTGGCTGAAGATTCAGAGGTACCTGGTGAGTCTTCCCTTCTGGGGTGGGGGCTGTCCTGGGGGGGCCTCCTGGGTCCAACCCCTTGCCCCCCAGGTGGGGACTGTCCTGGGGGGACCTCCTAGGTTGTGTTTCCAGCCTCTCACCCCCGAGGTGGGGGATATCCTGCGGGGGGGCCTCCTAGGTCCTGTTTCCAGCCCCTCACTCCCCCCTGCAGGTGGGGGACATCCTGGGGGGGGGTGCCCTTCTCAGTCCTGTTTCCGGCCCCTCGCCCCCCCCAGGCACCCAGTCCTGGTCTGTTTCCCACCCTAGTCTGCACAGATGCTGATCACGGTCAAACCCAGCACAGAACCCGGACATGTGGTTCAGGAGGGCCCGGGACAGCAATGAGGTGCCAGTGCCGAGCCCTTTGAGGAACGCCCTGCCGTTCAGAGGGCAGAGGGGCCATCTCTGGCCCTCAGCCCAGCTCTCACCTTTGTTCCGGAAGCTTCTTGGGGGTCAGGGAAGCCGTGAGTGGAGGGCGTAGATCTGGCAGGACCCCCAGAGGCTCTTTCTACCTGGTTTCTCTTCTGCTCTAGTTGGTTTATGGGGAAACCGATCATACCCACTCGAGGGCCATCGACACCCACGACCTGAGGGTGGCCCTCAGGAAAGCAGGTGAGGATGTGCGGTGTAGACAAGCCTCAGGGACAGGCGTCTCACTGTAAATACTCCTACTGGGCTGGCGATCATGGTGGTGACTCTCCTCCGTGGGGCATCCACGTGACGGTGGCTAGAGCACCTTCCCCCCCCCCCCCAGGGGTCTGTTCAGCGCGACATCCAGGCTTCTCCCAGGGCCCTCGCGGCTGCTGGGAGGGTGCCGGGCAGAAGGCACCCTTTTTTGCAGCGGTGGCCACGATGTGCGGCTGGACGGGTGCTGGGGCCACGGGCCTAGTTCAGTGCCAGGCTCGTCCTGAGGCGGGGCGGCTCCCAGGATTGCCACGGGTGACGAGACCTTGGAGGAGGCCGGCCCAAGCCCCACCCTGCCGTGACCCGGGCCCTCCTTGTGGGTTTCACGCTCAGCAGCTGGGTGCAGAAGACCCTTGCCCTGTGGTACACGCACAGCAGATGCTGCATCGACTTCGATGGCTTCTCTGCCTGTGTGACCGGCCCGGAGGCCCTCTTCGGTGAGTCCCTGTCCCTCAGTCCCTCCCATTTTGCTGCAGGTGTGGGGGCAGGGGCAGGTTGGTCGGCGGAGCCAGGAGGACCTCCTGGGGGAGGCGGGACACACTCAGGCCACGCCCAAGGTCAGAGACTGCCTTTCTTGGAGACTCCAAACGCTGCTGCCGCATCAATAGTTTGCCCGCTCGTGGTTCAGGTTGTTGACTGCTAAGTGCAATCACTGGGCCAGGCTGATGGAGTCCCAGTAGTGGTGAAATGGCTTTCACTGTCTGTTGTCACCTGTGCCTCCCTGGGGATCATGTCAGTGGGGCTGGAGACCCCTTGGATGGGCAGTGAGTGGGCCCCCTCCCCGTCGGGCTGTGGCCTCACGACAAAGCGTCCTGCTAAAGGGAGGGGTTTCTTCACTGAGGGCCGGGAGGTGGTTCTAACGGGAGCAGGCGGGGCAGCCAGACACGAAGCTGACAGAGGGGGTCATCCGCCAAGGGGGCCACCGTGGTCTGTCCTCAGTTCCCTCTTCCCTCCACCGCCTGGAAACAATGGCAGGTTCCTAGAGCTTCGGAGGGTGGAGAGGACAAGAGACGGTCTCTGCTCACACCTGCGGTTTGTCCCCTGGGGCAGGGGGCCGCGTGCCCCCCAACCCACCCTGCGCGCTAAATCTACACGCAGCTTTTCAGAGTCCCTGAGGCAGGCGGGAGCTGGGGGGTCAGGGAGGGGCTTCCTGGGGGGGCGGTGGGTGCACGGAGGCAGCTCTCTGGCGGTTCCGAAGCCCAGGACCGCCCCTAATCTCCTTCCTTCTCTGGCGCTCCAGAACTGTTCAGGCTGCCGGACGAGGACCAGAGTGGCAGCCCTTCCTCTTTGAGGAACTGCTTGCTGGTGGGACTTGGAGGTTCCTGGACGTAAGGGGGGCTGCGTGGAGCTCATTCACGGTGACCTGTGCTGAGTTCTCGGGCGGGCACCGCAGGGAGGAAGGCTGTCGCCGTACAGCCGTCCGAGCACGTGTGTTGATTATGACCGCGAAGATAATTTCGGGGATGCAGCCCTTGTTAGTGTGAACGGAGCTGTGGGTGGTGGGCCATCTAAGGCCTGACTTCCAGGACCGGACGTCTCAGATTAACGCGGACCAGGGGGTCAGAAGCCAGCGACAGGTGGGAGTGTGCGTGGCTTGGGTCCAGGGACCTGGGGAAGGTCTTCCGGGAAACTTGCCCGAGGATGTCCACCTGGTTCACCTGGAGGCGAGTGTGTACATGCGTGTGCTTGCACACACACACGCACACACCTGTTTGGGGCAGTTCCTCTCGGGTCTAAGCCTTCCCTGAGTCACGTTTCTGCTCGTGGGGGCGGGTGACTGAGCTGAGGGCTTCCTTATCGGGCAGCGCTCGCTGGCGCATGGACGTGTCGCGGGAGAGCGTCTCCGGCAGGCACACGGCTCACCCTGGTGTCCTTCTCTTGCCGTGGCTCAGCTGTGTGTTGGTCTGACCCGGGCTCGTGGCCATCGGAGATGCTCCGCCCGCCCGCCCGCGCTTTCCTCCCCATCCTCGCGGTTCCGTGAGCCTCGGTCCCCGAAAGGCCGCTCTTCCTACCTTCCTTGCCTGTCACTGTCCCCGCGCGGACCCCGGCCTGTCCCACCCGGCAGTCTGGGGGCCGGGGCTCAGTGTTCAAGCCGACCCCGGAGCCTAGAGGGCAGACGGAAGTCAATTAAAGTTTGGCCCAAACCGTTCCTGCCTTTGTCTAATGTTGTGCAGGATGGGGAGGGCTCTGCTGGTCCTGCTTCAGGGGAGGGGTTTTGGGAAAACTGAGCTGCAGGGGAGGATATGGGGGGGCTGCCTCCGGGGTCCGCAGGCCGGAGGAGCACAAGGACGCATGGGTGGCTGCTTCCTGCCCTTGTGAGGAAGGAGGGGGGGGGTCTCCCTTCCCCGCTGGTGGCCGGGAAGTCAGCGCATCCTTGCTGGCTCTTCCCTGCGGCCTCGGGAAGGAAGAGGAAGGTGTGAGCCTGCTGTGGCTGCCGTAGCCGCGGATCCAGGGGCCCACAGATCCCAGGGCCCGGATGGCCAAGATCCGCGCGCAGGTGGCTGGGCTCCGGGGAGAGCCCCCTGGGCCGCGATCCTCACTGTGTGTGCGGGCGGAGAGCAGGGAGGGGGCAGGCTCTCTGGGGCGCTCGCAGGGCACAGACCCGGTCATGGGGACCCCACCTGCTGGGGCTCATCAGATCCTGGTCTCCTCCCGCGGGCCCCGCCACCTACAGCTGGTGCCTGGGGTCCAGCTTCACGCGTGGATGCGAGGGGGACAGCCACTCAGCCCCTGCCAGCGAGCTGCTGGAGAGAAACCACGCACACGCCTTGGCCCCTGCGGCTCTGGCGGAGGGTAGTCTTCCGCTTCTGGAAGCAGAGCTGGATGCACGCCCCTCCCAGGAGCGTGGCCGGCGGGCACGGGCACAGGCCTTTAGCTGGGGCAGGGGCTCCGGGTGTCGCCCCTGCAGGCAGCGCTCCGTCCTGACGGCGGGGGAGGAGGCAGTTCTGTTCCGGTGGCCG
This sequence comes from Panthera tigris, assembly GCF_018350195.1. Taxonomy (NCBI): domain Eukaryota; kingdom Metazoa; phylum Chordata; class Mammalia; order Carnivora; family Felidae; genus Panthera; species Panthera tigris. The sequence goes on along the minus strand of NC_056678.1, from coordinate 1,121,036 downwards.
TGTTCTTCCTCGTCTGCCCCGGGGTGACATGGGGCGGCCTGGGGCCAGCACCTGCCTGTCCCCCAGCCCTGCTGCTATTGGTCAGGCGCTCGCTGACCCAGCACAAGCCCCACCCCACCCCGTTCTTGGAAGACAAGGGGATTTGGCCTGATTCTTCCTTACACTTCAAGTACAGAATGGCTGCCTACGTTGAAAGTGATGTGAGGGGCACCTGGGGGCTCAGTCGGGTGAGCGTCCAACTTCGGTCAGATCGTGATCTCGTGGTTCGTGGGTTCGAGCCCCACGTGGGGCTCTGTGCTGACAGCTCGGAACCTGCTCGGGATTCTCCCTCTCTTCCTCTCTCTCTGCCCCTCCCCTGCTAGCGCTCTCTCTTTCAAAAATAAAGATTAAAAAGAAAATAAAGTGCTGTGTTGTAATCAACTTTCAGTAATTTTATTTTTTTTTTAAGACTTTTATTTCTTAATTATTAAAAATGTTTTAAGTATTTATTTTGAGAGAGACAGAGCGTGAGCAGGGGAGGGGCAGAGAGAGAGGGAGACGCAGAATCCGAAGCAGGCTCCGGGCTCCGAGCTGTCAGCACAGAGCCCAATGCAGGGCTCGAACTCACGAACCGGGAGATCATGACCTGAGCTGAAGTTGGACCTTTGGCCGAGCCAGCTGGCCACCCCCAGGGGGTTTTATTTTAAGGCCCGCAGGCTTCAACTACTTTCGCGGATAGTCTGGTAACCAAAAAAATAGTCTCATCATAAAATGGTGTTTGCTGTGGGGTCTTACATCCCCAGTACAGGTTGTGGGGGATGCCTCACCTGTGCAGCCCAGGAGGTGGGTAAAGGTCCCAGCAGTACAGAGCTTGCCTCTCACACCCCTGCAAGCTCACGTTATGCTCCTGTGTTCCCCTGGACCGAGGCGGTTGGAGACGTTGCTTTTCGATGTGACCTCTTCTTCCCTCCTGGGTGAGGCTGCGTCAGCCTGTCGGCCTCCTGGAATCCGGGGCTGCACCGCGTGGTCCCCGGGGAGGCCCCCGTGGTGTCCTGTGCCTCCCCTATCTGCCCTATCTGCGCCCTCTCCACCCCCCCCCCCCCCCCCCCAACCCCCCCCGTCACCGCGTGCTTCCCCAGCTCCCTGGAGCCCAGGTCAGCGCCCGGCACAATGTAGGCCCTCTGAAAACTTGGTCCTTTTCTTTGCCAATGAGGAGGGTCTCCCAGCGGGAAGGGGGCGGGGGGAGGGGTTGCAGTCGCTCCCAGTAAGCCGTGGCAGCAGAAGCAGGGGGACTGCGGTGCGGGTATATCACCGCCGGGCCTCTGTGGAGGTGTGGAGGGCAGGGGCCTGGGGAGACACGCGGCCCCTGCCCCGCTCCATGACACCAGGGGCATGGCGGGGGGGCGGCCTTTGATTCGTGCAGAGGGTCCGTGTGGGCTCTCAGTGTCCCCACCTCCTCTGTGGGAGACCACACGGTGTGGCCGGCCGGGCAGCGGCTTCGGGTCTGGCCCCTTCCTCCGTAGCTCCAGTCCCCACTGCCTGCAGAGCCCTGTCATTGCGCCCGGAAAGGCCTGCTGCATTTCCTCCTGGGAACGTGGGAGACACGCGCCCCCACGCAGTCCCCAGACTCAGCCGAGACCCCTGGGAGCGCAGAGCCAGCGCTCGGGTGGCAGGCGTCAGGTGCGCTGGGTACTCGGGACGGCTGCAGCCCGCCAGGCCCATCCTGCCCACACGCAGGGCTTCCCATCGGCTTCGTCCCGGGACCGCCCTCTTGTGACTGTGCGCGTGGTCACCAGAGCAGCTTGGAGCCCAGGAGCAGACCACGGCCCCACCGTGGGCAGCAGGGGGCCCTCCCGGGAGCTCCCGATGTCCTGCCGTGTACCCCCCGCTGTCGGCAGCCACCACGTTACGGGTGTGGGACTGCGGTCCACGCAGGGACGGGGACACGTGTCCTGGAACCGTCCACCCTCAGTCCCGTGGGACCAGCCACGTGCACGTCCGGCTTGGGGTCTTTGCGAAGGATGACATCAGCCACCCGCTGGCGGACGGCCCGCCAGCAATGGGGCAAAGCGCCACCACTGGAGTTTGTACGTCGTAGAGGCAGGTGTCACTCATGTTTCTGGAGGCCGGTGCGGCTCACAGCTGATGAGGCACAGGGCTTTGCGGGGTGGGAATAAGGGACGTGGTCTGGGCCACCGAATCCCTGAGGTGTCCTGCTCCAGAGCAGGTGCAGGGCTGCAGGGGCGGGGCTGGGGGACGGGCAGGGGTGGGGCTGGGGCGGGGACTGCATTTCCACTTGAAAAAATTTATGTTACTGATATGTATGCATTTATATTTTATACATGTTCTATACACATTATCACTTATTAAGTTACATGTAAATTCACGTATTTATTTACACATTGACATATTTATAAAATATTGATTTTGTATAAATCTGATATAAATAAAGGTGAAGGAAATGTATACTGAAACTCCATATATGACCATTCTTTGCTGAAGAATTTTGCTGAAGTAAATCACCGATATTGTGACATTTTACCCTAAATTATGCGCTTCTAGAAAGGACATTTTATTACACAGTCACAATACTATTATCCCACCTAACAAATTTTATTTTATTTTATTTTATTTTATATCTTATTACATTTCATTTCATTTTATATTTCTTTATTTTATTCTTATTTTATATTTATTTTATTTTAACTTAATTTTATCATTTAATTTAATTTTAATTTTCTTATTTTATTTTATTTTAAAGTAGGCTCCACGTCCCGCATGGAGTCCAGTGTGGGGCTTGAACTCACGACCCTGAGATCAAGACCTGAGCTGAGATGAAGAGTTGGCCGCTAAACTGACCCAGCCACCCAGGCACCCGTATGTCCCACCTAACAAATTAACAGTAATTCTTTAATCACACTTAAAAACCAATCTCTATTCAACTCTCCGGGTTGACTCTAAAATGAACTTTTCTGGTTAGTCTGTTTGAGGGGGGACCTCACCTTGCCCCTTCTGGTCTCGAGCCGGGCCGCTGGACGAAATAAATCTCACGCCAAGTGCCCGTTCCTCCGGCCTCCTCCCTCTCCCCAGGGCCGCGTACGCTGGCTCGCAGGGCACCTACGGGGAAGGGGCCTAATTTCCCCCCACTGTGGTGGCCACCTCTGCGCGCGGTCCTTGGAGGCGGGGTCTCTGCTCCTGGCCGTGGCTCCAAGTCGAGGCTCGGGGGGCTTCCCTGGCCTCCAGGAGGTTCCCCTTCCCAGTCCTGCCTCCTGTACCGAGGCCCAGCTTTCAGGGAGGAGACCCCTGAAAGCGGGTTCCGTCCCCGTTTGTCACATTCGTCCGCTGAGCCAGAAGGCACCCGGCCTGGCCACCGACTGACAAGGGGGGCAGGAGACTCACAAGAGGAACGGTTGTGAGGCCTCAGCGCACCGGCCTGCGTGTGCATGTGGTGGAGAAGTGGGAAGGGCCCAGGGTGCCCTCCAGACCTCTCCAAAGGGCTGGGACCCCCTGGGCCGGAAGTTCAGCATGAGTCACCACTGCTCCCCACCTGTAAGCACGTTTCTGCTCATTTCCCGGACTGTCGTCGGCCCACAGGCCTCTGTGCCTCAACTTCCTCGCCTGTAAATGGGGCCACAAGAATACACACCTCATAGGGTTATTGTGAGGGTAAACGGGACGCTTCACGAACCACACAGAGCAGCGCCCACGTGCTGGGAAGCAGGCCGTATACGCCGGCAATTTTTTCTGGTTTGGGGCTTGTTTTTGTTGTTTGAGGCACAGTGGGGGTCTTGTGACCGTGATCTGCTTTTAGGCCCGGCTTTTGGGCCCAAGTGAGAGGGTCCTGAGGTTCAGCCGTGTTCCCAGAGTCAACATGCCAGCAAGCATCCCTTCTGGCTTGAGGGTGGGGCGGCCCCGACGACACCAGGCAGGGAAAACACGGCCAATGGGACCTGCGTCTGGGTTTTCACCAGGGGGCATGGCTCTGTTAGCAAAACACCGGGAGAGCAGAAGGGAACTCTCCAGATTTTAGGAGGTGCTGGGGCAAGCCTTCCGTTCCGGCTTGGATGGAGCTGAAACCAGTGAGGAGGAGAGGACTGGGAATTGAGCGAAGTTACCTGGTGACGAAATTCAAGCCGACAGGTTCCGTGGTCAAGTTCATCGGTTTACACTCCGGAAGGCGTTGGGGAGGAAGGAATTTCCCTCTGTCCAAGGCTCTTCTGGCTCATTGAGAATTAATGTGACAAGAGGGAGATTAAGAGGAAATAAAATTTAGTTTTGTACGTGAGGGAATCCACACCCTTGTGAGATTTCAAGTCGGGGGAAGTGAGGTGCACGTGCTGTCCTGGGCTAAGGAGAGGGGTGGGGGCCCGGGGACACTGCGGGGAGGACGGCCCTTCGCGGGAGGTGAGAGGTGCCCTGCTGCACAGCGAAGTTTCTGAAGGTAGAATGGAATCTTCGGATGGCACTCTTCCAGCTGTAGGTCCTTTATCGAAATTCCTCTTTAGGAGCGTGGTGGTGGGGGGGTGCGATTGTTCAACGTTTCTTCCTGAGTCCTTCGGGCGTTCGTTGATTTTATCTTAGAACAACCTACGTTTCACTGTAGACTGTCTTGGGGCGGCCGGCCCGTGGTCCCTACAGAGAGATTGACGCGGAGGGTTCCAGAGGCCCATGCGTGGATGTGCCCGGGGCGCCTACCCAGTGGGCACAGGGCCTCCTGTGTGGTCCAGCCTCCTCCTGGTGACCCGGAGGGGCATCCCCTCACCATCCCCAGGCAGTGGAGCAGTTCCACTCAGGAATTCAATCCATACACGTGTCTCAAACGTCAACTACGCGTGAGGCTCAGTGCTCACCCTGGGAGTTGCCGGGCAGCGTGGGAACATGAGTAAGACAGGTGCCCGCCTCTGACAGCTTCCTGTCTAATGGGGCAGACAGATTCATAGACAAGTAATGACAGCTTGAAGGAGCATGACATCAGTGTTTGCGGTGCAGAAAAGTCAGGCCACAAGGGGACGGAGAGTCCCATGCTGGGGAGGGGGAGCGGGCTTCGTGCAGGTGGGTGGGCAGCTGACAGCTGGAACTTCCTTCTCTTGCTCAGTAAATACTTATTAAGCATGAGCTTTACCCCAGGCATTGTGCAGCCACTGGACAATGAGAGGGGAGCTGCCCTGGGTGCAGGGAACGGCATGAGAGAAGGCGAGAGCCCGGGAGAAAGACGCGGTCGTTTGGAGAAGCCTCTTCTGGAAGGTTCTGTCACTCCGGCCCCGCGGGACCCTTCTTTGCTTATTCCCATCTTCCTGCCATGATCCTGGCCAGGGCACGGTTCCTTTCTATGTCAGAGGCAATACTTCCAGACTACTCCGGATAGGGCACGACCCTTGGCCTCCTGAGGCTCAGGTCGCTCAACGGTGTGGTGTCCGTGACCTCCATCCTTGGGCAGAAGGACCGCCTGCAGACTCCGGGGGTTCTGTGGCTGCTGCCACTGGTGGGAGGGTGGGGGTGGGGTGGGCGGAGCACCCTGACAGGCAGCCAGCTGCGGCTCCGAGGCCGGTCCTGACGGCCCAGAGAGGAGAAGAGGCCCCGGGGACAGTCCTTCATGGGGAGCATCCCTGGTGAGGCCGGAAGTGCTCCCCTGCAGCTGAAAAGCGATCCGGAAGCTCGGCTGGCAAAGCGCACGGGCTCCCCACCATACCTGCGTCCCTGGAACACTCACTGATTATCGATTAAGTTCTGAATCCCGCTCGGCGCGCTCCCTGATCACACAGGGGACCCACCGGCAGCTCTAAAGGGTTGTCTGTTGCACAAGTGATTCTAACAGAGGCTCCTCCAGAAGTGGGAGGGGGGCGCTGGGTGGAAGAGGAGGAAGAGGAGGGAAGCCTGGCTGGCAGGGCCCTGCTGGGCTGGCGGCTGCGGGCCAGCGGGGGAGCTCAGACAGGCGTGGCTTCCTTGGGAACCCGCGACAGAGCAAACACCAACACAGAAATGTAACTGACGACATGCCGGCATCGCGGCCGGGGGGGGGGGGGGGGGGCGCTCTCGGGGCGCTGGCCGCGTGTCAAGCCTCGAGTCCCGTTTTGCGCTGATGGAAGCAGACTCTGGCTTCTTCCTCTTTTTCTGTTCTGTGGGGTTTTTACCGACACGTGGACTTTTCTCCTTCGTTTTCTTCTTTGGTGTTTATATGAGGTTGGACAGTGCAGACAAGTGGCTTCCGTACCGTGTCGGCATAATTGGATTTCCGGACTCCGGATTACCGGAGTCTGTCAGGCTCACTACGCATAACGGAACACCTACTATGTGCGGGGACGCATGCTAGGCGGTGGCAGGGCCACAGGCATGAGTGAGATAGGATCCTTGCCCTTGGGTGTGCGGCTACAGCGTGAGAAGAGCTGCAGGTATGAGACAGGTGGCCCCGGCCAGAAGCTATGGGCAGTGGCGGAGACAGGTAGGGGGGGCCATCCCCACCCCCGCGCCGGCTTACAGCTGCGAGGCTGTGGGCAGTGGGTGGTCCTGAGTGGCGGCGTTGGCCGTCCACTGAGGTCCAGCAGGATACAGGAATCACGGCAGCTGTCCGAAAAGAACGATCAATGTGACACATTGTTGCTGCGACCGTCGTAACCACTCAGTAAATGCAGCAAGAGTGTTCATAGCAGCTGCCACTGCCTGTGGGGTCCACGAGCAGAGAGGAAGGACACGGGAGCTTAGACACTCAAAGACGAGACCCCACCGAACTGAGACTCAGCCCCGTAGGAGCAGGTGCCTCGGGAGGGGAGCCCGTGCCCCAGGGAGGCCCCCCGGGTGCGGGACGAGCTGCACAATGGGCTCCGCCGTGGCTGGCGCCCTGGTCTGCAGATCCCGCTGTGGCGGGTCACGTAGACTCACGAGGGGCTCGTCCCAGATGCTGGAGGCTCACTCATTCAGCACGGGTTCCCGAGCGGTCGCGGGACGTCTGGCACCTTGTGGCCTTGGAGGAAACGCATGGTGAGGTGAGGGGAGAATCGTGGGGCACCCGGGAGACCAGATGATCTGAGCAGGAGCAGGAGCAGGAGCAGGAGAGAAGCTGCGGGGGCTGGACGTCACAGTGGTGACAGGGACAGTGGCTCACCTCAGCCTGCTGCCCGTGAGGGGGAGGGGGCCGCTGGGCCGCTGGGCTCGCTCCGAGGGAGGGCGTTGAGGTCTGTGGTTGGCCCACATGGGTAGGAGGAAGCGGCCGGAGGGTCACAGCACCTGTGTCACCGGGGGTTTCATTGCTTGTTTAATGCTGGCACGTCCTGTGGCGGTAAGCCAGGGAAAGCCGCGCCTTCATGCGCCTGGAGCACGTTAGCCTGAAGAGTGCGTCTCAGTGCCCCGGGGTCGCATGGCATCCGCCACTCCGAACGGGCACACTTCCCTGCTCACTCCCCTTCTGCCCATCCCAGCGTCCAGGGGGGCCCTGCCTGTCCCCCCCGCGCCCCCCGCCACGAGGCCACGTGTCCCCTCCTCAGCTTCCGCCTCCTCCTTCCCGGTCTCCTCTCTGCTCCTTTCTGGCGGTCAGGCCCAGACCCCCGGCCCTTCTCCAGGCTGACCGCCTCTGACTGTGTCCTGGGGGTCCGGCTGCCTTCTGGGGATCCGTGCACCGTCGTCCTGCAGGGTCTGAGATTCTCCCTGTCCCCGGGTCCTCTCCCCGTGTACCTGGCCCTCCCCCCAGGTTCTTGGTGCCCCTCGGTCTTGGCCCAGCTTGCTGATTCCTGGCCTGTGCCCGCCCCCGGGCTCCCCTTCCCCTCCCGCCGCTGGATCCGGGCTCCCTCCCTCTCCCGTGGCCGGCCCCAGGGGAGGCCTCCTGAATCAACCTCGTTGGAGGCCCCGCACTCTGGCCCTGCAGTGAGAGGCTTCCCAAAGGCGGCCTGCTCTGTCTCTCAGAACTTTGTGTGGTCTGATGTCGGGAGAGCACAGTGTCCAGGACCCCGAATGGGCCCCACGGTCCCTCCTGACCTCGCCCCAGCTTCGGGGCCCAGATCGGCCGCAGGCTGGCTCTGTGCCCCCGCAAAGGCGTGAGCTCTTCCCTCACCTGTGCCCTCTTTTCCTCCCCCCCCCCACACCCCTCCCCCTTGTTTCCAGCATTTGACCGTCCCCCGCAGCTGGAGTCTCGCAGCCTGGCGGACAGAGGGCTGGGGCCCTGGCCAGAGGGGCCGGGTGTGCGGTGCCCTGAACTTGGGCCCCAGCACGGCGTCAGCACAACGGGAAGGATGGCGCCTCCGGAGAAGGAGACGCTTCTCTGTGGCGGGTGGTCACCTGGGAGGACCCTGTGGTCAGCCACGTGTCTGAGGAAACCACAGGACGGCAAGGGTGTCTTTGGGCGGCTCTGGCCTGGCCTCTGCTCTCAGGAGGGACGAAGGTCTCTGCCGAGCGCCCGGTGTCCCGGGACGCCCAGCCCAGGGCCCCTTCCTGGATTTCTCCTGCCAGCTGGCCTGTCCCCCGACCCCCACTCCGATCTGGGCCCACAGCCTCCGTGGTTCTTCCCCGGGTTTTCTCTCCCGTGTGGGCTCTGCGAATGTTTCGTTTTCCTCCCCCACCGACCCCACTTTCAGAGGAGGCGTCCAGACCAAGCAGACCGGATGCGGGCCAGCCCTTGGCCCCCAGGGATAGGCCCGCAGGGCCTCCCCAGGACAGTCCATACAGCCTGGCGCTTCCCTGTCCGCGGGCTCATTTGCTCGTGGCCTGTGTGTCTCCCAAGGGGACAGCTCTGGGCTAATGGAGGCTGAGTGGCCGTCCTGGGGGCCGTGCTGGGAGGACCCTGTCCTGCATGAGCGTCCTGGTTCTGGGGGGCTGTGTAGGAGGGCGTACTCCGGTGGCCCCTGGGGGCAGCGGCTGGGTCGTGCCGGGCTTGGGCCGCTTCCCAGACTGCCTCCTGGCCCGCTGTCCCCTCCAGGACCCGCCGGGTCCTGCGTTTCCAGCGTGTGGAGTTGACTGTTGAGTGTGAATTCTGTGCCCACACATGTGTCACACGCTGAGACTCTGGTGCCCAATGCGCAGATTCGTGGAAACCAAGAGGCGCACGGGGTGCGGGACATCCAGCCCGCACCCCGGACGGCGGGCCCCGCCTCCCTGCCGCTCCCGCACCCGTTCAGGGACTCCTCCGGGCGTCAGTGTCCTCTTCTGCCATGTGAGGGAGCCCGGCCACCGCCCTGCGACTTCCTGCCCTCGGAATGCAGCGCTCTGTGTTTGCGGAGTTCAAGTGTCACGAGGACATGGTGTCAGTCACGGGGTCGGCCACACGCCCCGTTGGCGGGCAGGTCTGGGGTGGCGGTGAGAGCGCATAGTAGGGACGTGGCCACCAGGGTCCTGGATTTCCACGTCCTCGCCCCTGCTCGGCCCCGCGCCCCCCAGCCCACGAAGGCCCCAAATTAGCAGCAGTAACAGCTAACGGTGGCCGAGTTTTTCCAAAAGCCAGGATTTCTGTGTCACTCCATTCAATCAGCAAGTGTCGTGGACGTGACCCCCCAGCTCTGCCGCTCGCAGGCGGTGTGGCCATGGGCCACGTGGTTGTCGCTTACCTCTCTGTCCCTAAATTTTCTCATTTGAGAATGGGAGGAAGGATCGTACTTACCGCAGGGCTGTGGTCGGCGTGAGAGGACCTGGCCACGTGTTCAGAACAGTACATGGCGAGTACTCGTTAACGTCTGGCTCTCAAGGCTGCAAACATCCTGGGAGCGGGCACCTCGTCCCCCTGGCTGCTGAGGAAATCGAGGCTCAGAGAGGGGAGGGCAGGGGCCGTCTGGGCACCGCGGACGGGCCGGAGAACAACAGACACTCACTTCTCCCGGATCCGCGGGCGGGACTCTGAGGTCAGGGTGCGGCGTGGCCGGGGTCTGGGCAGAGCCCCCTTCCTGGCCGCAGCCCCCCTCCTTGCTCTGCTCTCCCTGCCAAGACAGGGGCTCCACCCTCAAGGCCTGGTCGCCTTCCACAGGCAACATCTGTAGACACCGTCACACTGGGGCTCAGGCTCCAACACGCGGATTTGGGGGCTCAGACGTCCAGCCCGTCACGGCGTCCTCCTCACACACCCTGGCCTCCTGGGACGGTTCTCCCCAGCCTGGTCCTCAGCGTGGGGTCCGGGTCCCCGTCCCCTCGCTCAGATGCTCCTTGAGACTCTCAGATTGAGAGGACAACAGTTGACGTGACAATGAGCAGATTTCCCAGGGAACCGCGGGAGAGGCAGGCCGAGGACAGGCGGCGAGGAGGCCCTTCCCGGTGGGGTCCTATCGAGATGTCACCAGGACCGAGGCCCCCTCGAAGGCCGGGCGCAGGGAGTGTGTCTGCGCCCGGGGCACACAGGCTGGCCCATCCGCAGGACTGATGGACTCCGCCAGCAAGATCGTCAGCAGGAACTGAAAGTCCCCCAGAGCGATTCCTTCCAGAGTGCGACGGAATTAACACGACTTATTTAGTGCAGTGGTGATGACGAGGTCCGTGTGGTCTTCCCAGACGACAAGCCGACTAGCCGTTTCCTGGGGAGGCAGGGTGGTCAGCGGGAGGACCTGTGGGCCGTTTGCCGGGCGGCCTCCCTGGCTCCCTGGCCGCTGCCTGGCGTCGGGGTCGGCCACTTCTCCCCAGGGCGGTGCCCTGTGGGCGGCCCAGCAGCCGGGGGTCCCGTTGTGTGTGTGACAGGTGACACGGCAGGCGGCCGGCTGTGCCTCTGGTTCAGGGAGAAGAGCCGGGTCCTGGCGAGTCACAGTCAGACCGGAAGCATCTCCTGGCTGAGCGGACCTGGATTTACCCCCCATCCCAGCCTCCCAGTTCCTCACCAGCACTGGGACACCTCGAGCCACCGCTCCCTGCCTTGCTGGCCACGGGGACGTTAGGGACAACGTTCGGCCCCCAGGGCTGGGACCTTGCAGCTCTTGTGCTGTTACCTCTCCTTTTCCTTTCGCTTCAGCCCTTGATTCAGGCCGGTGGGTTTTCTGCGTGGACTCCTGTGGCTTTGAGCCATTTCTGGAATGGAGTGGAAGATAAATAAATTACGAGTAGGGGTGAGGGTTAGTGACCCAGGCAGAATGAGAGCCCTTATGGTGTCCCTCCCTCTCTTCCTGCGGGACCCCACTGTCTGCATCCCACTCTTGCTATGGGGAGGCCACTCCAGGAGCCACCAGGATGGGGGGCCAGGAGGGGGGCCAGGGGAAGGAATGAGCAGAGCCTGGGGGCCAAGGTCAGAGCTGAATAGACGGTCGGAGACCCAGGTCGTCAGGAAGCCAGTCGATTGGGCAGAGCCGAGGAGTGGAGCGGGGCTGGTGGGCAGTGGTCAGAGTGGGTGGTGTGGGATCCTGAGCAGACGTGCCCACGGGGGGCCAGTTAGGGACACTATGGGCCAGGACGGATAAGGGGGTGTCTGGGTCCCAGCCCCTGGCTGAGCCCAGAAATGACGCCAGTGCTGCGGGCCCCGCGACCGTTCAGCAGGCACCACCAACATCATCACCCTCAGCCAAGGAGTCGAGGGGGGCCCGGCTGGCTCAGTGCAGGGAGCGTGGGTTGGGCGTAGAGATGACTAAAATAAATAAATAATTCACTTGAAAAAGTGGTAAGAGGAGGAACTCTGGGAAGCACGACAGTCGGGCCTCTAGGCCTTGAAGCTCGAGGCAGCTCCGGCACACCCGGCTGGAGGCACCTGGGCTCCCAGCAACTCGGTTCCGCCCACCTGGGCTCCGCGCACTTGGGCTCCGCCCACCTGGACTCCGAGCACCTGGGCTCCACGCAACTTGGTCCCGCCTACCTGGGTCCCGCCCACCTGGGCTCCACGCACTTGGGCTCCACTCACCTGGGCTCACGCAACTTGGTTCCGCCCACCTGGGCTCCGCCCACCTGGGCTCCGCGCACCGGCAGACAAGCTGGGAGGCTTCTGGTCCAAGAGATAAACAGGTCTGAACACAGATGGTTCTTTCTTCAGGTGGAAGTTTAGTTTTCTCGAACCTGATAAAAATGAAGTATTAGAAAGGGCAGATATAGAGAAAGTCTGGACAGAATTCCGGAAAAACGTCCGGACGGATGTTGACTAAAACCCCAGGCTCTGAGTCGGACAAACGTCACATCCCCAAATTCCTAGTCATGCGGCCCCGCCCTGGCCTTGGTCTTGTCATCTGTAAAACGGATGGGCTGGAAAGCTGGGAGACCCCGGGGCATGGGGCCCAGCTCTGGGGTCGGGGACAGGCCCAGTCCCATTCGGAGAATCCCCAGAAGCGTGTTCTTCCTGGGGTGACGTCGGGAGCTTCGACACAGCCAACGAAGCCATGGGACCCCAGATCTGGCTTCCACGAGCGCTACTGGAAACAAAATTACAACGCTTTGAAGCAAATTCTATCGCATTTAAAAATACTTTGTGTCTAGGGACTCCTTTGCATCCAATTCACCAGATATGATCATTTTAAATGCAGATGAGTTAGGCAAAATCTGTTTTTCTATTTCTTCACACCTACAGGAGATTAAAAAACCAAACTTGCTTTGGGATCAGGGTCCCACGTCCATGCTTAGGTGCTGGAGTTAGCCGGTCTGGGCTGCGGTGGGGGCGTTGGATGGGGGGCGGGGTGCTTCATGGGGGCCTTCTGCATGAGTTATTCTGATGGGGGAAGGGCGGCACACAGGAAAGGGGCGTCAGGGTGAAGGTGATGTGTTACAGCAGGGCCTCTGGGCCGTGTCTGTGGGGACAGGGACGCGAGAGCCCAGGGACGCGGGAGCCCGGCCTGGAGGGAACAGAAGAGAATGGGGTGTCCTCCCGGCTGTGGGAGCCCCTGGGGAGCAGGCATCAACCCAGCGTGTCGCTGAGACAGCGCACCCAGCGGCCATCTAGGGAGGTGTCCTCGGGGTCTTCTGGGCCGTGGCCTCGGGAAGGAGGAGACCCCGCTTCTCGTGATGTACGTCTGCTCACCAGTTGTCCGTCTCATTTCCAGCGTCCAGACTTAGAGCTTTTTCCTAAACTAAACCCCTTGCGAGGGCAGAGCATATACCACAAATCTCTATAATTTTGCTGTGCACTTAAAGCCTCTTTAAAAAACAAATTAGATCTTGGAAGAAACAGAGTTCAGGGGAAACGGACGGCAGTCCACACAAAGGGAAAACTCCTTCTGTACTTCCAGGGGCTTTCGGGAAGGAGCACGTCCCGTCCGCCGTCTCCGCGGGAAGCTCCTTCTCCTGTCCGCGTCAGTGACTCACGTTGGGTCGTTCCCGAGTTTTCAGCGTCATGGCGCAAAGTGGTTGTGCATTTTCTCCTGATACTTAAATCTCTGCTGTATTTGCAACGGTGGCCGCTTCTTTCCCGTTACGTTTACTTGTGTCTCTGTCTCTGGGCACATCTCTGTTTCCTCGGCGACTCGGAGCGCCGGCCCGTCCGTGCCCCCCGTGCGCCCCACGTTAGCACAGGCTGGGCTGGCTGCCAGGACGGGGCCCTGCATCTGAGTCCGTCTGGTTTAAGCTCAGCGGGAGGATGTCACGTCGTCCCGCGGAAGGGCCGCGCGCTCACTCTCACACGATCCCGTTCTGTCTCTGCGGGTTTTCCGGACCGCATCCCACTGACCCTGCACACCAGTCTCCTGCAGAAGAGAAGACTCCCCTCAGGAGGCTCCGTGGTGCTTAAGAATCGGCATCTCCTCCCTTCAGAGAATTGAAGACAGTAATCTGTAGGATCAATGTCCACGTCGGGGTTGTTTTAATATTTTAAGTGGATTCCACTGCTGGTGATTTTTTTTAAATGTTTATTTATTTTTGAGAGAGAGAGAGAGAGAGAGAGAGAGAGAACGAGCAGAGGGCAGAGAGAGAGGGAGACACAGAATCCCTCCCAAGCAGGCTCCAGGTTCTGAGCGGTCAGCACAGAGCCTGACTCGGGGCGAATCGCGAGATCATGACCTGAGCTGAAGTCGGACGGTCAACCGACTGAGCCCCCCAGGCACCCCTCGCTGCTGGTGATTTTTAAACACATGGGCACAACCTCTGCTGCCCCGTGTGGTGTCGGGGGCACGGGAGCCGGGACAGGGTCGATGCTGACGCTTGATTCACACGCCTCACACCCAGACCTGCTTTCCTGACACGGGCTGGTGAGTCTCTGCCTCCAGGGGCAATTCTCCCTGCTGTCCGTAGCGTTACACGTATGTGACGGTCACTTGCATGCAGACTTTTTACGTGGCACTTTTGCAGAGGGCTTTACACACACAGCCCCCCGCCCCCCGCCCATTATCCCTCCCAACTCCCGTATGTGGGAGACCTGTCTGCACATCAGGCTTCAGAGCATCGGAGGCCTGACGCTTCCCCCTCGAGTCCCATGAGGAGTCACAAGCAGGGCCCCTGGCTGCCAGGCCTGCCCACTGGCTCCCGTGTCTCTATGTGTGCTGGAAGCTTCCTCCGCAGGGGCCGTTTCCAATTCGAGTGGGAGGTTCGCAGGCTCGGAAGGACCGTGAGGGCAAGGGAGCTGGTGTTGGCCCCGACGTGGTGCCAGGACACTCTCGGTGCCAGAACCCCAGGAGCTCGGGGGCAGAAGGACGCCCTCTCTGCCAACAGCACCTTCCCTGAGGACACGGTCCCGGGATGGTCACCAAGATCATCGCTCCTGTTGGACGGTCACCAAGCGGACAGACGCTGGGCAGGTAGCTGGGACCGTGTGGGGCCCGCCAGCCCTCCCGGGGGTGATGACGTGGCCAGTCCCTGAAGGCCCCGAGTGCGGGTGGGGTGGGTGTCTGTGAGGAACTGGCAGAGTGTCGTGTCCCCTCGGCTCAGGGCTTCAGTCTCCGGGGGGATGAGACGCCTGCCTTTCCTTCCTCTCCCGGGATGGCCGGCATACCCGTGTTCACGCCATCCACTGCGGCCGGGCCACCTCCCGCTTCCTCACCCCACGTGACCCGTCACCCCACGTGAGGTCTCACGTCTCTGGCTTCGGGAGGGAGCCGAGTGCACACGGGATGCTGGCTCGAGGCCCCAGGGCCACTGTGGTCACCGAGATTTCCGGGCAGGTCGGATAGGCTGCGGATTTCAGGGAGTCCCCACCTTCGTCTTGAGGAGAAAGGGGGCGTCCTGACCACAGGTCCCCGGTCCTCCTGCCGGCCGGAGGGGCTCACCCTTCCACCCGATTTGGTGAAAACATCTCCTACTCTCTGATCCAAATGCTGCCTGTCACAGGGACACCCGAGCTGTGCCCTCCTTCACCCCAGGTCAGGATGGAAGGGTCTTACACGGATCGGCCAGAAGCTGGATGTGGGACCCCTCAGTTTGGACATGGAGGTCCAGGGCTGAGCCCCCCAGACAATCTAGAAGGTGAGGGACAGGCTCACTGGTTTGTGAGGAAAAAAGCACGGGTTTCTTCCGCCCGGGATCGGCCTGCTCTCCCAGGGCCAGGCAGTTCACAGGGCGCGGTGAGCCCCCTGACCTCCTTGCATGAGCGGGGGCCGGTGTGGACAGTCGTGGGTCCTGTCCAAGTGGGCTGCTGGCGGGGGGCCTCGGCTGACAGAGGGCTGGGAGTGGGGAGTAGGGTGGGGACGGGCTGGTGCAGGGGGCACAGGGTGGGGACGGGCTGGGAGTGGGGAGCACACTGGGGACACGATCTCCTTCACACACGTCAGGCGGCTGGCTGGTGGTATCTCCAGTGGAGCCACGAGGGTGTAAGAGACAAAGTTCTCCCCCCAGCAGAGGGGGTCCGTGCAGAGTCACCCAGGGTGCCGGGCAGGGGGGACAGTCGAGCCTCCTCTCCCTCGTTCTTTCTCCACCGCCGTCCAGTTGTGGTGGGTCAGTGGAAGGGGGCTGGAGAAGGAGCGGCCACACCACGCAGCAGTCTTGCTGCCCCGCAGGTCGGCAGGGGTGAGGAGAGGCCTCTGAGGCCACGGGCACTGTGTGTTCCTCGGGAGGGACAGCAGAGTCCTGGGGCTGGCCATGTCCTCACCTGGGGACAGGGGAAGACGAACACAGAGAAAATTTGAAACACAAATAAGCTGCTTGTTGAGAGTGGTGGTGATACAGCCTGCTTCCTCCCCCGGACGGACGGACGGACGGACAGCCGTTCCGTGTGGGGGTGTGTGCGCTTCATCGTCAGGTTATAGCCACGCGGTCAGGGTCTGGGATACGGGCGCTGCTCTCTCAGTCGGCCGTGAATTAAGTAATTCTGTTTACCAAGCCGTCCACACTCAGCGGCCCCAACAAATGCCGTGAGCACGTATCTCCCTCCCGTCCGCCTGTGGTCGGGCCGCTCTCCGCTGAGCCAGTGGGGCCTGACCGCAACCCCGAGCGGGCCGGGGCTCCACCCCACCCGTGTCTTGTCCCCAGCCTGGCCCGCTTCCCTCAGGGAGAGGCGGGGCCATCAGAGGGCATCCCACACGCGGTGACACGGGCCAGCTCAGGTCCTGGGGGACCGTGAGGAATCGGGAGCAAGAAGTCAATGGACTGCAGGCACCATGTGAAATTTCTGGCCCAGACTTCCTAAAACTCAGGATGACCGCAGGTCGTTCAGTCACGGTGACCCAGGGGCTCCACTGAGCAGGAGTGCGCGTCGGGGTCGTTGTTGGGAACAGTGGTCGGGGACCTCTGAGCCCTGGGCCTCCCTCTGCCGACGGATCCAGCAGAAAATGACGCGGTTCCTGAATTCTCGGGGCCAAGACCCGGCTGCAGAACGAGGCCGAGGCTGGTTCTGTTCCGGCCCTGCGGGCAGGGATGTGCTTAACGCTCTGCTCCGGCCGCCTTGAAATACGGTTTCCATTCTGTGCTGGCCCCCAACGCCCACGTCGCCGGACCTGCGGGGGGCCGCGGGGTTCCTGAAGAATTACGGACGTGATCCAGCCTTGGGGGGACCGCGTCCTCGGACCTGCTGATGCAGCAACAGCGAAGGCGATGACAGCCACCATCAACCCCCCACGGCCACTGCCAACGCTAACAGGGCCTCGCAGGCCTTGCCCCAAGCCTCACGTCAAGGAGACTGAGCGCCCTGCTAACGTGGAGCTCATCCGACAGCCAGGCCCTCACCCCACCTCCCCTCCGCCCCGTGTCCCTGCGCGGACGACTCTGCTGTGGACACACAGCGCGGTCCCTGCCCCACGGGGTCGACGGTCTCACCTACAGCAGCAAACACCTACGTGGCGTGTGCCCATTGCCACTCACCGTTCTAAGCGGCTCATATACACCAACTCACCTGGTCTGCCCCAAACAACCCGTGGTAGCGGTAGGTGCTGTTACTGGCCCCATTTATAGACGGAACACGGAGTATGGGGGACAGGGGTATGGCCCCAGGTCAGATGGCGGGGCGGCCCGTGGTCTGGGTCTGCCCTGAGCTACGTGGCCTCTCGCCCTGGCCCAGCCAGCCCCCCTCTGCCCTGGTGACCAGGGTGCCATGCAAATGAAGGGGTTCCCACGCTTGGCAGATTCTGGGGTGGACAGAGAACGGGGCACAGCCCTGCCCTCGAGGACCCACCAGCCACACGGGAAGCAGAGGGGGGACTGGGGGCATCTGGGAGGAAGGTGGGCATTAGCCCAGAGGGGAGAGGAAAGGGGGGGTGTGGAGACGCCCCTGGGGCCCGGGTCAGCAGGGCTGGAGGGCAGGGCTGGGAGGTCTGTGGCAGGGGTGCAGCCAGCTAGGTCTGCAGGAGTGGGGGCGACCGGAGGAGGGAGAGAGGCAGGAGCACAGAGGCAGGCGGTCCCATCAGAGGAGACCCTCGGGCCAACCCGTCGCGTCTGCTGGTGTGGGTCTGCCCAGGACACAGAGGGGGTGGGCAGCCTGAGACCCGGCCCCTCGAACTACAGCCTGGTGGGGGGGAGGGGGCGCAGGGGGCAGTGCAGCCCACGAAGCCGCCCCAGTTCCACGCACAACCCTGGCTCACGGGTCCATTCTCTGTGCCCTGCCTCCACCCGGGTGCCGGGACTGGGGACCGGCAGGCCCCTGTCACCCTTAGGTGACTGCCACCAGGTGAGAGCACAGGCGAGGGAGGGAAGGGAAGCCAGACCCAGAGACTGGAGGGGGGCAGGCCAGGGGCTGCGGAGTGAGGGGTGCTGGGCAGCGGGTCTGGTCACTTGGAGGCTGGCGTGGGCACCAAGCTTGCTGCGTGGCTTTCGTGGTTTCCCGTCGAAGACACTCATGATGAGTTTATGAGGCCTCTTGCCCGGGTCACTCTCGTAAATGAGAAGTTATTCCCAAAGGATCTTATCAGGTACAATAAATGGACGGAATTACTGAATTTATTAACATGTAGATTAAAAAGTCTGAGACACACGGAGTTTAATTAATCAGCTTGCGAACAGCCCCCCCCCCCACCCCCCATAAGATCGCAGTCTGGCAACAGCAGGGATTGGAGACGTGTTACTTTTGGACAATGATAGTATTTTCAGGGCGGCCCTGATCTGAGGACTTCTGCGCCGTCCCATCCGCGGTCATTCCTTAGAGACTTTCTGAAGCTGGGGGGGACGGCCACTGTCTTCTGGGGCCTCCTGGCGAGGGGGAAGGTGGGGGTCTCTGCCTGCGGTGGGGGGGATGCGGGGCCATGTGCGTCCTCCGACCCCTCTCTTCCTGGGCCCCGAGCCTGTCTGGCTCCCGCTCGGGCCTGTGCCCGCCGCCCTCCGTCTCCCTGTCTCCCGCCCGCCCTGTCGTTTGCACCCCCTCCCCCCAAGGGGCCCAGGTGAGCCGTCGCCTCCCCCCTGCGTGGTCTCGCACCTGTCGGGAAACCTGCCCAGGGCCTCCTGCAGCCCCCCGCCTGGCCCCGCGTCCTGCCCTACGGCTGCAGTGTCCTCTGCCGTGTCCTCTTCTGGCTGCGGGTCTGGGGCCTCGCACTTCCTGAAGGGCCCAGGGGACCCCTCCTCTCTCGCAAGTTCTGTGAGGAGCCAGAGGCGGCTCCCCTACCGTCGGGGCGACCTTGCTGCCCTCCCCCAACGACCCCCCCCGCCCCCCCGCTTTGGAGCTGACTGGCCTGAGCCACTGCGCCCACGGGGAATCCCGGGCGTGCTTGCTTCTCGGAGAACGAGGCGGGAAGCTGTGCCCCACGTAGACCACAGGTCACAGAACGTCCCCATATTTCACGTGGCACGTCACCGGCGCCCAACCTCTCAGGCAGGGAGAGGCGGGCAAGACTGGTGCCAGTTGACAGACTGGGAAGGAGACCGGTGCCAGACGATTTGTGTGCTACCCTACTACCTTAGGTTGTTTCTTCTTCTTTAAATAAGAAAATGATGCTCAGAGAGGTTAAGAAACGCAGCCCAGGCCACACAGCTAGTAAATGAAAAGGCCAAGATTCGCACTGAAATCGTTTCCCGTCACACCTGGGCCCTTCCCGTTGCCCTCCGTAGATCGGGTGGGTGGGGGTCCTGTGACCTTGGAACCGCCAGGTTAGCGTCCTGGCAGCGCAACAGGGGCAAGAGGCCTCGCTGATGCCCCCACCTCTACACTGTGCACTGTGGGATGAGGTCGGGACCCACTGGTGGTCACCCAGCCATCCAGGGAAGGGAGCTGGCGGGGAGAGCCGGGGCCAACTCATAGCGGTGGGGGGGGGGGACCTCTTTAGTCCCTGTCTCTCCCCGGGGGTCCTGCTGCCCCTGCAGGTGCATGAGGACAGAACCCGCGGCCTGGGCTCTGGCTGCCGCCGGCCAGCTGTATGCCGCCCCCTCCCCTCCCGGAACCGTCCCAGAGCCCTTGGGCCTGAAGAGCCGTCACGTCCGCCGTGGCAGGAGGTGACCCCCGGAGCCATCGCGGTGCTTCCCAGTCCAGAACACCCAGACCCAAGCCCAGCCGTGGTCACCGACTTCCGCCCCCCCCCCCGGGACATACCGCCAAGAAGGGGAGCGAAGCGGCTTCCTGTTTGGTCGAGTGAGCGTGCCTGGGGCGTGCGCGTGCCCGCGCCTGCCTCCTGCGCGCCTGTGCCTGCGGTGTGCGCGCTTGCCCTTCCCTCGCTTGCTGTGTGAACTCGGCGTGTCACCGAGCTCTTTCTCGGGCTCCGGATCACCACCGCCCAGGGCCGCCGTGGAGCCCGCGGGGTAACGTGTTCACGGTGTGGACAATGCACGTCCCCGTCCCCCCCCCCCCCCCCACCGTGCACAAACCGCGCCCCCGCTCTGTTCGGAGCAGTCACGCTGGCCTCTGGCACCCCGTCCTCATCGCCAGGCCCTCGTGGTCCCTTCCCTGGACCCCCGACCGCCCTCCTCCGCAGCGTGGTGCACCCAGGCCGTGGAACAGGCTCTCCGTGGCCCCGGGTCCCCGCCGTCCGCACCCCCCCCTTCCCGCGGACTGAGATCCGGGGCCCCTCCCGTGGGGCTCCGTACTCCCTCATTGGGTCATCCTGCCTCCAAGGCTGAGCACCTCACTTGGTCACCCCAGAGCCGGTGTCCCCGGCAGGGCTCCTGCCGTCACCCTGACCCCAGAGGACACCTTCTGTTCTGAAAAACCCATTTCCAGGTTCCTTGGTGGGGCTGGACAGGGGTGGCCACCAGCAAACCCCGCCCCCAAGCCTGGCTCAGAGGCTCTTCTGGAAGCATCTGTCCCGTGGGCGCCAGCACTTCTGGCACAGAAACTCTCCTGCTACTATTGCTGTCGTCTACACTGGCAGAGACGCTGTGAAGACACAGGAGACGATATGTACGAGTGCCTCAGGCTCAGGAGATGGCCCGTGTCATTATGGCTGCGGGCTCTCTGCTGAGGGTCCCACCCGACCATTGGAGTCCTGCCTGATGATGGGGGTCCCACCTGATGATGGGGATCCTGTCTGATAATGGGGGTTCCTCCCGACCATGGAGTCCCACCTGATGATGGGGGTCCCTCTTGATGATGGGGATCCCATCTGATAATGGGGGTCCCTCCTGACCATGGGGTCCCACCTGACCATTGGAGACCCACCCGATGATGGGGGTCCCACCTGATGATGGGGATCCTGTCTGATAATGGGGGTTCCTCCTGACCAGGGTCCCACCTGATGATGGGGGTCCCTCCTGACCATGGGGGTCCCACCTGACCATTGGAGACCCACCTGATGATGGGCGTCCCACCTGACCATGGGGTCCCACCTGATGACAGGGATCCTGTCTGATAATGGGGGTCCCTCCTGACCATTGGGGTCCCACCTGATGACGGGGTTCCCTCCTAATGATGGGGATCCCACCTGATGATGGGGATCCTGTCTGATAATGGGGGTTCCTCCCGACCATGGAGTCCCACCTGATGATGGGGGTCCCTCTTGATGATGGGGATCCCATCTGATAATGGGGGTCCCTCCTGACCATGGGGACTCAGGGAAGGGGACTGGGGACGTAGAGCCAGAGACAGAGCCAGAGCCAGAGAGAGATATATAGAGACAAAGATCGAAACGGAGAGATAAAGAAAAACATAGAGACAGAAACGCACAGAGAGAGACAGACACAGAGACAGAGAGACAGACACAGAGAGAGACAGAGAGACAGGGACGCTGTAGCACGCCCACTCTGGAAGGCTGGCACGGACGTCGGCCTGCTTCCACATGGCAGCAAAGTCTTATGTTTGCTCCAAAACAAAACAAAATACGACGCCCACAGAGCTGCTGGGGTTCCGTCTCTGCTACCTGCTCACAGGAAATTCGTCTCGGTCTCTGAGGAAGGAGGATTTCAGTGAGTTAAGAGCTTTGAATTGGGGCCGCCCGGGGCAGGGCTCTGAGTCTCCCTCCCCTTCCCAGCGTGGTCAGGGGACCCCTGAGTGTCCGTCTCCCCGTCTGTGAGACGGCCCACACCCCGGCCTCCCGTGGCAGTGTGAAATAAAAGGGGAGCCCGGAGCACCCCCCTGTATGCAGTAAGTGCACAATAAGTGCCATGTGCCTCCCGCTGTCTGGGGTTGGGCTCGTGGCCGGGCGTCAAGCCTAAGTCTGCAGTTCCGCGGTCCTGACGATCGTGTGCCGGGGTCCAGGGGAGGCACGCGCCCTCACTCACCCTCATCTCCCCAGTGCCTGGTGCACACCCGAAAGTGCTCCTTTTGTGACCAACTGTGCCTGGCACTCGGTGGTCCCTGTGGAAAATCAGGAAGCCAGGCTGCCGGGTCCTTTGCTTTTCGTTCCCCAGCACGTCCGTCCCCCCGCTTCCCCGCCCCCCCCACCCCCATCTCTGAGGATTCGGTGCATCTGGAAAGTGGGAGGTGGGAAGGGTCCCCACCCTCTCCAGGCATGGCCGGCCGGCCCCTTCACGGCTTCCTCCTCCACCGGCCGCCTGGCACACCCCAGCCCCTCGCGCGGCCGAGGCCACCCTGGTCTTGGGCTGATTGTGCGTTTTTTCTTTCTTAATCACCACTGAATACTCAAAGATGGGTCATCTCAACCGTTTCCAAGCACGCACTCTGTCGGCTCCGGGACGTCCGGTCTTTCCCGACTGACGACTGAAACTGTCCCCCGCACCCCGGCCTCTGCAACAGCCCCTCCATCTGCTGTCTCCAAGGATTCTGCAGCACATTGTTTCGATGGCACACAACCTAAGGGCGGCGTGGACCCGGGCCGGGCACGGGCCACCGGGCACCACCCGGGACCCCCGCTTCCAAGGTGTGCCTGGCTTGAGATGTGAGCGCCACCGCGACCCAAAGCTGCACCCAAGTCCATCTGACTTGTGACAAGCTGTGAGTTTAGAAAGTTGGGATTGGGGGCTCTCTCAAATCGGTTGCCTCTTTGTGAGATCAGCTCTAGACGCAGCCCCTGTAGCGGGTGGTGGCCTGAGACTTGAGCACTTGATCGCGTTCCTCAGGTTGGAACCGGCACAGGCCCCCCAGGGTGTGAGGGGGGCGGGAAGTGGAGTCCGTGACCCTGACCGGGCTGCTCCCAGCTTCCACCCCACAGTGTCAGGGGAGCCCCAAATACGTGGTCGCGGCCTCTGACGTGGCTGCATGTGGCACTTCCCGGGGGTCAGCGTGGGCTGCTCCAGCGCCCTGTCCGTGTCCCCTCTCTCCTTCCCTAGCGGGCACCTGGGACGTACCTTCAGGACTGTTTCTCGGGGGGTCCTGCCTTCATGCACCGTTTTCACCCCTGCAGGGGCGTGTGTGTGGATGGGTGAGGGCAGGGAGGTACAGCCCCAGGAGGGCCTTGAGGTCACGCAGGCGTTTGGGAAGGACCCGGCCTCGGTGACCTCAGCTAAGCTTACCGCCTCCCTAAGGCTCTGCCTCCAAACACCGACATATTGGAGGTGGCGGCTTGACCATGAATGAGGCCTTCTCCCCTGCCCTCCGGCCAGAGGCTCCCCAGGAAACGGGCCGAGTCTCCGGGAAAACACTGGAACCAGCAGTGAGTGTGGTCAGTGCTACGGATGTGAGGCTGACAGAAGGCCCGGCGAGACCTGGCGGTGTCTGCGTCACGTCGTCACATTTATTCCGAGCAGGAGTGGCTGCACATTCGGCCGTGTCAGTGGAGGGGACCCCACTCGTCCAGACAAGGTGCAGGTGCGGAGGGACGGAGGCAGCTCGCTGGGGGGGGTGGGGGGTTAAGGGTGCGCCCGTCAGAGGCCCTCTCTTCCCCTGGCTCCAAGCCCAGTCGTCTCTGGGAGTTGCCCTCGGCCAAGACTGCGTCCTCTCCCGGGGCGGCCTCTCTGGACGGAGAGGTGCCTGGTCCCTGAGGGTAGGGGGGCCTGACCCTCTGCCCCAGCTGCAGAGCTCTCCGTGGGGTTGCTGAGTGACCCTGTTGGGTCTGCATGGGGGGTCAGCTGCGTCCTCCCGCTGGTACTGCTTCTCCCGCTCTCCTGGCAGAGTGTGGGTCTCAGTGAACTTCCTGCCGGCTGAGCAATGCCTCAGGGCCTGCTCCTGGGACCCAGGGCGAGGCCCCCCCTCCCCCGAGCCCTGTGGTCTCCACCCCTGTAGGGCCTCCGGAGGGAGAGGAAGGACGGTGGCCAGGGCCGGAGCTCTGCATGCCGCCGTGGGACCCTTACCTTCGAGGCCTGCCCTGAGCGCTTCTCCAGAACCTCGGAGGTGTGCACGGGAAGCAGAGGGCAGCCCAAGAGAAAGCGTGACGTCCTGTGTCCTCGGCCCCGTGGCGAGTCTCGGAAACACAGAGGAAGCAGAGTCCAGTCTGACCTGCAGACGTCTCGGACGCTTTGCTGACCCAGAGCCCCTGGCGTGGCAGGGACGAGCCGCAGTGGACCTCACTTCCAGCCGGAGAGGGAGGTTTATGAAGATTTGCGCACAGTCCGTGCACGTGCACATGTGTGTGTGGGGCGCACTTAGAGGCATTTATTCTAAGGCACTGATCGCAGCTGCAGAGGCCGGCAGGTGCCCAGCAGGCTGGAGACCCGGGGAAACTGGACAGGGCGTCCTGGCCACCTGCTGGCAGAACCCCGGTTCCTAGGGGCACAGCCGGTCACCAGCCCGGGCGCTAGATGCACCCAGCTTATGAGGGCAAGCTGCCTGTCTCAGAGTCGACCGATTTCAGTGTTCATTTCAGGCCACCGTCTGCACCACCCCGATGTGCTTGACCAAGTATCCGGGCGCCACGGCCCAGCCAAGCGCACCATCTCTGTTCATTTCAGGCTGTGGGCCGTCGCTCGTGCCGACCGCACAGACCACGCCCCGTCACAAGCGGGCAGGTGCGGTCAGGTGAGAGACCCATGCACCTGCTGAGTAGAGCCGTCCTCACCTGGAGACCACGTCTGCCCCCAAGGGTTCACCTGTGCTTTACCTTTTGTGTGTGAATTTGGATGTTTTATGATCTATAGGCCTGTGTTTTGTTTGCCAGGGCCCGGCAGGCGGGTTTCGTGAGAGGCCACGCGGGAAATCCTCGAGGCTCCCTGGGCCACATTTCTCTCTGCCCCACGTTCTTTGTTTCACAACTCTTTAAAAATAGAAAAACCACTCTGAGCTTGCTGACCACATAAAAGCAGGCGGGTGCCGGGGGCTGGGCTGTAATTCACCAACCTTGACTCAAACTGCTCAGCTTCCCGGTGCCCCGGGGTTCTTCCAGCCCACGAATGGGCTCTTCCCGGTGCCCCCGGGTTCTTCCGGTCCCGGCTGCTCCACAGAGCCCCAGGAGACCTAACGGGTGCAGGGTCGGCAGGAGCAGAAGGGCCCTGCTCCCCTCCAGCTCTGATGACCGAACCCCCCGAAAGGTGGGAAGGCTTCTCCTTGTGGAAGCTTTGTGCCAGGAGGACAAAGGGCCAGGAAAGACCGTGAAACAGTGCCGGCCACAGCCTCCCTCGGCCGGCTGGTCACCCTGCATGAGGCTCAGGGTCCCCGACAGGGAGCCCGAGGCACCTCACGCCTGGGTGGGCAGGGGCCGCAGTGCACGGGCCACGTGCAGCCTGGAGCCCACCCCTGGCCGGAGCCACATTCCCACACGAGGCCCGGCGGCCTGCCTCCCAGAGGCTTCTCCGTGGTAGGGGTCATGGGGGGGGAAGCCTGGCTCTTTGGTGTGTGTGTGTGTCGGGGTGGGGGGAGGGGACAGTGAGGAAAAGCCTCCGGCAAGTAGGGGCTTTGCACAAGCCACCCTGACCCCCGGGTGTGTCTGTGACCCCTTGTGACCCCTCTAAGGCGGGGGACTCCCCCGGAAAACAAGAAGGATGTCGCCAGACAGGGAGGCAGGGCAGGGAGCGCGATGATTCTCCTCCCACCCGGAATGGAATATTGCTTATCTTTTCCCGTGTCCCAGCCCTGTCGTTAACAGGTTCCACCTCTGAAGTCCCACGGCATTGGGTCTGTGTGTCTGTCCGGGCACACGAGATCATACGGCCGTCAACCCCTGGAGGCAGGGACCGGCCCCCACACGGCCCCGCCGACGCTGACTGTATTTAGCAGGAATTATGCGCTCCGGGCTGATTGGAAAGCTGGGAACGCTAAGCCACGGTCACTGCAGGTCTGTGTACGTGGCTCACGTCTTGCACAGGCTGTCTGGTGGTGCTCTGATCAGCCCTACGCGGTGTTTGGAGCAGGAAGGGCCCACCCGGGGCCCTGGTGACAGGCAGGGGGCTGGTTGGCACCGGTCGGGCCCTTCCAGGGCCGCTGATGGCGGGCACGAGCTTGCGGGAGAGCAAGGCTCCTGTAGATAAGGAAGACAGTCCCCCAAAGACCAGCAGCCCCAGCCACGCTGCACACCACAGTCCCTGGAGAGCGGGTTTTCGACGACACCTGGTGGGCCCACAGGTGGATGTGAGTCCCCTCACACCTGCCACGTAACCAGGTGCACGCCGGGTGACATGGTGCAGCCATCACTCCCGCGGTCTCCGGAACGTTCTCATCCTCTCAGGCAGAAGCTGTGCCCACCGCACGCTGGCCCCCCATCCGCCTCCCTCAGCCCCTGCCGCCCAGCACCCCGCTTTCTGTGTGTGTGAATCCGACGACTCCGGGCACCCCGTGGGAGGGCAGTCACAGCGTCCTCCTGGGGCGGGGCCCTTTCGCTTCACTGAGCGTCGTGTCCCCAGGGTTCAGCCACGTTGTACCCGTCGGAAGGTCCCTCCCTTTAAAGGCTGAGTGGGCTTCCGACCAATGTTGCCAGAGGGACAACCATTCAGGAGCAGTGCCCGTTCGGGGGGCCCTGCAGCAGGGGCGGGGGGCACAGCCCGGGTCCACAGGGCGAAGGGGGATTTATAACCAGGGAGCAAGGCGGCAGGGGGACAGTTCCCAGGAGGAAACACCAGGCAGGCCTGGGGGCCGTGACGCCCGGTGGGGACCGGGGAGCGACGGGTGTGGAGGGTGGGGCCTCCCCTCAGTTGACCTGGTGGACTTTTGCTCGCTCTGGAAGCCGAGGTCGGGCCCCGCTGACCCGAGGGCTCCGTGGAGCCGGGCCAGGGCCCTTCGTCCACGTGCGGCGTGGCGTGTTCCCACCCCCCGCACCTCCTCCTGCTCTTACTTTCCACCCACCACACCCCTGCACCGGCCAGTCCTCCTGCCCTGGGCCATCCCCCCCGCAGGCTCCGATCACACAGCCCAGGGGGGGCTCTTCTTAGCGTAGGTGAGACCCTGTGGTTGCCTTGTGGTCATCTACAGTTCTGCATAATGCCGGCCTCTTGGTAGTGCAGGGGGATGGTGTGGAGGGAGCGGCTCTCAGTGAACCTCTGACAAACGTCCCTCCCTCCACGACCTGCCCCTTCTCTCCTTTACCTCAGACACCCCACCTTCCACACAGGGTGACATGGATGTCGGAGGACACAGGAGAGAGGGTGCAACGTGGGTCGGACCAGACCAGGGGAGGCCTTGGGGCCATGTTGGATTTCAGACCCTGTTCCGCAGAGAGATGGTGACAGGCTGAACGAGTGGGGCCGGTGGCCCGGGTCAGAGGGTCGGACCACGTCTTCCCCTTGGGTCACAGGGCCGGGGTCACGTCTTCCCCTTGGGACGGGAGGACCCGCCTTGGAGTCGGCCCTTTGTCTGTTGTTGAAGGCACGTTCTTACGGCTCTCCTTCCTTCACTCATTCATTCGTGTGCTTCCAGCACGTGCGTTTGGAGATTTTCTTACGCGTCAGGCAAAAATCTGCGCCTGGAGGTTTTTGTTTTTTTAAAGGTTAATTAATTTATTTTGAGAGAGAGCACAGGGGAGGGCTGGAGAGAAAGGGAGGGAGAGAATCCCGAGCAGGCTCCGCGCTGCCAGCCCAGGGCCCGACGTGGGGCTCGAACCCGTGAACCCTGGGATCATGACCTGAGCTGAAACCAAGAGTTGGATGCTCAACCCGTTGAGCCCCCCGGGCGCCCCATGAGCCTGGAGTGTGAAGATATACCAGAAAGAGACTCTGTGCTTCCGGGACGAGCTCCAGAGGCCGGTGACCAGCCGGGTGAACAGCGTGGTTTCTGGGTGGAAGCCGTGCAGAGACCGGCAGAGCCGGGAAAGGGGGAGCAGGGGCCGCTGGGGACACGGCGGTCAGGGAGGCCCTGGGCGCGGGTGCAGTGAGAGTGCGCCACGCGGAGGTCTGTGCTAGCCTCTCGGGGACGGGCTCCGCTGGGGAGGCGGGTGGAGGCTCCCGGGCCGCTGGGACTGGATTTCGTTCCAGGTGCGGTGGGCGCGGGGGAGCCGTGGGGCCCAGCACACTCCTCTCGAGGACAAACGTCAGGAGGCCCCGGGGACCAGGAGCTCCAGGGCCGGTGGAGGCGAGGACCGTGGCCACCCCGTGGACCGATGCCAACCGCAGAGAGCGTCAGGGCGCCCGGGGCCGCCGGTGGGCGGGGCAAGGGGGGCCGTGAGGCTCCTGCAGGGCGGTCACCGCGGGAACAGCCGAGGGTGCTCGGGGAGGACGTCCTGGGGCTGCCAGCTGAGCCCGGCCCCCGCCTGTGTGTGGACGTCCAGCGCTTTTAGGGCCTAAAACGTGCCCTGAACAGTTCACGTACAAATTATCTGGATCTGCTTCCCTCTTCTGTCCTCCGTTCTCCGGGCAGCGTCCGACCCTCAAAGCTGCCCATCCTTACCCGCGACCAGTGTGCGCAGGAGGCCGTCCCCGAGCTGGTGCTGGCCTCCCTGTGTGAGCCCCGTGCGCGCCCGTCCCCTGCACACCTTGCCACACGCGGATGTCCTCGCGATGCCCAGGGAGTTGGGGGTGAAGCCTGGGCTCTCAGGGGCCCTGTGGGCACAGAGAGGAAGGAACCAGGGGCCAAGGCGCCTCCCTGCGGGGACCTTGCCTCCTGTCCCCTCATTCTGCTGCAGACCCGGGGAGGGCTGGCCTGTTTGGCCGGGGGGGGGGGGCCCTCCAGTGAGCAAGTGGGGGAGGCCGCAGCCCCTGCCCCATCTCTGGCTGCCCAGTGGGACACAGTCACAGTCCCGGGTCCCTGCACCTTGTTCCTGTGGCTGAGGGATGCCCTCCCCCACCTGGAGCGCTGGGTCGGCTGGAAGCAGGCACGTTGCTCTCTGTTTGCTCCCCTGTCTCTGGACCCCCTTGTGCCAGATCCCGCTGGTTCTGGAAGGCCTGCCTTGTGGTTTGAGGGCAAAGTTTGACTGTTAATGAACCGTAACACTGTCCCTGCAGGGGGTCCCTGCTAGGGGGCCGACCAGGACCTGGGGAGTCCACTTTCTCTCATCTCCTAACCTCCTCGCCTCCCCTGAGAGCTTCGGGACTGGGACCTCTGGGTCAGGGTGGGGGTCACAGCCACCAGAGGGACAGGGCGACGCTGGGGCCCAGGACAGTCATTACTCTCAGGGAGGGGGGCAGAAATGGAGACTCCCAGCCTCGTCTCCAGAAGGGAGGACCTCCTCCCCTACCTCTCTCTCCCCCTTCCCCATCCCCCTGCCCCCTCCTCCCCATCTCCCCTCCTCCCATCCCCACCCCTGCCCTCTCCTCGCCCTCCTTCCTTCTCCCCCATCTCCTCCTGCCCTCCCATCCCCATCCGCACCCCTGCACCTTCTCCCCCACCCCCCACCCCCTCCTCCCCATCTCCCCTGCCCCCTCCTCCCCCCAAATCTGGGTTGATAAATGGTACCATCCACTGGGATGTGGACGTTCTGGGATCTGTGAGTTTGACTGGAGAAGACACGGTCTCTGCCCGCCCCCCACCCCCACCACCCAGGGGTCTACAGTCCGTGGAGGAGGCCAGACCATCAGCACCGGGTGGTCTCCAGGAGCCCCACGTGTGGGGTGCTGGCTGAAGCTGTTCTTAGCTAACCCCAGGCTGCTGCTGTGGGGCAGAGACGCCGGGTGGGCAAGGATCTGCTCAAGTCAGCAAAGCCTTACGGCCGTCCCAAGGGCCGGTCCCCCCACCCCCCAGCTTCTCCCACATGCAGACTGAGTCCCCATCTCCTTATACATTCACAGTTTTCTCTGCCTAAGCTCTCCAAGCTGGATCATCCCCTGCATTACAGCTCTGTCTTCAGGACCTCAGCACGCGCATCCATTGCAACAGAGGCCGAGCCAATAAATCCCAGGCGTACCCGCTCAGAGCTGATGAGCATGAAGCCTGGGGAGAGACCCCGCTGGTGCCATGTGTATCCCGCCCTTGGGAAAGCTCACTCCCAGCAACCTGGGACAGGCTGGGGCAGGCATGGGGGTCAGGACCAGGACGGGGCAGAATGAGACACCGGGGGTCCTCCCTCCGTCCGTCCCTCCTTCCCTCTTATTTTAACAATCATCTCTTGAGCACACGCCCCACGGAGCTATAAGAACACCTTAAATTTCAGGCATCCGATACTGGGGCTTGCTTGTTCTCTCTGTGTGTATGCACAACGGTGTCGTTACTCCGTGCTGGGTCAGCGGGGTGGGGGTGGGGGGGTGCGTTAGTCCCGATTAGGTCAGCCGGGAAAACTGCAGCGCAGCACCCATGGGCCACTCCCAGAAACCCTGGCGCTCAGTGGGGGCCGGTGCCACGGGGGACCCCGGGCGACCCAGGGGAGGGAGGGCGCGAGACTTAGCACAGCGGGGGTCTCTGACAGGGAAGAAATGAAGGTTTCTGTTTTCTGGTAGACCAAAAAGGGGCTCTGAAAACATACACTGCCCCTTTTCCAGTACTGCTCGGAGCCACCCAGTTAATGACCAAATTATGCCCACGGAGGTTTTGGGCAAACACTGTACTTCCCAGACCCCTCGTTCTCCTAGTCGAAAAACGAGAAAGTTCTCCATTTCTCTGCCTAAGAGAATAAAGACTGCCCGCAAGGACTTGGCTACGAGGATGCAATCACAGCTTGGATTATAATAGTAAAATATGGGAAACGATCTACATGTCCACCCACGCCGGGAGCCGGGCACGTTTCACGACGGTGCCTCACATCTGGATTAAAACGCGGGCTTCAGAATCGGCCGGCAGCCGCTTCGTCCGCGTGTGTCTGTCCTCTATCGGGAGCGGGAGTCACGGCGGTGTTACTCGTGACAGAATCTGCTTCAAAAGCTTATAAATGAGGATGTATGTAGTGCGTTCTGTCTTGTTTACAAACGTAAGTCTGGCCATATGGGTTCCTCGAAAGAGAAAGTGCCCGCGGGACCGAGACTGAGAACGTTCGGAGAGATAAATAGAACACGTTCGTGGGGCTATGTCTCAGTGTGTTGGTTAAAGGTTAAAAAAATTCTTTTTAATGTTCATTTGTTTTTGAGAGAGAGTGAGAGCGAGGGAGGGGCAGAGAGAAAGGGAGACGCAGAATCCGAAGCAGGCTGCAGGCTCCAGGCTCCGAGCTGTCAGCACGGAGCCCAACGCGGGGCTCGGACCCACGAACCGTGAGATCGTAACCTGACCCGAAGTCGGACGCTCAACCGACTGAGCCACCCAGGCGCCCCCTGATTTACACTTTTATTTCTCTGCATTTCTGATTTTTCTACAAGGAGCACGGGTATGTAATGAAACATGAAGGTTAAAAACGCTACAATGCTCACCAGCGTTGGATGAAGCACCATTCACAATAGCAGGAGGTGGAAACGGCCCCAGTGTCCGTCCACAGGTGATTGGAAGACAGTGTGGGATCGACAACAGCACAATATGACTGAGCCCGAAGGAAGAGTGCGGGCTGACACCTGCCGTCACAGGGCAGACCCAGAGGACGCGCAGGGAAGTGAGCCCGCTGCAGACGGGCACCCAGACGCGGACCTGGAAGGGGCGGGTTCTGGGAGACGGAGGGGACGAGGGCTGTGCGACCCGGCTGCTGCTGTTTGGGCAGGTGGAGTTCTGGGGTGGATGGCGGGAGTGAGGGCACGCGGTGCCACGAAGGTGTCCACTTGCGAACAAATGGCTAAAGTCGTAGATTTCACGTTTGTGTGTATTTTGCCACCGAACAAACAAACAGAACGACAGGATAAAAGGAGGGGTTTTCCGGGGGGGGCCCTTCCCCACCAGGTGACTGGCAAACCCAGGTGAAGGGACGAGGGGCCGGCTCCCCGTGGGCACAGGGACAGGCCCTGCTCCCCCTGCACGCTGCGGGGAGACCTACAAGACGGCATTGTTTTCACAGGGCTAATTAACCATATGCGTTTTCCTCGCGTGTGTCTGTGTTTTCACATCAGGGTTCGCTGGGAAGAGGGACATTAGCGCTAATTAGACTCACCACTTTGGACGGATGTCTGGATAACCGGGAAGGGATCCCTTCTGGAAGCGCCCGGGCCCGCGTGCCACCCTTTACCTCGTGTCACACGTCCGTGTCTGGACCCTCCGTACCCCAAGGCTTCACCCTTAGAGGGTGCACAGAGCCCACAGGAGACGCGATTCCAGAAACGTCTCCTCCTGCCTCAGAGAGACTTTGTAAGGCTCGAGCCCTTGGCCTCAGTCGGACCGGATCCCCTTCTGCACCCCACCCACCCTGGGCCCCCTCCTCTGCCTGAGCTCGCCCCGGGAGACCCTTGCAGGGCCTCCAGCCCGCCTGAGAAAGTGTCCCCGGGACAGCCAAGGATGGGCCGCTACGGCCAGGGCTCTAGGGGCCCTGCCCTCCCCGGCCACGGCCGGCTGGCTTTGGGGTACACTCGGGCCCAGCAAAAGCCACTGGGGAGGCGAGGTCAAGCCAGGTCTGCCCCCCCGGGAATCTGGAGAAGAAACACAGGGGCTCAGGCAGCGTCACCTTCTCCTGGTGCGAGCCTGACTCACCTCCAGGGCAAAGACGTAGCAACTGTAGCAGTTCTGGTCGAGGCAGCAAGAGAGGCCTTGGGGCCGACTCCCGCCCAGAGCTGCAGGGGAACCGGGCAGCTCGGCCCGGTCAGACGTCTACACTGGGTAAGTCTGGCCAGCGGCAAGATCACAGGGGCAGGAACGGTCTGGGGGCTCACGGAGAGGCTCAGGGGTCTCCCTAGAGAAGAGGGGACCTTGGGGCCGGATAATCCCGTGAGAGGCATGGACAGAGGCAGCCGTGGTGGGCACAGAGCACAGGAAGGCTGTCTCAGAGGGAGGGGTGGCCCCAGTGCCAGGGAGAGGCAGGGGCAGGAGGTGAGGCAGAGTGGGGGGAGGCTGCGGGAGGGGGTGGGGAGAGGGGGGAGGAGCTGGGAGGGGTGGGAGGGTCCCCCTCACAGGTGAGGTTTGGGGTGGGGCTCCTGCCCTCTGTGGCCACCTCCACCCGCCTGGGTGTCAGGAGACCGAAGGTCAAGGAGGTGGAGGTGAGGGAGGCTCGGGGCCTCCGCGGGATTGGCCGGCTTTCCGCCCGTGTCGCAGGGGCCGGGCCAGCGTCCCTCTGGGAGTGAGGTCTGGGGAGCTTCGCCTCTGGGGCGAAGGAACCCCGATGTTCCAGGAGCGCGTGGCCCTGCTCGCCATCCGGCCAGTTTCTGCCGTAGAGGACGTGTCCCCCGAATTCTCTGCAAGCCGCCCGCTAATGTGGCGGATGAGGTGGGGACAGGGCAGGAGCAGGGAGGCAGACAGACACCCGCGTCCCCTGAAATCCTAGATCCTTCTAGGATATCCTGCATTCCCAGCTGTGCCGATGTTGCCCCTGAGGAGGCAAAGCTAGTTCTTGGGGGACAAAGGGCCTCAGATACCGTGGGACTCGTGGTGCACAGGCCACGGCACACAAACAGGTTCACAGTAAATCTGTGGCGTTAAAATTTCACGGAGTCGGAGACCTTGATCGCCACAGAAAAATGTCAGAAATGGTTCCTGAGGGGGTGGTGACAAAGGGATGGGGAGCCGGGTCAGAAACCCTGGAGGTTCCATGGGTTTCCCTCCCGACCCTTTTGCCTTGACCAACCCGACCCCCTGTGACCTTCAGTCCCCTCCCGAGGCAGAGTACTTGTCTAGTGGCTGGAGAGCTTTGGGGTCCCGAGAGAGTGAGACCAGGGGGCAGCAGGGACCCTGGGGACACTGGGGACATGAGGGCAGTGGAGACAGGGGGACACTGGGGCAGTGGGACACTGGAGACATGGGGACACTGGGGACACTGGGGACACTGAGACAGGGGGACATTGGGGCAGTGGGATACTGGGGACGTGAGGGCAGTGGGGACACTGGGGACACTGGGGCAATGGGATACTGGGGACATGAGGGCAGTGGGGACGTGGGGACACTGGGGCAGTGGGATACTGGGGACACTGGGTACCCTGGGGACACCAGGGCAGCGCCCAGCTGCACACCAGACGGAGAAGCCCTGCTGGTTCCGGGGAAGGCGGTCCCAGCCCAGCACAAACCACACATCCGCCGGTGGTGATAAAGACCACAAGCAGAGGCCGACCTTTCCACCAGCCTCTCCATGTGCAGAGCGGATTCCTGGCCGGAAGAGGTCCGCTGTGAGGTGGGTTATGTGCCCGGGGCTGGTACCCTGGAGTGACGGGTGAGGCGTCCTTGAGTTGGAGTGGCCCCAGGTAGGGCTTCGCCCGCTAGACCCTGGGCCTTCCGTGAGAGGTCGCGTCTCCAGAAGCACAGCTGGAACCTAGGACCCACGCACCTGCTAATTCATCGGCCCAGCAGCCTTGGTGGCACCCCCGGCCCGGGTCTCGGGGGAGGCCTGTCCGGCAGCGAAGGGCAGTTTCCCTCCAGTCCCCATCTAGACTGACAGAAATGAGACACGCAGGAAGGCGGAAGAGGCCAAAATACGGCGGTTAGTGCCGCCTGCGAACGGTGTAGTCTGGGGGGAGGGCGGCTGAGGCTTCTAATCAGGCCGCCTGACCCGGTGACAGGGGCGCCGGACCCCCCCCCCACCGGCCTCTCCCCACGTGGCGGGGCTGGTGCCGCCATCGGTGTCCCCCAAGGGGACAAGGACGCGGGGGTCAAGCCCACTTGGCTGCTTCCCAAACCTCCAGCCAGATAAGGCGTCTCCCGCTCGGGGTCAGGAACATCACGCCTCCACCTGGGAGCCCTCCGCATTCCAGGCGCGGCCATCGGCTAACACGCGCTCGGCATCATCACGGCAACTTTATGTCTGTTAGACAATTTAGTCTCGTGGGGTAGACACTCTTACTGTCCCCGTTTTACCGATGAGCAACCGAGGCACAGAGCCCGTCCAGGGTCACGCAGCCGCCTAGCCTCCAGCGCCCGGGCCGCGGCTCCTGCCTCAGCGTGGCAGGGGCCACGTGCTTAACTGTTACACAGAAACCTGCGCAGTGGCTAAGGCGGCCTTCCTCGTGTCCCGAAGGGGGGTTGCGCGCCCGCGGAGGAAGGACCCGGCGTGGCAAGTGGACCCGCAGGGCAGCACCAAGGACGTGGACACGTGTCGGGAAGGCTGGGTCCGGACCCACCTCGCGGAGGACTTAGAAGATGGAGTCCATTGGATGGGCAACGGGGAGCCACCGATGGCTTCGGATCCGAGCTCAGAGCCAAGAGGGCACATGTTAGAAGTTCAAAAGCAGGGTCTGAAAGGCTCCGTCGCCGTGCACACCAGTCTCACAAACCGGACGTCACGTTCTGCCCACAAACCCTGGCGAATGACTCGCTTCCTTCGACGTCCGTAGAAGCAGGAGGAAATCCCCCCGGAGTCCCTTGTGGTGCGTCTCGAGCTCCGCACTGGAAACGGCTCTGCTCCGAAGGGACGCGGAGCGTGTCCTGCAGACCGACGAGCTGGTTTTCAACCCAGGACTTAGATGGTTCAGCCACCACCCTACGGCCCAACGTGCCTTTTGAAGCTGTTCCTCTCAGGCACGGGCGTCTGACCTCTGTGGCGACGCGGAAGGCGGACACGTGCGTGTGGCTCGCTGCGGATCTCGTCGAAACCACCTGTGTCCAAATTTGAGTTCCCGCTGGTCTGACGGTCACGGCACCGAGGAGGAGCTCCAGGTGTGGCTGAGACCGCGCGTCTGCGGGACGGGAGACAGGATCGGGCGCAGCAGTGCCCGCGGAGACGGCGAGGTCCTGCGGGGGGGACAGGAGCCCCCTCTGAAGGGGCCCGACCGCTAAGCACTGAGCGAGGAAGGAACGCCGTGTAGACGTCTCACTCCCCGGCTGTGGGGATGAAGTCCCGCCGACTCCCCCTCCCTCCTTCCCAAACGCACCCAAGGGCAGCCCGCAGCGAGCCCGGACTTGAAATGTGCTTGGAGTAATGCGCCGGGCATCGCTCATGCCCTCCTTGGCGGCTTTCCAGGCGGGGAAGGGGGAATGGAAAACAATGAATGCTAATTAGTTTACATTAATCACCATCGCATCTGCCTTCTTCTTCCTTTTCTCTTCCTCCCAGAGCTTTGAAGTGTGTGGAGGCAGATCATTCAAATTTCACCCTGGTTTTCAAAAATTAATAAGGGCCATACATTAGCGTAGCCTTCTGCCTGCTTCGTGGAGTATATCAGCCGAGGTTTTAACTACCGAAATTATACAGTCATAAAAAGACGATTTGATGAAAGCAATCATTTCATTCGCATTCCGGGCGCGGCCGCGCACCGCACGCCGCGAGGAGCAGTAAATCAGGCTGACGTGTGGGCGACCGATGACACCGTGCGAGCGCGCCTGCGGATCCCGGGCTCAATGCCGTCAAGGTCCACGTAGATGCTGGAGGGACAGGAGGACCAGGCCCGGCGGAGGAGGGCTGCAGGGGACAAGGGAGTCCCCGCCCTGTCCCCGAGCCCAGGGCCCGTCTGCCTGGAGGATTCCGTCCGGGGCCGAGATAAGGGAAAATTAATTGGCAGGCTCTCCTGCCGCAGTGGTGCGGCGGCGGTTGGAATCATGAGAGCAGAGTCTGGAAGCGGCGGCCTCGGTGTCATGAGCGGCGGGTGATTTCATTTCTGTCCCCGCACGTGGGACGGGACGGCAGGCAGGTGCGTGTCACACGGCGCAGA
The DNA here is from genome assembly GCF_018350195.1 of Panthera tigris. Classification (NCBI taxonomy): domain Eukaryota; kingdom Metazoa; phylum Chordata; class Mammalia; order Carnivora; family Felidae; genus Panthera; species Panthera tigris. The sequence continues at coordinate 1,084,595 of NC_056678.1, read as the reverse complement.
GAAGGGCTCGCGCTGTCGGCCGGCTCCGCGGGCTCTGCCTGGGAGCGTCGGGGCCTGGGCTGGTTGATTCCAGTGAGAGGGTCCCAACCCTCCGGTGTGAATCCCGGCCTCCCGAGTGAAAGTGTGCCGAGCACCCCTACGGTCCCCTCCTAATGAACGTCCCCGACTTTGTACCCTGGGGCCTCCTGCGACGTGCCCACCAGGCCAGGACTTCAGAAACGAGCCTCTGTTTCTTCCCCGTGGAGGAAGCCGCTCGTATGCCCTGGGAGCTCGCTTACCTCGTGTTCCAGAGTCCAGAGAAGCTGCGGGGGACAGAGCAGGGCTGGTCGTGTGGGGGGACCACGGGTCCCAGCAGCTCCCTGACTGTCAGAGCCCTGGGGGCAGCGCCCAGGCAGGGGGTGGAAATGAGGAGGGCGTGACATCCCGTACACAGCCTTGGGAGAGGTAGATAGGTCCCACTTGCCACGTGGGCCTTCCCATCCGTCTGGGGGGCCAGGTGAGCTGGGCAGGGGGGAGGGTCCTTCAGTGCTGAGTCCTTGGTGCTGAGGCAGCTAGAGACCCAGCGACCGGGACGGGGGAGGGTCCTGCCACCTGAACAAGTCAAGCAGGTCCATTTGTAAGTGCAGGAGGTGTGGGGCATGTATTGCCAGGGACCACCGGGCAGAGAGGCAGGACAGCTGAAATCCCCTCGAGAGAATGGAGAGAAATCCCAAGGAAGGGCGTCTGTCAGCAGAGCTGAGAGGGAGGGGAACTCCGAGAAGAAACGGGCACAGGGCACTTGCTCCGTGCCTCCCGGTGTCCTGTCTGTGACACGTGGTTAAGAATTCTGAGCGTTTACGTGGCTGGGAGATGAGTCGCTGGGCTCAGGTCAGGAGGGCCCCACGGCGGTGGGTGCTGGGCCACATGGCCGATGCTCCTGCCCTCCTCCTGGGATGATGGGTCCCCAGTGGCTGGGTGATGCAGGGGGACAAGGGCCTGGGACCTGGCCCAGCTGGGGACGACTCCGGGGGCTCCGTGGGGGCCTTTGCTGTGGCCTCCCTCTCCCCACGTGAGCATTTCCAATGGCCTCTCCATCCCCAAGGCTGCTCAACACGCAGCACGTCAACACGGGCCAAGACTGGAGAAAGTCAAGGACCAGAGTGGGAGGTTCAAGGCTGGAAGTTTCCGGTCCTGCCCCTGCCCCATGGGGCTCTGGCATGGCGGTCGGCATTTCCAATTTCTGGATGATTAAAAGAGTGTGAGCTTTGGAAAATACTCTCTCCAATGAGCCCACTTAGCCAAATGCTTGAAAAAACAAGGAAGTAGGTGATATAACCCAGTCCTAGGAGTCAGTAACAGAAAATGAGGACGGGCATCCAGAATGACACCCCCAGTTTTTCCCAGGGGTGTGGTGGGACAAGAGCAGGCCGCCAGGAAGACGAAGACAGCAAGGAGCTGGCTGTGGGTTCATCCTAGTCCTACTCGACCTCCCCCTTGAAGGAGCAGGTGTTTGGAAAGCGGAGACCCGCTCGCCCTGACCTGGGGCACTTCACCCCCTTCCCGGACAGACGCGGTGGTGAGAGGTTTGGGTGGGTCCCTGAGACACCAGTGCCCCCAGGACATCAGCCACGCCAGGCAGGGATGTTCTGGGAACAGCTGTGCGCTGTGGTCCCCTCCCGGGTCCACGTGACGTGCACGTGACCTGCTCACCCGCGCCCTCCCACCCGCACCCTCCCACATTGGACACCGTGGCACACACAGAGGAGATGTACTGTTTCCACGGCTCACCGGAGAACAGGAGACACTGCCACTCCTCATGTCACGCGCTTGCGGTCGAAAATGAAACACGAGTTGTTACGTTTCAAAGGGATCTGTGAGAAGCCTGGGCTTCGCAGGCTTACTCTGTAATTCCAGCTTTTCCATTTGAAGTGTCAGCGTGTAAATCTTCAGGATTTTCACAGGCAGCCAGGGAGCACATTATCGGGCAGGGACGGTGGGGTCTGTCCCTTATTCCTCACCCGGCGGGAACCTCCCCCTCCCTGCCTGCCAGGATTCGTATAATTGTGCTTTCGGGGTGAGGTGATTCTTTAAGGCTTTCCGTCTTCTCCGTTGACAGATATAATATCTTGTGATGATGTGGCTGGATTAGGAATGCAACCCAAGTCCATCATGTTGGGGATTTCTTTTTTTTTTTTAATTTTTTGAATCATTTATTCAAGAAATATTTTTTAAGGTTTATTTATTTTTGAGAGAGAAAGAGACAGTGTGAGCGGGGGAAGGGGCAGAGAGTGGGGGAGAGAGAATCCCAAGCAGGCTTCAGGCTCTGAGCTGTCAACACGGAGTCTGACACGGGGCTCGAACTCGTGAACCTTGAGATCATGACTTGAACTGAAATCGGATGCTCAACCGACTGAGCCCCCCAGGCGCCCCTCAGGATGGGCATTTGTTTTTTTTTTCTCAACGTTTTTTTTTTTTTATTTATTTTTGGGACAGAGAGAGACAGAGCATGAACGGGGGAGGGGCAGAGAGAGAGGGAGACACAGAATCGGAAACAGGCTCCAGGCTCCGAGCCATCAGCCCAGAGCCTGACGCGGGGCTCGAACTCACGGACCGCGAGATCGTGACCTGGCTGAAGTCGGACGCTTAACCGACTGCGCCATCCAGGCGCCCTAGGATGGGCATTTGTAAATAATGTCGAATATTTCCCGTGAGCCTGTACTGGTGTTTCCCTGCTGGCCTTTAATCGTTTTGGGGATTCATATATTAGTCCTGATTAATAGCACTTGTAAATCACATGAACCCCACTTGCCCAAAGTTAAATTTTTGCTTTGAATTTCATAAACTTCAGCCATACACATTTGTATGTCTTTGTGCAATTCTTGTAATTTTGACTTTCTATCGGATCCTCAAACATTGTTAAATAAACCATTTAAAAAGTCATAACTCTTCTTTGGTATGTCTGCAGGGTGTGAATGATTCGTAAATTAATTTTTAATTCTTCCTTGTGTTCATAAATTCCTACACGATAAACTTCAGTATGAGCAGCAGAAATGGATGTGATGATGCCATTTATTTAGATAAACAGATGGGACCAGGCAGCTTGGGTTTCATTAGATTTGCCGGGTTTTTTTAAAATGTTTTTATTTTATTTTTGAGAGAGACAGAGAGAAAGCGTGAGCAGGGGAGGGGCAGAGATAGAGGGAGACACAGAAACTGAAGCAGGCTCCAGGCTCCGAGCTGTCAGCCCAGAGCCCGATGTGGGGCTCGAACCCACGAGCAGTGAGATCGTGACCTGAGCCGAAGTCAGGTGTTTGACTGAGCCCCCCAGGCGCCCCTAGACTCGCCGTTTTATTCTATGTGAGATTCAGATCTATAGGTACATCTGTTCGTATCAGGGCTTCCCTGTGAGTGAAATACGGTGTCACTCACGCCTGATTTTCAGAGGAAACTTGTGCAACACAGCCCCCCTCCCGTCTCCGCAGCTGCACCCACAGCGCACAGACTTGGGGTTCCCACGCTGTTCCTTCCACTGCTCCCGTTATCACGGGAATATCCCAGCACCTGGGGCTTGTCTGGGGCCGCGTTTGCACAACAGATAAGGTATTTCCAAGCCCTTTCTTTGGGGATTCTAACCACAGCCGCGATCACTGCGATCACCGATCACCGCCGTGTGCAGAAACTCACCCGCAGCGAGCGGATTTGATTCTGCAGTGTGCCCGAGTGCCCCCCAGACGCTGTGGTGCACCTGCCAGAGAGCGTTATTCACAAGTGGCTCCGGTTCTGAATTCCAGGCGGCCGACCGGCTGTTCTGCAAACGTGTGAGGCATTTTGGCTTTTACTTACCAACTGCCTGACTTCACGTCTCGCTTCTTCAGTTTGATCTGATGATGTTGTAACCAATCTTTTAAAGTTTTTTGTTCCTTATTTTGTACTTGGAGAGACACAGAACATTAGTGCGTTGTTTTTGTCTTCTGGCTGATGCTGATGGAATTTCCCTCGCTTATTCCTTCATTTTCTTTCTTTGTAATTTTTTTCATTTTTAACTGGGACAAAACACACATAACGTAAATCTCACCATCTGAAGCATTCCTACGTGTGCGGTGTATTCACACTGTTGTGCAGCTGATCTCCAGAAGTCTTTCCTCTCACGGAACTGAAGCTCAGAACGGCCCCCCACCCCCCACCCCGCCGCCCCAGCCCCGTGGCCGCCACACTTCCATTCTGTGTCTTTTTTTTTTCATTTTTTTAATGTTTCTTTATTTTTGAGAGAGAGACAGAGTGTGAGTGGGGGAGGAGCAGAGAGAGAGGGAGACACAGAATCCGAAGCAGGCTCCAGGCTCCGAGCTGTCAGCACAGAGCCCGACGCGGGGCTCGAACTCACAAACCGTGAGATCATGACCTGAGCCAAAGTCGGACGCTTAACCGACTGAGCCACCCCGACGCTCCCCCACTCTGTCTTTACCACTTTGACTCTGGGTAACTCATAAGTAAAGTCACACACTATTTGTCTTTTTTGTGACCGGCTTATGTCACTTAGCACAATGTCCTCAAGGTTCATGCGGGAACATGTGCCAGAATTTCTGTCCTTTTTAACGCCTCACGGTCTCGCCTGTGTGCACACCACACTTCATCCACCCACTGAAGGACACTTGGGTCATTTCCACCATTTGCCTGTCGTGGATAACGTGGCTAGGCACACAGGTGTGCAAATATCTCTTTGGGACCCTGCTTTCAGTTCTTTTGGTTACGTCCCCAGGCAGAGAATTGCTGGATATGTGGAGCCTGCCTCAGTTTACACAGGAGGTAACACCCTCCCCCGTGCTTCTTGGCCATCTGTGTGTATCGTTTTTGGAGGAATGTCTACTCAAGTCCTTTGCCTTTTTTTTTTTTCCCCCTCTGTTGAGAGGTATTTACTGACAAGACTAGGGACACAATAAAACACATGCACATTTCATATTATTTAGTATCCAGCAGTCACAATTCCAGTTCTGAAGGAAGAAACAAGGAATGAGTCTAAGCCGAATTTCATTAAATAGCATCCATGAAGCCACCTCGTGTCTCTGTAATCTCTTCAACTAAAAGCATAGATTTTCCCAATTCCTAAATGAGGGTCCTCAGGTTTGTCTCTTTGACAACCACTGATTTCCAGCTTCCCTTTTATCTGCTTACTATTGAGGTATAAACGCACAAATACAATTATATATATTTACAGTATATAGTGTGATGATTTTATATGGCTGCACACCGTGAAATGATTTCCACAATCATGTTCGTTACCATCCATTGCCTCGCATAGTTGCTTTTTAAATTTTGTGTGTGTGAGACAATGCTTAAGGTCTACTCTCTTAGCAAATTCCAGGCAGACCATGTGGCATCATGAGCTGGGCTCACCGTGTTCACCAGACCCTCCAGAACGTCTTTAGATTGCGCCTAAAAGTTTATTCCCTTGAACACAGCATCTCCCCCTATCTTCCGCCTCCAGCCCCCGGCAACCACCATTTTACTCTCGGTTTCTAGAAGTTATTATTATTATTTTTTTTAAAGATTCCACATATATAAGTGATACCATACAGAATTTGTCTTTTCCCGCCTGACTTATTTCGCTTAACACAATGCCCTCCTGGTCCATCCATGTCGTCCAAAATGACAGGATTTCGGTGTTTTTTGTTTTTTGTTTTTTTATGGCCGAATAATATCCCATTATGCAAAGACCACATCTTTATCCATTCACCGGTCGACACTTGAGGTTGTTTCCACATCTCCGCCTTTATGAATAAAGCTGCAGAGATTGTGAGAGTGCGATGCTTCCTTGAGATGCTGACTTTGCTTCCTTCCCATATAATCCCAGAAGCGGGATTGTGGTGGGATCATAGGATACGTCTATTTTTTAATTTTTCCCGGAACCCCCGTACTGTTTTCCAGAGCGGCTGCACCGGTTTGCATTCCCACCAACAGTGCCCGAGAGGTTCCCTTTCTCCGCATCCTCGCCGACACCTGCTCTTTTCTGAGTTGTTAATGTCAGCCATTCTGACAGGTGTGAGGTGATATCTCATCGTGGTTTCGATCTGTATTTCCCTGATGATCTGGGATCGTCAGATGACCAGATGATATTGAGCATCTTTTCATGTGCCTGTTGGCCATCCGTGCGTCTTCTTTGGAAAAATGTCTGTTCAGGCCCTTTGCCCATTTTGAAATTGGGTTGCTTGGATTTTGTTTTGTTTCGTTTTTCTATTGACTTGTACGAGTTCCTTCTATGTTTTAGATGTTAACCCTTTATCACATATCTGGTTTGCAAATATTTCCTCCCATTCTGCAGATTACCTTTTCTCTTTTGGACTGTCTTCTTTGCTGTGCACAAGGCTTTTGGTTTGTGTTTGGTGTCATATCCAAAACATCATTACCAAGACTAAGGTCAAAGAGTTTTCCGCCTTTGTTTCCTTCTAGGATTTATGGCTTCGGTTTTACATTTAAGTCATCAGTCCATCTTAAGTTAATTTTTATAAGTGGTGTAAGACAGGTGTCCAATTTCTTTCTCTTGCCTGTAGATGTCCAGTTTTCCCAACACCATTCATTGGAGGGACTGTCTTTCCCCTGTTGTGCATTCTTGGAGCCCCTGCCAAGGATGAGTTGACCGTATATGTGTGGGTTTACTCTGGCTCTCATTTCTGTTGAATGGCCTCCAGAGCCCTCCCATCGCCTGTGGACGGCTGTCTGAGGGGACAAGGTCTATTTCCTCCCACTCCACCGTCTTGATGACCTCATTCTCTTTGCCCATTTTAAACTGGGCTCCTTTGTGTATTGTAGGAGTTCTTTATGTATTCTGGATGCTAACCTTTTAAGAGAAGCATGTTTTACAGTTTCTCCCATTTTGTAGGTTTGCTTTTCACTTTGTTGAGCGTGTCCTTTGTTGGTTACAAGTTTTAAATTTGTCCTTTTGTCCTTTTATTGCCGGTGCTTCCGGCGTTATTGTTTCCTCTGATTGCTTGTCCATGCCCACAGGACAAGCTGAAGAAGCAAAGGACTATTATGCACTTGAATCCACACCGGAAGTAATTCACATTTTAGTGCCTAATTTGTGACTTTGTCATTATTGTGCCCCCGTCGCGCGTAGGCACAGCCGTTACGTGGCTTCGCGTTAAAGTCTGAGAAATGCCGAAGGAACGAAACAGATTTGACTTTGCTTAACCAGGTAGACCAGGTTCAACCCAGAATATTCCAAATCTACTGATTACTTTGTAAAACGTCATTTTACGGAACATTGTACAAGTTAGTAGAGTTTCATTAAAGACGGCTCGATGAAATCTGGATTAGGTTTTGTTTCAGCATTCCTGCGTACGGGAATAGCCCTTCACTACAACGGCTCGCCCGCACGCGCGGCCCCCGTACCCGGCTGTGGTTCCGTCTTCATCCCCACGACAAACTTCCTCCCGAGAGCTGCCAAGAACCACAGTACCGGCAGATCTGGACTGACAGACCGCACAAGTGACAGATTTGGTTTCTCCTCTGTTTGGGTCCCACGTGGCGCAGGCGGGGCGAGGGGTCCCCGTGCAGCCGGCAGGCCGCAGAACGGCCCCGGTGACAGGCTTCTCGCTGGGCCTTTGCTGGGAGGCCGAGATCGCCGGCTACCGCCACTGCCCCGAAGTTCCTGCGTCCGGGTGTGCCTGGCCACGTCTTGGGCTGTCCTCTGAACGCTGTGCCACTGTCACTGCAGGAGCCGCCGGCCTGTCCCTGACCCAGGAGTGGGACGCGCCCCTGTCCCAACCCTCCTCCCAGACCACACACTGAAGATGCCCACGGTCCGTACGGGGACGCGGGGACCTGGAGGGTGACGGCGCACTCGTGCCTGGCGGGAAGCATGAGGACATCTCCACACCTGTCCTAACGCCTGTCCCATCACACGCTCTCGCTGGTGCGACGGAGACACCCAGAACGACAGCAGTGTGGGGTCAAGACGGAGGCCCGTCTTCCTCACACGGCAGAGCCGAGGTCAGGGGCGTGCCGTGACTCCCGGGCTCGGCCACGTGTGTGGATTTGGATCAGAGACTATGGGAATTCACAGCAGCCCCACTGAGTGACACTATGACAGCCAGATGGAGACATGCCCTGTGTGAGTGGTAACTCGGTCTGTAGGCTCAGGACGCAGAGAACACAGAGCGAGCACCGGGCCGCGGCGTGGGGGGTGAGGGTGGGGTGACCACGGGCTTAACACGGGTCCCACGGCGCGGGGGGTGAGCACGGGGCCGGCTGGCGGTGCCGAGCAGGGGTCCGGGGTGGCCGTCCTCTACGCACACTGGGACGGGCCCCGGGCCTGGAGTGGACTCTGACGGAGGCACGAGCTTCGCAGCCATTGGTCCTTTGTTTCTTCTTTTAAGACCTTCCGTCTTTAGGGCACTGTCAGCGTCAGCATTTTGCTTGTTACGTAGCATTAGCTGTGTGGTGAGTGACGGACGCGGCCACTAAACTCAGTCTTACTGGCTTCTGCTGGTGCGTGTGGGCCCACATACCGCACCGGAACCAGGGCTAGGGGCAGGGCCCCTCCCTTCGCCCTGCTCTGCTGCCCCCGCGGCCACGTCCACCCCGGAAACCTGCACAAAACGTGTCATCGGGACAAAGCAGACACCTGTGTCGGCCGCTCTCTCACGTGTCCCTCCAGCCCCGGGAGGCTGCGGCTTCCCTAGAGTTTTAAGGTTCACAGCACAGTGAGGGGCTGGGATGGGCCCTCCCGTGTGCCCGCTGTCCCCTCCGTCACCATCCCCACCACAGGGAACGAGCCCTCCTCGATGCACCGCCGTCACCCAGGGGCTGTGGTCTACGCTGAAGCTCCCGCTGTGCTTCGCGTGATGGGTCTGGGTGGCTGGCTCCGCCCATCCTTGAGCTGACACTTCCCGAAGGAGGAAGAAGGAGCAAACCGTGGTCCGGCCCCACAGCAGAACGTCGCTCAGCCTTGGAAGGGTGGAGACTAACGCCTGCTGCCACAGGGACGAGCCTCGAGGACATCATGTTCCGTGAACTCAGCCGGACACGGAAGGACAAGTGGACGTGGTTTCAGGGCTGTGAGGCCCCCAGGGGGACGGATCCACAGGCAGGAAGGGCAGGGGTCGCTGGGGGTGGGCAGGGGGGCAGGAAACGGGGCTCGGTGTTCGGTGGACGTGGACTTGGGTTTGGGGAGGTGACAAAGCCCCGCAGGGGGCGGTGAGGGTCACACGGCATGGGAATGTGCTTAATGTCACTGAGCTGAGTGCTAAAAATGGTTAAAGTGGTAAGTTTTATACTACGTACGTTTTCAACCATCAGTACAAAAAAATCAGTGCAAGGATCCACCTCTTCGGAGAGGCCTCCCTGTTGGCCAGCGGGGAAGGGTGTCCCTGCCCCATGACCCGGTCACCGCCCCATCGCCCTCCTCGCCCCTGCAGGCTGCTCACCACGGCCTGCATGTCTCTGAGTAAGCCTGTCAGGTCTGCCCACGGCTACGTCACGCAGCCTGCCCGTGTCCGGCACACAGCCGGGCCCTTAAACATTGTTTCTGGAAGGAAATGTTCCAAGCACAGTAAACGCGTCACCTCACGTGGCTCTCGTCACCTCACGTGGCTCTCCTCCATCTGGAAGGATCCCACGTGGTGTAGACCTGTTCAGGACCGAGGACGAAACAGCAACGGTCTGACCTGGCGCGTCCTTCCGAGAGAGAGACCGGTGGAGACCCGATGCAAAGCCCAGACATGGCGGACGGAGCTTCACGGCACAAGGCTCCTCGAGGCTGCTTTTGGCCATAAGGAACAGAAACCTTGCTTGGAATGGTCTGCACAGCGAGGACCATGTGTCACCTCCGTGGGAAGCAGTCTTGGGGCCGGGGGCTCGGTGGCACCCGGGCCCTGCTCTCCTCCAGCCCCTGCCCTGCCCTTCCCGGTAGGTGAGCTTGCTTTCCAGTCAAGGTGACGACCTTTGTGCCAGTGAGTCCCAGACCCCGTGACACACTTTCTCCAGTGGAAGGGCACCATGGCCGCTGCGGCCGCCATGGCTGCCTTAGACCCCCAGACCCTGGGTCGGGGGGTGTTCCCAGCCTCCCCACAGCCCAGGGCAAGCTGTTGGCAGATACGTGACTAAGATCTGGAACCGAAGGTGGCGGTACCCGGTGGGAAAGCAGCTAGTAGAGTGTACCTTAGGGCGATATTAGGGGTTTGAATTCATGTCACAGTTTCCATCCTGGTGTGGAGCGAGGCAAGGGTCATTTGGGGCGGGATGGCTGTGGAGCATGGTGGCAGCAGACCCCAGACCCCGCTTCTCTCCCACTGGCCTTAGTTTATTAGGGATCACAGTGGCCACAGAGGGCTCAGTGAGGCCACGCGGATCGCACTGGCCACAGAGGGTTCAGTGAGGCCACGCACGCCTGGGAGCTTGTCCTGTCCTGGGATTTCCAAGACAGGCGACCATCACCCGTCCTTGTCCAGCACGGCACAATACGGGGGCCGAGGTTGGCATTTACATGGGCCCGATTTCAAATCTTATTCTGAAACTCACTTGTTCTTTGACTCAACACGTTGTTCCCGAGACCACGCGTTTTGTGTCAGGTGCCGTACTAGGAACTGGGCTCTAAGAAGTAAGACAAAGTATCTGTCTTCACGGAATTTATCTAATCTGGGGAGACAGTCAACAACACTGTAAAAAATTTATTGATGTATTTCAAAATTTACATATATAAACATACAGTGTAATGTTAGTTTCAGGTGTACAATACCGTGATTCAACGCTGCATACATCACCTGGTGCGCATCACAGGTGCCCTCCTTAATCCCCATCTCTCCACCCGCCTCCCCCCCGGTGACCGGCAATGTGTTCTCTGGAGTTGAGAGCCTGTTTCTCTGTTTGTCTCTCCTTTTGTGTGTGTCCATTCGTTTTGTTTCTTAAATTCTGCACGTGAGTGAAATCATAGGGTGTTTGTCTTTCTCTGACTTTGTTTCACATAATATGGTCAGGCTCCATCAATGTCATTGCCAATGGCAAGATTTCATTCTTTTTTTTAAAGTTTATTTATTTATTTTAAGAGAGAGAGAGCGAGCAGGAGCAAAGAGAGAGGGAGAGAGAGAATCCCAAGCGGGCTCTGTGCTCTCAGCACAGAGCCCAGTACGGGGCTCGATCTCACAAACCATGAGATCATGACCTGAGCCAAAATCAAGAGTCAGAAATTTGACCCACTGAGCCACCAAGATTTCCTTCTTTTTCATGGCAGGATAATATTCCATCGTGTGTATGGACCACTTCTTCTTGATCCCTGATGAGCCAACGGACATTTGGGCTGCTTCCGTGCGTTGGCTATGGTAGACAATGAACAAACATCTTTTGTACAGTTAATTTCATATCCTGATACGAACAAAGGGAAAAACAGAATAATAGGTTGGGGGGGATGGGGCCAGTCGGCCACTTCTGCCAGGTGGCCAGAGAAACTCTCAGAGGGGGTGACAGATCTGAGTGCTATGACCTATGGTCTCGGAAAAAGCTAGAAGGAAGGTCTGGAGGGAGGAATATTCCGGGCAAACACAAACTCTTTGAGGCAGGAATGGGATCCACGTGTTTGTGCCACGTGATAACACGTGGCCTGGGCTGCTGGAGCGTGGCGGGCCAGGGAGAGAGTGGCAGGACGGAGCAGGACATCGGGCGGGCCGTGGAGGCCGTGGCGATGGGACGTCATGGGACGGCCTTGAGTGGCGAGGACAGCATGGTCTAATTTGCGCTTTCAAAACTCCCCTGCGCCATCAGGAGACAAATGCACTCTGGCAGGGAAGGTGGGTGGTGTGGGCCGGGAGGACCACTGCGGTCAGCTGGCGGCTTGGTCCAGGGCTCCGGCTGTGCAGACGGTGACTATTTGGATCCAAGTCCTGCTCTGGAGACGGAGCCCAGAGGCCGGCCCACGACACCGACAGGCTGGATGTGTGGGGGGGAGGGGCAGAGGCGAGTCCAGAATGTTTCTCCGTCTGTGGCCCAAGCATCTGTTGTCACTAGTTGGGTGGGGACGGTGGGGGACAGGGACACGGAGACCGAATGTGGCGCTTGGAGGAGGGAACGCTCCGGATTCAGCCCTCCTTCCGGAGGTGAACGTTGGCGCTGGGCCAGGAGGTGCAGGTGTTTGGGGTGAAGACGGGAGCCACGATGAGGGTGACACAGGGCCGGGCCGGGCGTGGGCTCCTGGTGGGGCGTCCTGGCCGGGGTAGCAGGCCGAGGCCTCACTTCAGGGGGTTTGTGTGGCTCAGGAGAGAGGCCGGGCTCAGAGCAGGGGTTCAGGGGGCCTGCGTGGAGACAGGGAGGCCTCGAGGACGCCGAGGTCACGCACAAAGCCTGGCGACAACCTTCCCCAAACAGTCTTTCCCGCTGTTTCCTCGTCCATGCGGCCACCTGGCTCCCCGCTTTGAGTCTAAACTTCCACTTTCTCCTATAATATCCACCCCCCTGCCGGCGGCCGAGGGCTGGAGACCCGCAGGTGACCAGTGAGGTTGGATATGGTCTTGGCAGGATTTATCTGATTAGAACCAAGAGGTGTTGTTTCATATCTGCCCGCTGTGTGAGCACCTCACACTCACTCGGGCATGTGACGGGCGTGTGTGTGCACGCGTGTCTTCCTGTCCCTCCTGCGCATTTAACCGCGAGGCCACTTGCAGACTAATGTTGGGAGAACCGCACGTTCTCTAGAGTCTATCGGTCACTCCCACATAGGAGGACCCGTCACAGAGTCACAGAAAATACTATTTTCTAGGTGCTGCAGCCCACGCACTAGAGGTCCAGCCCTCCCTGCCCCCTGTGGGGTGGCCCCAGCTGGCCAGGAGGGCGGTTGCCAGAGGGCCAGCCCTGAGCAGGAGGAGGAGGCACCAGGGCTCATCTTTCCTGGAGACCAGGCTCTGCAGCCCAGAAGCCCAAGGTCTACCTAGTTCCCTTGCTTCTCACCGGGATCTGAGGCCGTCCCCGCGCCCCGGGAGGCACCCAGGCTGATGATCCACACATCTGTGCTCCCACAGAGCAGTTTAATAAGGCATCTCTGTGTCCTGACACCAGCCAGAGCGCCTCAGGGTGCCTGACGTGTGAGCTTCTGGGCAGCTGGAGTTATTTTTGGTACCGCGAGAAACCAGCTCCTGCGGCCTGAGTCACCGATCAGCTCGCGGATGTGGATCCCGCGGGGTGCCCGGGGCCTGCGTCCTTGTAGACGCTGCCGCTCCCTCCCGCCCCCACCCACGGTTGGAAGCTATTCCGAACCAGCCGTGGAAAGGTTTAGAACGGGTTCGAGTTCGGTAACAGTGAAGAGTCTCGCTCACAAAGGTCTGGGAAGCTGTGGTCTCATCCCCCCCGCCCCCACCAAGGACAGGGATGTGGATGAGACCCTGGACCCCAGGACCCTACAGACATGTCCTCCGACGCCTCGAGGGATAGCTCAGATTTTATTTTAAATTCAATTTTGACATCGTTTGCAATTTACAGGGAAGTTACAAGGCCAAGAATCCCACTCAGATTCGAGTAAATGCGGGTCTTTTACTCGGTCTGTCCTACCTCGTTCTCTTGCATCGCGTGCCCAGAGCAGCGGGACCGAGGCAGCCTTGCCGTCCATCCGCACGGCGGAGGACACCCGGCTCCGCGTCCCCTTGTCCCCTGTCCCGTCTCTGTCGCCTCCCGTGACTTCCAGCAGCCGTCGAGCATCTGCCTGTGTTCACGGTGTTGACGTTTCTGAGATCACAGGCCAGCGACTTCGCGGAACACCCCTTCCCCCACGTCTCGTGTTTCCCTCAGGGTTGTGTGCCCAGGCGGTCGCTGGGATCCGCGTCCGGAAGCAGGTGTGGCTTTGATCCCCTGGTCAAGGCGGAATGGGCCGGACTTTCCCCAGCGTAGTAAAGTTTCTGCATAATTCGGACGCGTCTTGTGGGGAGATGCTTTGCGATTATAAATAAATCCCAGATCTCATGACGGCTGTCTGGTACTGCTGTTCCAGACCTGTTGCTCCTCTGACATTTACGTGTTGGTTTTCCACCGAGAGGGTGCATTGCTAGCCTATCCACCTGCTTGTATGTTCTCTGTTTTAAAAACAAGCTGTCGGCGCAAAGCGAGTCCTGCGCCCCGGAGACCCCGAGGCGCTCCTGCAGCGTCTGTCCGGAGTCTGGTGAGCCGGGGTCCGTCTGCACGAGCTGAACTGCACCAGGACTCAGGGTCCTGGGGTTCGTGCTGGGCCCCCGACAGGACGGGCAGCAGGCAAGGGCTGAAGGGACGGTGTCCTGCGAACAGTCTCCGCACAGCGGGCGAGTGTCCCGGCCCGGAGTAGGGCCTGCTGTCCACACGCGCCCCAGGCTGTGGAGCCGCAGGGCCTCAGCAGTGCTGGGAGGTGGGGACACCAGCCACCCTCACACGGGAGCAGGACGAGGCCTCGAGAGGCCCATGGGCACCGTGGGGGCTCCCACGGGCACCGCCGGGGCCACGTTGCAGGAGTCTAGTATCTTCCATGGGGACGTCTGCATAAAAGCCACTGGACTGGACAGCTCCTCATGCTGGAGCCAGGGGCCCTGGGACACATGGTCCCGTCCACACCTCACTGAACCAGCCCACTGCAGGGCCCGTTTTGCTTGGGAGCAGGTGTCTGCCCAGGGGCAAACGGCAGGATACACTCCTCTCCGGGGTCACAGAGACCCAGAAAGAACTCACTCTGAACCGGGCACTTGCATGAACCAGAGGACACAGGGACGATTTGCCCAAGGGCGGGGACGGAGGCCATTTCACCCACTGAGTCCCCGTCACGGCCCAGGAAGCAGTCAACCCCACTTTGCTTTACCTGAGGCCCGGAACGTTATCATCTCTGGCACCTGAGGAAGTTCTTTTTTAATTTTTTTAATGTTTATTATTTTTGAGAGAGACTGAGTGTGTCTAGGGAAGAGGCAGAGAGAGAGGGAGATGCAGAATCCGAAGCGGGTTCCAGGCCCCGAGCTGTCAGCACAGAGCCCGACGCAGGGCTCAAACCCACAAACCGTGAGATCGTGACCTGAGCCGAAGTCGGACGCTCCACCAGCTGAGCCCCCCCAAGCACGAGGAAGTTATTCTAAACAGAATTTACACCGGTGTTAACGCATCACCAGCTCAAAGCTATGGCGGGCTCCCAGAGGACTTCCCGCCATGCCTGGGTGTCAGGTCACATCAAGGCCTGCCCGTCCTTCTGCGGGAAGAGATGGTCCGGGAGCCGGGATTTGGAGCGCTGGCTGCTTTACTTGTCACCGGGGACTTGTCGGCACGGTGTTTTCTGCAACACAGTCTCGATGGCAGGCTTTCGAAAACATGCCCGGACTTACAACACAGGCCAGAGTGCTCTCAAATGCGGCTTCTCTGGTGATTTTTTGGAAACTGTGAGACAGCAAAGCACAGTCCTGGGGCAGGCCCAGGTGACGCCCCCGGGCCCCCAGACACCTGCCCGTGGCCCCTGTTTTCAGTCGGCCGGTCTGCAGACCCTGGAACCCCCCGAGCCCCGCGCAGGGGTCACTGCGCCTGGGGTGGGGGCTCACGTGCGCCCACAGAACAGCTGTTGGCGGCTGGACCTGGCTGGCAGGGACCTGCCCGCAGAGCCGTGACGGTTCAATTTCAGTAAATATGTACTGGCCGTCGCACCAGAACAGACGCTCGGGGACAAGAGCTCGGGAAAAGCCAACAGTCCTCGGCCTAGCTGGGATTGGAACAGTATTCGCTGGGGAGAAACGGCGACACGGGGGCGCTGTGTTTGGTCCTCAGTCCTGCCACCTCTGGGTTTGGGGGCCCAGGGCACACTGCTTGGCGCTCAGAGCCCCTCGGACGCTCAGTGTCTTCATCTCAGATGGAGAACAGCATCCGGCCACGTCCTTTTTCCCGTGCGGACTAGCGGGGGACCGGACACAAAGCACCTAGCGTGCCTCTGTGCCACCTCATGGCCCCGTGGGCAGCAGCTGGGCGCTCTAACCACGTGGCCTCCCTCCAAGCCCGGAGCCCGCGGCCATCGTGCCCCATTTACAGATGTGGAGGCCCAAGGCCAGGGAGGCGAGGATCTGCTGGTAGCTGGCGGGCAGCTGGCCGACCCCGATGCAGGCTAGGCCTGACGGCTGTCCTCACCCACACACCGCCGGCCCCGTGGCTCCTGATCGCAGATGCAGAAGAAATATTCCGGCACCTTCCTCGCAAGCCCACCGCTAACACCAGGGGGCTTACTGTGTACAGTCCCCTAAGTCCCACGGTGACTCTGTCTGTCATCTCTACCCCTCTGCTCCCAAGCAGATTCCCTCACGTCCATCCCGCTACAAGCAGTTGTCTAGAACCGTCTCTGCCCGAGAGACTGGAGTGCGGTAGAGAGACTAGAGTGCCTGCTCGGCCGGGGCAGCGGTGGGATGGCTTTTTGTCTGGCTGCAGAGGCACTGGCTTGATTTCAGGCTTTGGGCAGCAGCCCAGCCCAGCCCCCTCGGGCCCTTTCCTGCTGTGACCCGGGAACTGGGGGTGCTTCCTGCCTTCCTCACTCCTCCAAAGGCCCCAGACTCACGTTGGGGTGCAGCGGAAGTCACATGGGCAGGGTGCCTGGACTGCCCGCTTGTTCTCAGGCCCCCCGGAATGCAAGAGCGTGTGCACGGGGGTGCACTTGCTGGGTCCCCAGCTGTCCCGTCCAGTGAAGGGGACCACTAACTGGTAACGCTCTGCGGAGCTCCGTCAGCTGGGGGGACGGCTCCCTCCCAGGGCCCAGGCTCGGCCATCAGCTGGGGGACTGCCACTAATGTCGGTTATGTTAAATACACACATCGTATTCCTTTTCTTAGAGCAAGGTTAGTTTTCAAACACTAAGCACAAATAATTATTCCAGAAGCACTTTGCAAAACAGCCTTGTAGGAGGACTATACAATTCCAGTCTATTATAGAAGCTTTTACAAAAGGCAGGAAATGTGGGGGTGGAGGGAGCAGGTGCTGTGCTCTCGCCTTCACAAACACCTGTGCCCTGCAGGGTGGGGTGGGGGCGGCTGCTGGACCCGTCCCTGAGCCACGTGACAGGCTTTCCAAGCACGGCCCTTCAGCTCCGAAATGCCCTTGGACTCAAGCAGCTGTGACCGCAGAGGTAAGCACGTGAGTCCTGTTTTCCTGGTTCTGAGACCCGGCGCATGTGCTGGGAGCGGGCTGGTGAGTCACGTCTTAGTGCGTCCACTTGCGGAACCTTTTGCCGATGCGGCCTGTGACCTTGGCAGGGGTCTCAGTGACGGAACAACAGCAGTGTAGGCTGGACAGGGCACATCCGGGGTGAGGAGGGTCCCCAAAGCAGCTTTGGAGGACGCATCTTGAAATCTAAACCCTCTGTCAAGTGGAGACTTTCTGGAGTTTCGAGCACTGTCGTGACGTCCTTTCCAGCGGAGGAAACTGAGCTCACGGTGGCTTCGTTCCTTGTGGACAGTCGGTGAGCCGGTGAGCGGCAAAGCCTGCATTTGAACCCGGCCCGGACTGACCCTGCACCCACACTCACCCGGTGGCTGTGCCCCGCACCCCCAGCCGTCGGCCCCTCGACAGGGAGACGAACTGTGTCCCCACTTGTACTTTATGTAAACGGAGTCATGCAGCGAGCGCGTTCGGTGCCTGGCGTCTTCCTTCCACCGCTAAGTTTGTGAGCTTCACCGCGAGGCTGGGGATGGTCGTGACCCACCGGCCGCTGGCTACTTGCCCCCCGGAATCCCACTGTGTGAATGCACCTCGATTTATCTACCCCTCCCACCACTGTCCCACCACTGACCGACACTCGGATGTTTCTGGTTCTTTACCAAAAGCATTATTATGAGTATTTGAACTTCGAAGGTTGTAGATAAAATGGTCTCCGTGGACAATCACGCCCTCTGTGAATAACGAGCGTGGAGGATGTTCCTCCCTTCCCAAACCCTCTGCCTTTTACTTCTTTTCTTCCCCCCGCCCCCGACTTTGAAAGGCTTCAGGGTTAAAAATGTTTCCTGTAGGTGTTTGGTAGACCCACCCCTCTCCCCAATCATATTAAGGAAATCCCTTTCCATTCGGAGCTAGTTAAATTTTTTACAAGATCATAAATAGGTATTTTGAATTTCATCAAATGTGTTTTCTCCATCTATTGGAATAACCATATTGTTTTATTCTTTTAATATGCTAATGTGGTGAGAGATAATTACAGATTTTCTGAAGTGAAGCATTATATTCCTGGAGTAAACCCAACGTAGTCAAGACCTGTTATCTTTCTTTACAAGCACAGAATTCATTTTGCTATTTATGGAGGATTATGGCCTGTATGCTCATGAATGAGGCTTTCCTGTGATATTTCTTCACTAAAATTTTAGTACTAAAGGCAGAGTGGACTCACAGAATCAGTTGGCGAGTCTTATCTTTCTTTTCCTTACCAAATGACTTGCATAAGAGTAGAGTGACACCTTCCATGAACGTTTGGTAGAACTTCTCTAAAATCATCTGTGCCTGGTGATTCTTGGTAGGAAAATCAAACAATTGGTTCACTCATTTTCATGGTTTTGAGCTGTTTGGACTTTCTATTTCTTCTTGAGGTTTTTTAAACAATTTTTTAATGTTTGTTTTTGAGAGAGAGAGAGAGACAGAGAGACAGAGTGCAACTGGGGGAGGGAGCAGAGAGAGAGGGAGACACAGAATCCGAAGCAGGCTCCAGGCTCCGAGCTGTCAGCACAGAGCCTGATGCAGGCTCGAACTTGTGGACTGTGAGATCACGATCTGAGCCGAAGTTGGACGCTCAACCGACTGAGCCCCCTAGGTGTCCTAAAGATTGTATTTATTTAAAGTAATCTCTACAGCCATCGCGGGGCTCAAACTCATGACCCTGAGATCAAGAGTCACACGTTCTTTGGACTGAGCCACCAAGGCACCCCTTGAGTTTTATTTTTTAATGTGTATTTATTTTTAAGAGAGAGAGAGCTGGGAAACGACAGAGAGAGAGAAAGAGAGAGAATCCCAAGCAGGCTCCGTGCTGTCACTGTGGAACCGGATGCCTGGCTCGAACTCACCAACCTCGAGATCACGACCTGAGCGGAAATCAAGAGTCCGACGCTTACCCGACTAGCCCCCCAGGTGCCCCTGGAGTTGGTTATTTCTAAAGGAATGTGCTCATTTTGTCTAAGCTCCTTCATCTTTCTGCGTTCGTTGGTGGACGGTTTCTTTACACTTTGGCTGTTAGTCTCTGCTACATTCCCGTAACACCCTTTTTGCTACTGTGCATCTCCTTCTTTCTTGAACAATTCTGCCAGATGCCGCCGTAGCTTCGCGGTTTCCAAGACCTTATTTGGCACTGATTTGGGGGGCAGCAGGGTGCGCCTCTGAGAACTGCAGACATGACGGAGGGGACGCACCTGGCAGGTGACACGGCTCTGCCACCCCAGCCCCAGGAAGGAAGGTTTCCTCCTGCCCCAGCAACAGCCCAGCCAATGAGAAGGCACTATACTTCCAGCTCCCAGTTTCCTCCAATGGACTTTTAGTTTACAACAGCCTCCTCTTTCCTCCTTTTTGTTCTGGGGTTTGGCGGTAGGTTGCTTGCCCGGGATTGCGTTTCTCTGCTTTTCCCTAATAAACCCATTTTTGCTGCTAAAATAACTGGCAGTTTTTATTTTTAAGGTTAATGATGCCACAAGCCATTAGCCTTGGTGTATGGTATTTTCATGATTGTCTAATTCTAAAATTTTAAAAATTTCTCATAATGCTTTTTTTTAAACTCAAAAAGCATTTAAAAGTGAGATTTTTGGGGTTCCTGAGTGACTCAGTAAGTTAAGCAGCTGACTCTTGATCTCGGCTCTGGTCGTGATCTCATGGTCATGAGATCGAGCCCCATATCTGGGCTCCGTGCTGGGTGTGGAAACTGTTTAGGATTCTTTCTCTCCCTCTCTCTGTGTCTCTCCTCTCCCCTCCACCAAAATAGGTAAATAAACATTAAAAAATAAAAGTGAGCTTTAAAAATTCTAAGCATATAGTTTTGAGTTATTATTTAATTGTGCTGTGGTTAGAAAACTTAGTCCATATGATAACAGATATTTGAAAAATGTTGACCCTTCCGTAATAGGCATTTCTATGGTCAATTAAAAAAATTTTTTTAACATTTATTTATTTTTGACAGAGAGAGAGAGAGTGAATGGGGAAGAGGCAGAGAGAGAGGGACACACAGAATCCGAAGTGGGCTCCCGGCTCCGAGCTGTCAGCAACAGAGCCCGATGCGGGGCTCAAACCCACGAACTGTGAGATCATGACCTGAGCTGACACCAGATGTTCAACCGACTGAACCACCCAGGTGCCGCTCCGTGGTCAACTTTTGTAAATATCCTGTGCTGCGTGGAATCTATATATTTCCAATAAACTGAACTTGCTAATCACTTTTTAAAAATTCTACTAGTTTTTTGTCCCATCAAATAAAAGAGGTACCGTGAACGTCTCCCACTCTGATGATTTTAATTTCTCTGTGTTCTATCGACTTTGCCTTACACACGTATACAGATTCTGTCTTCCAGATGAAGTGAACACTTTGTTATGTAGAGACTCAGTCTGTATAATGCTTTTATCTATTAAAATCTCCCTTTTCGGGGCATCTGGGTGGCTCAGCTGGTTGAGCGTCTGACTCTTGATTTCAGCTCAGGTCACGATCCCAGGGTTGTGAGATCGAGCTCTGCGTTGGGCTCTGTGCTGACAGCGTGGAGCCTGCTTGGGATTCTCTCTCTCTACCTCTGCCCCTTCCCCACTCACTTGCTGCGCGTGCTGGGTTACACTCTCTCTCAAAATAATAAATAAACACTGAAAATAATCTCCCTTTTCTAACAGCAGAAAGCTTTCTTCCGTCAACATTTCCTCCATGTATCTTTCGCTTCCAACATTTCCCTGTTCTTACTATGTTTGAATGTATCCTTTGGGAATAGCACAAAGCTGAATTGTTAAAGCTAGCGTGATAATGTCGATCTAGTGTGCGGCGAGTTTAGTCCTTTTCGTTCATTGTGACGGCTAACGTGTGTGTATCTCTTCCTAGTGTGGTTGCTTTTTGGTTTCTATATCATTTTCTTCTGCTTCGTGACTACTGAAACTTCACGTGTTTGTGTTCTTGCTCCATTGTTCCCTCCTAATTGTTTAGACGTTGTTCTGTACTCTATTTACATTCTTTCGCCGTCACCCTTGACATTTCACCCTGGGGAACTGCCGAACTCTGCCATCGGTACCTCCGCCCTCCCGCCAAACCACACAACGACTTCCTTCCTCAGCCTTCACACAGCTGTCCCGCAGGATTTTGACGTCTTCCTTTTAAGTACTTTTATTGCCGTAAGTTAGTCACGGGGATTCGATGTTAAGATTATTTGTTACAGACAGTGTAATGTTTGCCCATTCCTTCCCTTTTGTATCTCAGGTCTTTCTCCCGGGACCCCTTTCCTTCTTCTTAGAGTGTGTCTTTTAAAACTTCCACCAGCTTAGGTCTGTTGGTGGCGAAATCTGTTTGTTTCTCTGAAAATGCCTTGTTTCCGTTTCGAGAGTGAAGACACGCGTGCTGGGTGGACAATTCTAGGGTGACTGGTATTTTCTCTTGTCATCCAGAAGGTAGTATTCTACTGTCTCTTGGCTTTGGTTTTTGCTGCTGAGAACATTGCCATCAGCCTGTTATTCTCTTGAAGGCGATGCATCGTTTTTTAATGCTTTTAAGGTCTCTGGTTTGTTTTTGGTGTTTTGCGTGTTATTTTCAACGTGTCTAGGTTTGGATTTACTTTTCCTCTGTCTTGTTTGGTAACTGCCATGATTACTGTGTCATTGCACTCATGTTTTTCATAAGCCCTAGAAAAAAATACCTTTAAAATTGGCCTCAGGGCACCTGCGGGGTTCAGTCGGTTAAGCGTCCTACCCTTGACTTTGGCTCAGGTCATGATCTCACGGTTTGTGAGTTTGAGCTCCACGTTGGGTTCTGCGCTGACAGTGTGGAACCTGCTTGGGAGTCTCTCTCTCTCCCTTTCTCTCTGCCCCTCCCTCATGCTCTCTCTCTCTTTCTCTCTCAAAGAAATAAACTTTAAAAAAAAAAAGCTAAATTTGGCCTCTGTCCCATCATCGCTCTTCCTCCTTCCCAGACTGTGGTTTGATATTAGAACTTCTCACTCTCTCTCTCTTGTCTCCTAACCTCTCTTTTGCACTTTATGTCTTTTTCTTGGTACTGCTTTCTGGGAAATCTCTACAGATCTCTTCAATTTCACTAATCCTCTCTTCATTTGTGTCTGATGTGCTATGTACCCCACCCTCTGAGTTTTTTTAATAGCAAAAACTTTATTTTCCATTTCTAAAACTTCTATGTCGTTTTCTTTTTCGAATATTCCTAGTCATATTTCCTATTCCTTTTCGCTTGTTCACTTCACAGTTCTGTTGTTTTCCTTAAATCTTTCCCGTGTGGCTATTCTCTATTCTGATTCTGAGAATTCCAATATTTCCAATCGGTATGGGTTAATATGCCTTATTCCTGCTGATTTTCACTCACTGTGATTTGTGAGCTTGTGCTGGGCTCATCCTGATCCGTAGAAATCCCCGGAGCTTGAAGGGAGCACACTCCAGAGGGGGTCGTGTTTGCTTCTCCGGGAGCTAGGGATGCGGCTGACCTGGGCCAGTGTCACTCCCTTCCTGTCCCTGGTCTAAACCAGAAGGTCAGAATCAGCTTCTCTTTCTGACTCTTTCTATAACTTTGGAATAATTTCAGATCAGTGGCTCAGGTCTCTGACTGTGTTTGGTGTATGAATGTGTCTGGGTCTCCAGGCAGGTTTCCCTCACTTCTGCAAGCCCAGCAAAGAATCGTATGATGTGAAGGATATCGCTGTTCTGAAGCGGGAGGGCCCTCAACGTTGCTAGTCTCCCACGGTGTGGGGAGTAGAAGTTGGGCCTGTGTTTGCATCAATAAACGGGAGGGGTATGAGAATTCAGGGAAATATGGGAGTATTTCATTGAACTAAAGTGACCCTAACTGGGACGCCCGGGGGACTCAGTCGGCTGAGCATCTGACTTCGGCTCAGGTTAAGATCTCACGGTTCGTGGGTTCGAGCCCCGTCAGGCTCTGTGCTGACGGCTCGGAGCCTGGAACCTGCTTCGGATTCTGTGTCTCCCTGTCTCTGCCCCTCCTCTGCTTGTGCTCTCTCTCTCAAAAATAAATAAACATTTTAAAAAATTTTTTAAAAAATAAAGTGAGCCTAACAAATGCTAGTTATTGCTTGTGGCTCCTACTGTCCCGATCTCATCTTGTCATTGCCGTCCGGCTGCCTCGTGGGGGTGAGGCTGGCTTCCTGAGTGCCAAGAGCTCAGCGTCCTTTCTTCTCGTTAGCGTCTCGAGAACGGGCAAGGGTCCCACTCCTCCCCATCTTGTAACGGCTTCAGGGGACTCAACTCACAGGATGGACCAAGCAGAATGCTTCGTGTTGGAATGCCGTGTGGACACAGAGACAGGTCCATGGGATGCCACGTGGACAGAGACAGGTCAATGGGATGCCGTGTGGACAGAGGCAGGTCCATGGGAAGGGCTGGGACTCAGGTCGGCTCAGTCCAAGTCTTCCCTGGAACTTTTCATGTTGGAGGCAGAGACCTCTCACTTCTTGGACTGCAGAGAGAAAACACATAAGCCTGAGGTTTCTGATGGCTACATCCCATGCCATGTGGATCTGTGGTCAACGCAGGGCTCTTAGCTGAGCCTCAAGAAGATGTTTACAAAATGGTTATAAAGGAGTGGGGAGTCGCTGGCAAAGCACAGATTGAGACAGGGACCTGGACCGTCTGTCCCTTTGCCACCTTCAAGGCGGTGAAAGGGCCATGGCTTTGAGCCATCACCACCGTCCACGCAGCACAAGTGATAACCGGGCCCACAAGCAAGTTAGATGCAGATTCTCCTGGAGGGTCCCTGCTCCCTGTTGGGAATCAGCTCACCTCAGCTTAACCTCAACCTGTGGGCTTGACAGTGAATCTGACCTCCTAGTTCCTTTGAGTTGGAACATCTGCAACATCAAAGTGAAACAATGGCTCCCTTTGAAGCACAGAAAAATTAACTGGAAATAGAACTATTCTGGTTTCAATGGGTCTGGTTGTAACGAGATGTGGAATTGGAAAATACCCAGGGCTTTCTGATTTCTGAAGAAGGCAGAATCAATTGGCAATTGTTTGGTGTCTCAAAAAAGCATTTCTTAAAAGGCCATTATTGACTCTTGATTAGCCAGGGCACACAGAAAGGAGAGGAATATGGCCCCAGATCATTTCGGCGACCTTCCGAGCCCCAGAAGGGTGCATGCTGAGAATATTCCTTTAAGTCAGCATTTCCAGACTACCCCCCGCCTCCCTGCAGAATCACCACAGGATCAGGATGGAGGGAGAACATTAATAAAAGCTGGTCCAATGTGGAATTAATTCAATTACACAGTCAGCGGAGAAACACTCAGATCCCCCAGAGCCGAAGGCAATTGCTTTAAAACTCCTGATGTCTTTCAGTTCAAATGCGACTAATATCACTGCCAGTCTTTAAATTCTACAATAAGAGACGGGCACGCCAAGACTTGACAGGAGGTGGTTTGCTTTGCCATCCGTTCCTCCAAAATTCATTTTTTTTAAATGAGGATTTGTCCAGCATCCGACTCAAGAAAATATTACATAATAAAAGCGAACACGGCTTTCGTACTGCGTGTTCGCCATTGTTCTAAACTCCTTGCGCGCGTGAAGCTACTGAATTGT
The DNA here is from genome assembly GCF_018350195.1 of Panthera tigris. Taxonomy (NCBI): domain Eukaryota; kingdom Metazoa; phylum Chordata; class Mammalia; order Carnivora; family Felidae; genus Panthera; species Panthera tigris. Next base: position 1,059,920 of record NC_056678.1, on the reverse strand, counting down.
CACAACCCTGTGATTATATAGTCTAGCTCCTTCGCACGGATAGAGAAACCCATGCGTGGATGGGTTTTGGGCGTCACTCATCGGTTGAGTGATGCAGCATAGACTTGCGTGTGTGCGGTCTGCCTTCAGAGCCGGTGCCCTCGCCACTACCACGGAGAGCCACGTGATGCTGGAAATAGCCCGCGAGCCAGAGACAAGTGGGTTCAGATCCAGTACTAGCATTCATGGCGGGAACATCTCAGAGACCCCGCTTGCCCTCGCCGAGCCTGGTCCTCATCGGTGAAATGGCATAGTGCTTGTGCCACAGAGGTTATAAAATTAAGATAATTGATAATAATTATAGCATAATGATACTAATAAAGAAGATAATAGTGTGCCCCAGGGGCCCGGCTCCAAGTAAATACTTCATAAGGTTTGGCTGCTAGAGGGTAAGATGTTTTAATCCCACAATTTTGATCTGAGAGGTACAGATCTCCCTTGACTCACGATGGGGTTACGTCCCAATAACCTCGCCACCAGTTGAAAATATCCCGAGTCAGAAATGCATGTAATTACACTTCACCTACTGAACATCAGAGCCTCGCACCTTCAACACGCCCGTGACACCTACGTCAGCCAACACTTGGGCAAGCACCTCACACAAAGTCTATCTGAGAAGAAATGTCGACTGTCCGGGGTCATTTCTTGGACACGCCGTACTGAACGTGAAGCTAGACAGGTGGTCAGTGAATTGACCCTGTCATCTCATGGCTGGCGGGGAGCACGTGGAAACCGTCTGTAGTTAAGCACAGCGTGTGATTCAGGATGCCAACGCCAGTAGGTTCTCCTCGACAGCATTTTCCAGCCCAAACTCCTTGAAGCCAACTCACTTCTGTGATCAGTTTCTAAATGGTGTGGTCAAGTCAATGCTTCCACATTTTCCTGTTTTGTTTTCAACTTACAAATGTTCTTTGCATTGAGATTAACCATTTATTTGTCGGCGTTTGTGACGACGTCAAACGTGACCGATGACCGCCTCTGCTCTCGTGGGCTTTCCCTTGTGGGAATTATTTCTACCAGGTTCGGTTTCCACCAGCTGAATTCTACAGATCCGGGCATTGTAAAGAAAACCTGGTTCTAGCCTGTAACTTTGATTGGTAACAACTTGTTACTGTTGGCACTTTTAGCCACGGTTGAACTTACTTCGTGTTAATAGATGTCTACTGTTGTTCTGGGGCCGATTTTTGAAGTTCTCAATTGTCACCAACAAAAATGCTTTTTTCCAGCAACAAACAATGTCCGTTTTATTTTGTTTTGAGAAGCCTTTTGAGATAATTGCAAAGTCACGTTCAGTTTTAAGAACAAAATACAGAGAGACCCTGTGTCCCTTTGCTGGTGTTTCCTGATCACATCTTGTAAACTATGGTATAGTACACCCCCCTCCCCTCCCCACCCCAGGACACTGACACTTACACAGTCCAGACACAGGGAGGGGCCCTCCTGCTGCCTTTCATGGCCACGCCCACTCTGCTCCCCCTGGACCCTGGGCAGTCCTGCTCCGCACCCCACATCTGCGGTCTGTCCTTTCCGTGACGTTGGGTAGATGCAGTCACGCGCTGTGTAACCTTTTGGGATTGGCTTTTCTCACTTGGCAGAATTCTCTGGAGAGTCATCCAAGCTGTTGTGTGTTTCAATAGTTGTTCCTCGGTGTAGATGTCCCATGGTTTATTTAACCCTTCAGCCACGGAAGGACATCCGGGCTGTCTCTGTCCCTCTCTGTCTCTCTGCTTGTGGATACCCACTCACTCCAGAACCGTTACGTTCAATTGCCGTCTTCCTCCACTGAATCACTTTTGCGTCTGTGTCAAAAATCTGGGGCACCTGGGGGGCTCAGTCAGTTGAGTGACCGACTTTTGATCTCAGCTCAGGTCGTGATCTCACGGTTCATGAGTTCGAGCCCTGTGTTGGGCTTTGAGCTGACAGCACGGAGCCTGCTTGGGATTCTGTCTCCCTGTCTCTCTGCCTCTCCTCTGTTCGCTCTCTCCCTCACACTCAAAATAAATAAACTTTAAAAAATTAATCTAATTAGACATATTTATGTGGGCCTGTTTTCGGTTTCTCTATTCTGTTCCACTGAGGCAGTCTTGAGGCAATCTTGGTTACTGCTGCTACGTCGAAGGTCCTAAAGCTGGGGGGACGGATTCCCCTCACCTGATTTCCCTGAAGTTGTTTATGCTTCCCTGATCTTTCCGTATACATTTTATGGTATTTTTTAAAATTTTTGTTTTCAACGTTTATTTATTTTTGAGGAGAGAGAACGTGAGCGGGGGAGGGGCAGAGAGAGAGGGGGAGACACAGAATCGGAAGCAGGTGGATGAATCTGCGAATTTGGAGGACTTGGACCATTTGGTGAAGTGCCCGAAATCCTGGGTGTAAAGAGATTGACAACATTCTCTGTTCCTGTCCCCACGTCGCTAGGGTCTCTGGTGATATCGCGGTTTCGTTCGTGATGCCGCACTCTTGAGTCTTCCCTTTGTCCATTTTCTCAAACTTGGCAGAGAACGCAGTCTTTGTTTCATTGTTTCTCCCTACTTTTTTGTGTTTTCAGTTCAACTGATGTCTGCTCTTGCCTTCGTTATTTTGCTCCTGCTCTGGGTGTATGTTGCTTTCTTCTAGGTTCTTGAGGCGCTAGCTTGGATTACAGAGTTGAGATGTTCTCCTTTCTAAAGTACGAACTTGGCGCTGGGCACTCTGCCGTCTCGGCACCGCGTTAGCCGTGGCCACGAGTTTGACACGAAAGTTCAGCATATGTTTCAAAACTTCCTTCTAGACTTTGACTCATGGCTTATTCAGAAGTGTCCCGGTTGGTTTCCAAGTGCTGGAGAATTCCCTGTGGTTACTGTTGCTGATTTTCTAGCGTGATTCCGTGGTGGTCAGAGAACACATGTTGTATGGTTTTCATTATTTAAATTTCTTGGCTTGATTTTACGGCCCAGGGTGGGTCCTGTCCTGGTGTCTGTTCTACAGGTGCTGGTAAAGAACTCGATTCTGCTGGCTGGGTCAACAGCCTTGTTCCATAAATGCTGAATCCATCCTGTGGGATGATGGTGGTATTGAATCCTTGTGCCTTTGCTGATTGTGTTCAGTATTTCCATCACCTGTTGAGAGAAGGGTATTCTAGAACTACATTCTAGTTGATTCTACTGATTTGTCTGGTTCCACTGGTTTCTGTTTGGTATATTTCGTAGCTCCATTGTTTGATCACACATACTTAGGGTTGCTGTGTCTTCCTGGGGGATATTCCTGTTGTATTTTATTTGAAGTACACTGTATCTTATATTAAATATAGCCACTATTTCGCAAATATTTTCTTCTAGTCTGTGACTTGTTTTCTCATTCTTTCGATCGGGAATTTTCTTCTTGAGTTCTAGAAATTTGACTATGACATGTCTTGATGAATTTCTGTGGGTTTACCCTTTCTTGGGGTTTCACTCAACATCTCGAATATGTAAGGTTAGTTCTTTTACCAAGTTTGTAAAATTTTTCAGCCATTGTTTCCTTGAGCACCTGTTCAGCTCTGTCTGCTTTGTCCTCTTCCTGGCGTGAATGCTGGGTCTTTTGTCCCACGTGTCTGGGAGGCTCTGTTACTTTTTTTTTTTTTTTTTCCCTCAGAAAATTTTCCGTCTCTCAGTTTGGGTAACTTTTACTGTTCTGTCTTACATTTCAGCGAAGCTCTGCTCCGTCCCCTCCATTCTGCTGCGGAGCCCATCACCGAACTTTTTCTTTTTGTTATTGTGTTTTCCAGTTGTGAACTTCCCATTTGGTGATTCTTTTTTTTTTTTTAAGATTTTTTTTATGTTTCTTTATTTTTGAGAGGCAGAGAGAGACAGAGCATGAGCGGGGGAGGGGCAGAGAGAGGGGGAGACCCAGAATCCGAAGCAGGCTCCAGGCTCCGAGCCGTCAGCACGGAGCCCGACCCGGGGCTCGAACCCACGAACCGCGAGATCATGCCCTGAGCCGAAGTCGGACACTCGACTGACTGAGCCACCCAGTCATTGGGTGATTCTTAATGTTTTATTTCTTGGCACAGATTTTCAATTCTTTCCCACTTATTTCAAGTGCGTTCATAATTGCTTGTGGAAGCAAATTTATTGTGTCTGCGTTGGAATCTTCAGCTCCTTCTCCCATTTATCATCTGTGTTGTCTTTTTCATTCAGTCTGAGATATTCTCGGTTCTTGGTGGGACGAGTGATTTTCAGTGGAAGCCTGGTCATTTTGAATTTCCTAAGACTGGATTTTATTGAAACCTCCTGTTTTTCTGCCTTCCTCTCTCACTGCTCCAGAAGGAGGGAGGTTGAGGCCTCGTTCCTGCCGGGTGGAGGCGGGAGTGCCCCCTCCCTGGAGGCCACACGGATACTCCCTGGCTGCTGGATGGTGACAAAACTCCTCACTGTCCCCGAGGCTTTGTCTTTCACCACCCGACAGGAAGAGGAAGGGGCATTCGGTTACTGCACGGTGGTCGTGGTGATGGTGGTGATGGGGGCCTCTGGGCACTATGCCAAACAGCTTACGATGACTCGTTAGTCACGCCTCACAAGTGTATGAGAGATAACCCTGTTTTTCGGAGGGGCAGAGAGAGGCTCGGGAAGGCAACTTGCTCAAAGCCGTCAGGCGCTAGGTTCGTGGGAGGTCTGAACACCTCACACACCATTCCAGAATGCTGGCGGTGCACGTGGCATTTGGCTGGAGCGGCGGATTCGTCGGAGGGACCAGACAAAGTCGGAGATTGAGGCAAGACGTAGCGGTCCTTCCGTCTTTCAGCAAAGGGGTGAGCACCTGAGTGGCCCTCGTCGGGGGAACCCAAGGCAGGTGAGGACACGAGACGGGGGCAGGGTCGAGTTCCTGCTACGTAAGGTGACAGTGTGACCCTCCCAACAAAATCCCTTCCTGGGTTACCTTTTGTGTCATTTCCAAAATACTAACGAGACAACCGGGTTTACTGTCTTTCTTTTCTAAAGACAAATGTTACATTGGGGGCTTTTAAAGAAAAACCTTTAGAACTTTTTGATAGAAGGTTTGGAATGTGATGGGTTGAATTCTACTCAGCTTGTGGCTCCTTCATTTAACAATGTCATGTTCCCGAATCACGCTTGGTCATTCATTCAGAGTCATTCAGGTCAACGAGACACAGTGTGTACAGACAGACGGCGTCACCCAGGAGAGACGGGGGGCAGAGAGAGGGGAAAGAAAGATTCCAATCGAATTTTGTTCCAAAACGCTGGATGGGACTGGCCAGAGAGGGGGAGTGTGCAAAGAATCAGACCAGAAGATGCTTGGATAGCATGGCTGTGGCAAAGCAGTCAGGCAGCGGTCCTGAGGGACTTATAGACACATCCTGTCAACACAGAGGGAAAGCAGAAGGGTTCACAATCCGGTGGGGAGCTATAGAGAGCCGTTTGCCCAAAACATGCCACAGAACACGAGTTCCACGGAGTGATCTAAGGGAAAAAGGGTCCCATGGTTCGTGCGGAAGGCCTGGTTAGAGAACTGGAGTTCTTTGCTGCAGGCCTTGTCAGAGCCTTTAAAACGTTCAGGTGCGTTATAAACACCCCAGAGGGGAGGTAGTATGCAGGGTTCCGGAAACCACTGGTTTACAGAAATCCCCCCACTGAGCCATTCACAGACTTTTTTCCTTTCTCGGAGATTTCTTGTGACCACTGTAACCTCACACTTTACCTTACACGGATTATTTCGTCATCCCTCCAAACATCTCTTTGCGGTTGGGGTTATAATTTGCAAGTTCCGGGACAGGAAAAGCCTTACGACCCAGAACCGAACCCCCGGCTGTGGATTTTTCTCTACTTTCTCAACAATGTGCCTGATGCGCGCTTTGAAGACGACTGGAGCGCTCAATGACTATTTTCCATTTAACCCTGAATTTACCAAGGCAAGCAATTTTCTGAGCCCCCCGCCTTCCACCCAACCCTCCCAACTAACCCCAGTGAATCACAGAACTCGTTCACGAGAGGACACGGCAGTATTTTATATACTTTCTCGAATCCACGCTCAGTTCTCATCAGAGTGCCACGCACCACAGCACCCCCCCCCCCACCCCGGACCTCCCCCCTCCCGCGCGCCCGCCCTCAGCAGCCCTGCGGCCCCGCCTCCTCCCGCGCCCGCCGGTCCAGGAGGCTGCCGGCCAGCGCGCGCGCCTGGTCCCCCCGGGAGGCCCTGGAGAGCTTCTCGAATTCCTCCAACGTGGCGTCCTGCTCCCGGGAGATGTGCTCCCTCCTCTGCTGCTTCCTCCGGATGGCCTCCTTGATGCCCTCGATGTGGCACTTGCCCTCCTTCTCGGCTTTCAGCTTCAGAATGTGCTGGTTCTCCCCCCGCAGGACGCCGAGCTCGTCCCCGCCGCCCCCGGCCCGCCGCGCCCCGCGCTCGGCCAGCTCGCTCAGCAGCCCCTTGTGCGCCGGCACCTGCTCCCCGGCCTCCGCGCGCCGCCGCCGCACCTGCTGCAGAGGCTCCCGGGGCCGCTGCGCCCCGGGCCCCAGCTCCCTCCCCAGGCCCGGCTGCGCCCCCGGGCACCGCTGGGCGCCCTGCTCCTGGGACAGCTTCCTCAGCAGCTCTTCGGCCTTGGCCTGGCAGTCCAGGAGCACCTTCCGGGCCTGGTAGTTGACCAGGGAGCTGAGGCTGGTCTCCCGGACCGGCTCCTGGGTGTCCGTGGGGCGCAGGCCCTGCCGGGGACCCGCCCGCTCGGGCCTCTCGGGCCCCGGCGCGCGCAGCTCACGGCTCTGCCGGGGGGTCGGCGGCGCGAGCTTCGGGGCGCGCTCCGGGTCGTCGTCCGGCCTCGCGGGGCCGTGGCGCCGTCGGACGCGCCGCTCCTGCTGCCGCCACTGCTCGCGGCTCTCGTGCAGAAGCCGCTCGCGCTCCCGCTCCAGGGTCCGCGGCACCTTCTGGTCCGAGAGCCTCAGCTCCTCCCAGGCGTCGGCCGCCTGCTGCTGCAGCTCCCGCATCCTCTGGGCCTTCCGGAGCCGGGTCGGGACCAGGGCCACGATCTTCTGGCCCCTGGAGGTCGTGAGCGCCTCCTCCAGCTCGGTCCTGAGGAGCTGGGCGCGCGGGCTCGGCCGCTCCTCGCGCGACGCCGACGCTTGGGACCGCTGGCGGGCCGCGGACTCCCCGGGGTCACTGCCTTCCAGCAGGTGGGCGCACGCGCGAGCCGCCGGCGCCCCGCACTCCTGGGACCGCCCCGAAGACCTCTGGGACAGAGCCGAGGACAGGGACCGGCGACCCGCTCCTCCGCACGGCGGCACTGCCCACTGGTCTCCGTTCTGCGCCCTGTGCGCCCCGAAGGTCCCGCCCGGGGGTCTGGACGCTCCCTCGGGGCAAGGTGGGGGCGAGCCTCCCCGGGCTGGAGGGCAGTGCCAGGGCCCTGGGGGCTGCCGTCGCCAGGCCGGGCTTTGCGCGCCGGCTCGCCCCAGGCGTCCTCCAGGCGCCGTCCGTGGGGCCGGGGCCTCCTGGCGCCGTCCGGGGGCCCAGTGGCCACGTCGGTCAGGCTGCGGCTCTCTCGGGGCGAGTCCGGGCACCTGCGCCTTCGAGGCCGCGCGGTGGGCGCGCAGCGCGCATGTGGCGAGGGTGTCCCGGCCTCGCTCCCCGAGCCCGAGCCCGGGGTGGTGGCCCCCGAGCCCGGGTCCAGGAGGGAGCTCGGGCAAAAGCGGCCTAAGCCCTCCATACTCGCGCCCGTGACCGGCCCCGCGGCGCTGCGGGGGGGCCCCTGGGTGGGGGGAGCTAGCCTGGCTCCGCGCCTGTGACGCCCCGGCTACTTCACAATGCTCCCCGGCCGGGCCTTCGGACAGCCCCACCGCCTGGGGCCGCAGGTATCAGGGGGCCCAGAAGCTGAGGGTGCACGGGGAGCCCCGGGGGTCTCAGGCGAGGACTGAACTCGCGTGTGTACACCTTCACGTGGCGGGATTTTAACGGAACCGGGAGAGGGCGTCACCCCAGCATGGAACGCGGAGGGCTGGCGGGGTTGCCCGTGTGCGCTCACGCCCCCCCCCCCCCCCACGCTTTGCCGGTTAAGTTAGCAAACCCGAGTCTGTTTTGTTTACTTTTTTTTTCCACTTTAGAACAGAAAAAGACTAGTCTATTTTTTCCCTAGTACAGCAATTACTGCTTTTGTCAAAACGTGAATGTTGTGCGCACACTTCTGAAACAGCATCAGGTCGTTTCTTCCTTGTGGAGGCAGCTGGGGCTGCGGGGGAGTCACTGGATCTGGTCCTGCAGAGCTGAGTCTGAATCCTCCCCTCCCCCACCCTACCGTGTGGTCTCCGGAAGTTCTGGAAACGTGGAGGAGGGGCCTGACGTCATCTGGGCGGCAGGACCCCTGAGGGTCAAGGGCTTAGCGTGTGATAAATGTTATCTTGACGTCCTGCTGGGCCTCGGTTAAAAGTTGTAAGACTTCACCTGTGGGTTTACGGAAAGTTTCGGCAGATTCCTAGCCTAAGAAGAGAATGGAATAACGGAATTAGTACCATTCTGAAGCAGGCCCCGTCATGTGTGTCCTGTGCTCTGCATCTGACAACGTCCCCTCCTTTCTCCGGGTGCGGTGAGGACACAGCTCTGGGCAATATTCTCAAATACGGTCTCTCCTTAAAGAAGAGAGATGAGGATTCCCGCCCCACCCCCCACCCCAGCTGCTGCACCCACATCTCTGAATGTCACAGGCAGGGCCAGTAACGCTGGTAACACTTCCTTGAGAGGAGGCTGCAGCCTGGCCCTGAGAACTCATTTCCCCACAGGTCACGTGGTCAATGGCAGGGTGTTCAGATCCACTTTTTTCCCATGGTGCCATGCTGCCCCCAGGAAATGCATTTTCAGTTGAGGCCTGTGCTGTGGACCGCCTGTCCCCCACCAACACCCACTGTGTTGGTATTTGGAGGTGGGTCTTGGGAGGGAATTAGGGGTAGAGGAGGTCACAGGGGCCCCATGATGGCATCGGTGTCCCCGTAGGCAGAGGAAGAGACAGCAGTTTCCTCTGTGCCCTATGAGGACGCAGCAGAAGGCGGCCGTCTGTAAGGCGGGAGGCGGGTCCTCACCACAACTGAACTGGCTGGCGCCTTGATCTTGGCTTCCCGGCCTCCACACCTGTGACTGGAATATTCCTCAGGCTTCCTGGCCCGTGGTGTTTGGGTGTAGCAGCCTGAGCTGCCCAAGATGAGATGCTTTTAAGAAAATGAGGACTGCGCGTCCGCCAGAGGGTCATGGTGGCCATGTCCTTGAGGCCGTGTGGTGGCAGTCTTGACCAGAGTGATCTGCCCTCCCCGGGGCCGTCCTGCCGGGCTGGGGGCTCACGTGCTGTCATTTTAGCACATCTGCAGCTGAGGATAAGATTTTTATTGGTGCTACTGATACCGTCATTAGAGATCACATTGTGACTAATTTTTACTAAGAGGTGACTTCTTAAAAAATTAAGTTAGATTTGAAATGGAATAATTTAAGTTAGGAAGTTTTTAGGCATGGACTGAGCGGTGCTGATACCCGAGTGTCCCACGTCTCTGCTAACTTCTTTGTCACACATCCTGCGCGCCTGAACATGGCTCGGGCCGGTGCCAGGCCGCTTCCGGTCACGGCAGAGCGGTGTCGTGGGGCACGACACAGCCACCCAAGGGCCAAGAGACCTGCCGCCAGCCAGCGCTGCAGCCCGTGGAGTCCCCTCAAGTGGTCACGTTCCCCCTCCCCCCCGAGTTTTCTGTTTCTTCGGCCCTGCAGGAGATAATCTGTGGATTTCTTTCGGCCCCAGATGTAACCAGAAAAGGGAGTTCAAGCTTGGACACACTGCAGCCTTCATTCTGTAGAGCAAACTCAAATTAACCCATGAAAGGCGCCTACCGTGGTGCCCGGCCTGTGCTTGCAGCCTCGTAAGCATCAGCCACTAGACTCATCATGACCATCAGGCCAAGAGCAGTGGAAGCAGAGCTGCGTGGGGCTGGATTGAAAGACCGGGTTTGGAACAGAGCCACGCAAAGAACCCAGAGACTCAAACTCCCACCCGGGGCTCTTGCCTCCCCGAGGGCTCCCAGAATTCCTTGTGGAGTTGAGAATAGTTCATTCACCTCCGCCGATGACTGAATGCGGGACACGGTCCCCAGTTTACCGTGACACAAATATCCACGGACGGTCTAGGCCAGGACGAGGAAGGCCATCTGGGTTGTTGTAAGGAGGGCTTCGTGCAGGGTGACATCGGCACTACCCCCACGTGGGGGCAACCAGGATCCCTGCGGACTGGGATGGGTGTGGTGGGAGTTCCCACCGGGCAGAAGCCACGTGCCGGGGGGGAGCCGCAGAGACACCGGCACACAGGGGTCGTGTGCATATATGTTGTGCGGTGGGGGGGCCTGATGGGTGGGTCCCTCATCGGTGCAGGCTGGGTCCGGGGTTCTGGAGGCCTCCCACCAGGATTCCCCAGGGCCCTGGCAGGGGTGGGGCTGGAGGGCTTCGGGGAGCTCTGAGGTCCCTGCCCCTCTGTCCCCAGTACAGCTCATGCTTAACCTGTTTTATATCCTGGGGCTCTTGGTAACACCTCGCCGAAGAGAATTGGGGTTCTGCTTGTTTAAAAGGGTTGAAATCCACTGTGTAGGCAATAGTGAGTCCATTCACGTCTTGAAACAGAAAGAGGGGATCTGATGGGTCTGCATTTTAAAGCTCACCCTTGCAGACGGGCCATAGGGGGCTGGCTGGTCAGGAATCCAGGCGAGCCTTGGCGGTGGCCAGGGCACGGGAGGGGCAGGTCAGAGGTCGAGACCGGGACCCGAGGGTGGGTCCTGCCTGCAGAAGCCTGGGCGGGTGTGGACGGAGGTGACCTTGGGAACAGCAGTCGTGGAAATGAGTCGCCGGATCTGTGATAGCATGGAGGCCCCACAGCATGGAACAGCCAGCCGAGTGCCTGGAAGAGACTGCACGGAGCCGGGCAGAGAGTCCTTCCCTCCGAGGGCTCCGGACCGGCGGAGGGCGGGTCCCCCTGAGCCTGGGCAGAGGCCGGCTCCGCCACGCGGATGGAAGGGACGTTTGGCAAGTGCTGAGTGGCCAGGCAATCATTCCCTGGATAAACTGCAAACCATCGGCCTCCTTCTCAGTTGGCAGAAAAATCCTCAAAGCATTTTCCTGGAGGCCCCAGGATTTGGGCCTTCTGCCAAAGACCTGGGCCTCCTTTGTTTCGTTTGTCGGAATCTTGGCAACTATGGCAGACTGACCCCCTCGTTCAAATCCGTCTGTGAGACGGGGTGTGCCCTGTGCCCTTGGCAGAAGGTTCTGGAGACTTCTTGCTGCTTGTCCCGGAGCTGGGTCATGGGTGGCTCGTCTGCTAAGTGTAGAACACGCGTGGTTGCAAAAACACGCGTGGGAGAGTGTAATATCTCAACACTTGTATCTTGGTATTTCGAACACAATGGACTAAAGGAAATATCAAAATTAATTTCACACGTGGCTTGTGATCACACGGGATCTCCTAGTAAATTTAAAGTTACATGTATATGTAATGTCAATTGTGGCAGATTTCTGTGGATTACTTTGAAATCAGCTTTTCTAAGGAGGTGACAATTGGGGCGAAAGTTTCTTCTCCGTGGCCGGATGACAGGGTCAAGTATTAATTTCCAAAATCCAGCTGTGGAGTCCAATCTCACAGGAACTCGGTCCTTCCTGCCCACCCCAATTTTCCTCACCTCACCCAGGAAAACAGACGCCCCAAAGTAGTAGGGTCAGCAGATACAGCAGGGGCCACTCTGGACGTGCGTGTGGGAGACACGGACGCAGGAAAAACGCCAGGCCCACAGAGCGGTAGAGAAAGAAAAAGCCTTGCGTGAACTCTCAGGGCAGTAACGGAAAACTTACGCTAATGCAGAACCAGGGATGAAAATTGTAGCCTGTAAACTTCTTCAGAAAAAGAAAAAAGTGGGCTAAGAGCCTGGAACTATGACAGTTACGTTTCCGTGGAAACCATCATTTACCCACGATGCACACTTTCCACACGTGTGCTGCCGTGTGTAAGGGCATCATCGCTCCGCGTGCTGCGGGCGCAGACCCTTTCCCGGCAGCGGTGAGGGGCGCAGCCCGGCCTCTCCTGGGGCACAGAGAGGGTGTCCCCGGGCCGGCCGCCAGCCCAGCCTCCGCGTGGCGGCCCCGCGGCCTCGGCCGGAGAAAGTCACGTGTGGACGAGGGGGAGGAGAGGGTTCTAGAGAGTCACGGTTTTCGGCGTGTTGGGATCTGATGAACCTGAATGCAATCAGAGGCAGGTGGCAATCAGCCAGTTCTCATGAGGAAGGAGGGGTCACGCGTACTTTCAGGGCAGACGGTGACCCCACGGTGGGTCAGGGGGACCCACCAACAGTGACAGACGCACACGATGGCACAATTCCGTTATTTATTTTGAAACCTTATGACAAGGAGTTCGTAATGCTAGACACAGGAAGAGGCTTTTGCAGTAGAAACCGGGGGAGGGGGGAGGCTGCACGTCATGACTTACCCGACTTGGGGTCACTTCTTTATCCTCAACGTAACAGACATTCCGCCGAACGTTTTCTGGAAAGAACGTGCTTTGTCAAAACTTAAAAGCGTGGGTTTTTAAAAGTCTGCCCTTCCCCCTGGCTTGTTAAAACGGAGCCTGGAGTTTTTAACTTCAAAGGAAATGTGTTCTTCAGAAGCTCTGCGAGAGGGAGGGCAGCTGGGCAGCGGGGTCTGGGCGTCCAGTGGGCACCTCTCGTGATCTCTTGTGGCCCCGTCAGGGCGCTCCTTGCTGGCTCGGGTCCACCGCAGGGCTACACGCGTGGCCCCGTGAGTATTTGATCAACAAAGTCCTCTGCCAGGAAGCTACTAGAGAGAATGGACCGTCCCCAGAGTATCTCCAGCATCTGCTTTGGCCGCGCGCGTTGTGCTTCCGTGAAAAGACACACTCCTTCGTTCATCGACCACTTTTTAACCTTTTTAATGTTTTATTATTTATTTTAGAGAGAGAGACAGAGTGCGAGCACCAGCAGGGGAGAGGAAAAGAGAGGGAGGCACAGAATCTGAAGCAGGCTCCGTGCTGTCAGCCCAGAGCCCGACGCGGGGCTCGAACCCCTGAACCGCGAGATCATGACCTGAGCTGAAGTCGGACGTGTGACCGACTGAGCCCATCGGGCACCCCGAGCCACAGAGCATTATTAACCCTGTCCTTGGCATACGGTGGATGTAGAGATTAAGACCCGGTCCCTGCTCTTTGTCAACTTAGACATACCTGGTGGACAGTGGCAGTCGCCAGAAGAGAGATCCTAAAATCCCAGGGGACTTTCAGGTGAAGGAAACCCTTCTGGGCCGGAGGGCTGGGTGGGGGGGATGACCGACCGTAAGCCCCGGAGGACGGCATCGCGGTCCCGTTCCTTGCCGCACGTCCAGTGCCTACTGCGGCGTCTCGCACGTAGTGGGACTGAGTACGTGTCTGCCGAGGAGAGACTGTGGGGTTCGGCTCTCGGCTGCGAGCTCAGTGCGTGCTGGCTGAGCGTCGAGGTGGCGATTGCACGGAATGTTAGGTGTTTGCTTCCTGAAGGAGACGCAGGTGCCGAGCCGACAGCGCTTTCAAAGGCAAGGGCCTTCGCGAAACCAAGGAAGAAACGCCAGGTGGTAGGAGATGGGACACAAGGGGAAGGTCGGAAAACAGCATTTAAAAAAAAAAAATTTTTTTTAACGTTTATTTATTTTTGAGACAGAGAGAGACAGAGCATGAACAGGGGAAGGTCAGAGAGAGAGGGAGACACAGAATCTGAAACAGGCTCCAGGCTCTGAGCCGTCAGCACAGAGCCCGACGCGGGGCTCGAACTCACGGACCGTGAGATCGTGACCTGAGCCGAAGTCGGACGCTTAACCGACTGAGCCCCCCAGGCGCCCCAACAGCATTCTTAATATAATTCCCTGCTGAAAGCGTGTCTGAAAGCGTGGTGTACCTTTAGCCGGTAGTCAGCTAGAGTGGACGGGTTGACCACCGGGCGCGACGTTGTTAAACCACCTCGTTAGCAACACCCGCTCCATTTAATCCAAGAACCAAATCTTGCCAGATACAGGTCAAAGCTTAGAGTTGCTGGGAATGTGTCCAATTCAGCGTTAAGAGAAAGGCTAAAAGCCCAGAGAGCATTTCTGCTGCTGTTCCCCACCCCGCCCCACCCCACCCCGTGATCTAAATGTAACTGAAATGACACTCGAGGTATCAGATATTCACGAGAGCTCCTGGGCTCTGGAGTGGCCCCTATCTCTCATACTGCGATGAAAGAGCCGTGAGGAAGAGGGTGTGATGGGCCTCACTCGGAAGGGGCTGGAGTGTGAGCAGGTGAGACAGCGATGAGGAAGGGGGCGGTGGCGGGGGGGGGGGGCGGGGAGAAGCAGAGAGGAAGGGGGGCGGGGAGGGGGAGAGAAGCAGAGAGGAAGGGGGGCGGGGAGGGGGGAGAAGCAGAGAGGAAGGGGGGCGGGGAGGGGGGAGAAGCAGAGAGGAAGGGGGGCGGGGAGGGGGGAGAAGCAGAGAGGAAGGGGGGCGGGGAGGGGGGAGAAGCAGAGAGGAAGGGGGGCGGGGAGGGGGGAGAAGCAGAGAGGAAGGGGGGCGGGGAGGGGGGAGAAGCAGAGAGGAAGGGGGGCGGGGAGGGGGGAGAAGCAGAGAGGAAGGGGGGCGGGGAGGGGGGAGAAGCAGAGAGGAAGGGGGCAGTGGGGGGGCAGAAGCAGAGAGGAAGGCGGTGGTGGGGGGAGAAGCAGAGAGGAAGGGGGCGGCAGGGGGGTGAGGAGCAGAGAGGAAGGGGGCGGCGGGGGGGGAGAAGCAGAGAGGAAGGGGGGCGGGGAGGGGGGAGAAGCAGAGAGGAAGGGGGGCGGGGAGGGGGGGAGAAGCAGAGAGGAAGGGGGGCGGGGAGGGGGGAGAAGCAGAGAGGAAGGGGGGCGGGGGGGAGAAGCAGAGAGGAAGGGGGCGGTGGGGGGGCAGAAGCAGAGAGGAAGGGGGGCGGGGAGGGGGGAGAAGGAGAGAGGAAGGGGGGCGGTGAGGGGGGGAGAAGCAGAGAGGAAGGGGGGCGGGGAGGGGGGAGAAGCAGAGAGGAAGGGGGGCGGTGAGGGGGGGAGAAGCAGAGAGGAAGGGGGGCGGGGAGGGGGGAGAAGCAGAGAGGAAGGGGGGCGGTGACGGGGGGAGAAGCAGAGAGGAAGGGGGGCGGGGAGGGGGGAGAAGCAGAGAGGAAGGGGGGGGGGAAGGGGGAGAAGCAGAGAGGAAGGTGGTGGTGGGGGGAGAAGCAGAGAGGAAGGGGGGTGGAAGGGAGAAGCAGAGAGGAAGGGGGCGGGGGGGAGAAGCAGAGAGGAAGGGGGGCGGGGAGGGGGGAGAAGCAGAGAGGAAGGGGGCTGGCGGGGGGGAGAGAAGCAGAGAGGAAGGGGGGCTGGGGGGAGAAGCAGAGAGGAAGGGGGCGGTGGGGGGGGAGAAGCAGAGAGGAAGGGGGGTGGAAGGGAGAAGCAGAGAGGAAGTGGGGGGAGAAGCAGAGAGGAAGGCAGGGGAGAAGCAGAGAAGAAGAGGGAGAGGCTCTGGAAAGCCATGGGCTGCAGACAACAAAGTCACCTTCTGCCTGAGCTCCGGAATGACCACCGGGGAGCAGACAATCCACCCCACCGTCCCGTACCTCTCTCCACGTCAGCGCCCCCCACCCCGTGTTGGGGGTGGGGATAGAGCTACGGGGGTGGTGCTGGCCCAGTACGGGGTCAGCCCGTCTGCCACGGTGGGCAGGCGACCCTACTCTAGTTACCAGGAGAGAACAACCACCAGCTCCTGGGGATGTGGTCGGGGTGGGAAACTTCTGGAGAGATGGGAGCCACCACCCCAACAGCCCGACGAAGAGGTTGACTTTTTCCCAAGTGGCAAACCGGGTTAGCATTTTCATTTCAATTTAATTTGTTTGAGAGAAAAAGGGAGACAATCCCAAGCAGGCTCCACGCTCGATGCAGAGCCTGACACGGGGCTCGATCCCACGAACCACGAGATCATGACTTGAGCTGAAATGGAGAGTCGGAGGCTTAACACACTGAGCCCCCCAGGCACCCCACCTTCTGCATCTCAGATAAATTTTTAATCACCTAAGCAATCCATAATAACCAAAAAAAAAAATCCAAATACATTAAATTAAATAATGAAAACAAAATAAAAGTCATAGAAATACAACGGTAGTACCTTGGACCACCTCTCCCCGCTGACTCCACCTGCTCTCGCTGGCCTGGACTCGACCCCGTCTGCCGTCCATCACGTCTCTCTCTTCTTCGGTGCTCACGTTTTTCCCCGTAAATCACATCTCGCCGCACACCTGGTTCCACGAGTTGCCCCTCTTACTCAACCCCGGGCTCCCACGTGGAGACGAACGCCCCCCTCGGGGCTGCAGCGACCCTCCCGGTGCCCACACCGCAGTCATGCCGTTCGCCAGGCTGTTCCCGATTTTCCGCCGTCGCAAAAGCGCCTGCGGCGAACGTGTCCGGATCTGCTTGTCTGGACACTTCCCAGGTGTGATCTGTCCGTCCTGCGTCCTGCGGGGCGGGCACTGACATCGTCTCCTTCCTAATGTGTGGGGCCGGCAAGGGCCCGGTGTCCATGTATCAGCACAGAAGACAAAGACACGGTTAATACACAGCGATTCTCAGTCCTTCCTGCGGGATCCGGGACCCCTCTTCCTGCGTCGTCACCAAACACCTGATATTGTCAGACGTGCATCCGTAGTCGGTCTGACGGGTGAAAACGGCGCCCGTGGTCGTCGCCGTGCTGCGATGGATGGTGCTGCTGGGGTCTCCACGTCTCTGCGGCCCCTCCCAAGTCACTCCCGCTTCCACACACACAGCCATCTCTGTCTTACACACCAGCTCCCCTGCACTCCTCACTGAGCCCTCTCACTATGGAACTTTCCGTGCTGCTTCTCGGCCTGCTTTCTAAGTTCTCTCCTTGGTCTCTGCCCCACCCCGACCCCCACCGGCCCCCCCCGGTCTTCACAAGGGCTGCTCCCTGCGCCTGGGACGACCCCTGAACCCCTCTTCCCTCCTTCCCCTCATGCACACGTTCATATGACATACGGGGTCACCTCCAGGGTCCGTTGCCAGGACACCCCCTCCTCTGTGCTTTCCCATACCTGCCCGGTGACGTTAATCGCAGACTTATTTGTCAGCTGTCTCCGTAGACTACAGACTCGTTGAAGACGAGGATCGCATCTTCCCCATTCCCGAAGCGTCCGTGCCGAGCAGTACCCACCAGACACTTTGCATGGGTGGCAGGATGTGTGCGAGGTGACTGTCCCCACCCAGGCCACAGCTCGTCTCCTCCCTGAGGGTGCTGGCAGGTGCATCAGACGCTTTGAGAATTCTAGAGCCGCGTTCACACACAACATCCATGCAGTGTTCTAGCAAGTTCTGAGCTCTTAGACAGGCTGTGGTCGGTTGTGTGTTTTCCTGGACGCGCAGGATTCTGGAGACCCACAGAGAAGACAGGAGGTCAGTTGGCTCGTCTCGGGTTGTCAGTCTCGGGGAGGAATCTCCTTCTAATACGAATTAATTAATTCAGAGAAATGTCCTGATTGCCCCTCTGTGCTCCAGACTGTGTGCTCAGCCACAGGTGGACCATGCAGGCAGGCCTGTTCTTGCCCCGACGCCTGGCAGGCAACCCTCCCTCCCCCCAACACCGTGCAGTCTTGCAGGGTGGATGGAAGGTTCTGTGGGGGAGGTGATGTCTAGGGGGTGAGGGCCGTGCAGGTGCCTGGGGGCCCCGAGGGGGCTCGGGAGGGAGCAGGGGGGACCACATGCAGGATACAGGGGTGGCACAATGAGAGACCCATCACGTCCCTTCCCTGCTCACAAGCCGCCCGTGGCCTGTGCCCACTCAGAGGAAAAGCCGGGTCACGGCCAAGGACTCTAAGGCCACCTCGGCCAGGCCACCTCTGCGACCTCAGTCCCCCAGTCTCCCTACCGTCCACCGACTCCAGCCCCCCAGATGTCCCTCCTGTTTCCTGCAGGTGAAAGGGACTCTGTGTCTCTGATGCCTGGAAGTGCTTTCCCCCCAGAAAACTGTACGGCTCACTCCTTCACCTTGTCCAGGTCTTTTCTTGGAAGTCACCCCCAAGCAGGGCTCCCCTGCTTACCTTATTAAGAAATCCCCACTTGTTTGCTCGTACAGACCATGTGAGGGCTGGTGGCTTCCCCTGACCGTGCCAGTCCACTCTCTCCTTCGTTCTGGTCACCTAGTCTCCCCACAAAGACTACATTTCCCGGCTCCCCTTGTGGCCCGGTGCGGCCACGTGACTCGATGCCCACGTGAGATTTGCGAGAGAACAAACTTGTGTGACTTGTCGCTTGCCCCAAAGGAGACGGTTGCCCTGGGTTTGCTGTCTTTCCCCCTTTTCCTCGGGCGGGACCCGGGACAGGCCCGCGACCGGCCTCAACTCTACAGACGAAGACGTTATCTTAGGGGGCGGCAGGGCAGTGACTCGGGGAATCAGGGTCCCTGAAGGTGGAGCAGGGACGCGCCCACCTGGAATAGTGAGTCATCGAGGGTACTGGATGCTTTGCTACGAGGACCCCTCCTGTCCGGGGACCCACCCCCCTCTTCCCTCCCTAATGATGTGTATTTGTCCCATGCACATCATGTTACCTATGTAATATTTATCATTACGTGTTTATCATTCTGCCCAGCACCTAACACCACGGAACGTCGTCCTTAACTAGACGGCGAGTTCTCGGAGGCGGATCTGCGACCGTGTTCACCATCATCATATCCCCAGCGCCCAGCCAGTGCTCCGTTCACAGTCGGTGCCCAATTCATCTACCTGGAATGAAATAGGGTTGTGTTTGGGAGGGGAGCCCTGGTTCTGCGGCTGACGCCTCTGTGAGGGAGGAAGAGGGTTAGAGGGGCCTTTTCCCACTTGGCCGGGGTCCGCACGCCGGCTGGCCTCATGCTGCTCCTCTTCTCGGGAGGAGTCCAGATCGTGATGTGTCCAGGGCGGTTGCCTGGTGGAAGGTGTGCGTGGAGTTTACCCAGGTCTGCGCCCGGGTGCTCCTGAGTCAATGGACTGACCTTCATCCTCCTCCTCCTCACCTGTAAAATGAGTGCGACACACACTTATTTTGCCGCGCCACGTTTCGGGCGGATCGTGTCCCCTCAAAGCCCCAGCCCCAGCGCCTCAGGACGTGATTACATTCGGAGAGGGTTCAAATCGGGTCTTTGGGGTGGGGGGGTGTCCTCACAAGCAGAGGATGTGGAGGGAGAGACACAGAGGGACAGCTCAAGGACCCCGGGGGAAGGTGGCCATCTACTCGTTGGGGAGAGAGGCCTCTGAAGAAACCAAACCCTGATGCCAGGACTGTGAGAAACCGGACGTCTGTGGGTGGGATTTGGTCACGGCTGCCCCAGCAGACACGAGACACCGTAGAAAACTTACAAACGGTCTGCTGCAGCTGCCGCCCAAATGTTTGTCGTCTTAGGATGCACTAAAGCATCCTAAGCAAATTACTCAAAATGACTTGTCAGCCCTGCCATGGGCTGGTCAGAACCTGGGTGGCATCCAGAGAGAGGCCACGTGGCCGGCGAGGAGTCCAGCGATGGTCTTGTGGGCTGTGGCGGCGTTTCACCCAGAGACGGAGGCCCAGGGGCACACAAAGCCATCTGCAGCGACAGCGGTCTTCAGGAAGGCGGATTCGATCTAGCTGTCTGGGCCGGGAGGGCAGCACCAGAAGCTGTGGGTGGGTTTCAGTTCAGGACACAGGAGGCTTTTCTAAACGAGCTGCTGGCTTCCTCGGGAAGCATCCCCTGGGCTGGCTGGCTGGCCGCTTGTTGGAAAAGTTAGAGAGGGGACCCCAGCTAGACCCCCTGTTCCCACCAGATAAACTTGGATGTTCCTTTCAGCCCTGATACTCTCTGTGCAAAAGGGTTGTTCTCTGGCTGAAGGACACAGTTCAGTTGTGCTCAGATACATCTCCTATGACCGTCCACAAATATTCCCCAGCTTTGTTGATTCCATGGCTGTTAAAAGAACTTTCGAAATTAACCGAGGGAAAAAGTGAAATCAGTATTCAAATCATGGAGGTCGGTCATAGGACCTCAGAAATGGGGAAGGGTGCCCAGCTAAGGCTCCAGACCCCCGAGAACAGGGTCGCAGGAATCAGCGTGCGCCAGTCAAAACCCCAAAAGCTGTCATCTGTTTGACAAAGCATAAACAAATAAACAAATACAGACACCGAGCTTGATTTATCCATTAAAAGTTAAATTATCCTGGAAGAATTTGTTAAAATTACTCCCAGTGAAAGACGACACAGTAAAAACTGTAATTTCCTGAGGACCATCAGTACGTGAGTTTTGGCAAGGCTGATAGAAGCAAGGGACGATTTGGTGGCAGTATAAGAAATACAGTTTTTGGTTGGCCAATTGCATGAGAATAACGGGGTGCCTGTCACGGGTTCTGATGTGCGGCCTGCTGGCACCACCTCCTTCTTCGTCCACCCAACTAGAGGGAAGCCAGGCCTCTGGAGGGGGAGGGATCTGCGGGGTCTTCGGGCACACTGGGGTGGGGGGTGGGGGAGGGGGGGAGTGTGGGGGGCGGGGCAGTGGGGACAGGGATGGGGGGATAGTGGGGGGGAGTGTGTGGGAGAGAGTGGGGACGGGGATGGGGGGGAGAGTGCGGAGTGGGGGGAGGCGGGTAAGTGGGGACGGGGATGGGGCTTTGAAAGGGGGGGAGTGTGGGGGGTGGGGTGGGGTTTGGGGGGGTGGGCCGCACCATCGCGGGTGGGGGGCTGTGTGCCAAGATCTGCACCGGGGCGCACCCTGAAGCGCCGGGATCAAACACCCTGACCCCCTTGGGTTGCGACCCACCACTCGAGAAGCTTCCCCTCTCATCGGGTACCCAGCCTTCTGCAGCTGCACGGACCACCCCCCACTTTCCTCGCGGGACAGCGCCCCCTGCCCTGCACGAAGGGCAGACGCCACGGTGCGGGGAGGGGAGTGTCTCAACCACCTGGGTCGCCACGCGGGCCCAAAGGGAACACGCAGAGCCTCGGCGGGGACCAGGGGCCCGGGCCCGCGCGTCCCTCCCGGGGACAGGCCTCCTACTCCCAGGGCCCGGAAGGGGGGCGGGGCGCGCAGGCCGCGGGGCTGGCAGGTGCAGGCGCGCGGGCTTCCAATTGGTCGCGGCGCCGCGGCGGCCCCGCCCCGAGTGCGCGTGGCCGTGCGCGCCCCCCCCCTCCGCGCGCCCCCGGCCGCGCCGCCGCTCTCGCGAGCTCAGGTGGCGGGCGCGCGGCCGGGCCGGCGTCCCCACCCCCCGCGCCCGAGCGCCCCGGGAGCCGGAGGGGGGGCGCGGGCGGGGGGCGGGCGCCGCCGAGGCTTCCGTCTGGCTCGCGCGGCGGCGGCGGCGGCGGCGGCAGAGGTCGCGCACAGATGCGGGTCGGAGCGGCGCGGGGCGGAGGCGGAGGCGGGAAGGCGGCTGCCCGAGGAGCCCCGCAGGTGAGCACGGGAGCCCGTGGCCGGGGAGGGGGCGGCGCGCGAGGACCCCCGCGACCCCGGGCCGGACGCCGGAGTGGGGGGTGGGGGTCGCTGCGGGGACCCGCTGCAGCGCCGCGAGATGCCCGACAGGGACACGCATAGGCCCGGGAAAAGTGCTCCTGTAGCCTGGGGACGCGGAGAGGCTGCGGACTTGGCGGCCGCGGTCCCGGCGCGACCCCCGCCTGGCCACCCCTCCCCCGCGGTCCGCACGCGCGGCGCCCCGTGGCGCTGCCTCCCGCTGCGTGCGCCTGGGGACCGGGTGGGGGTCCCGTAGGGGGTCGTGGGGGGAGGGTTCGGTCCCGGCAGAAGGGGGCGGGGTATGGGGGTCCTGGCGGGGGGGGGGGGGGGAGACGGGGTCGGGGGGTGCCGTGCGGAGTGGTTGGGGGGGCTCGGGTCCCGGAGGAGGGGGGCGGGATAGGAGGTCTTGTGGGGGGGTCGTGGGGGGGGTTTCTGTCCCGGCGGAAGGGGGCGAGGTAGGGGTGTCCCGGCGGAGGGGAGACGGGGTGGGGGGTCCCGTGGAGAGTCGTGGGGCGGGGGCTCGTCCCGGCGGAGGACGGCGGAGTAGGGGGTCCCGTAGGGGGTCGTGGGGTGGGGGCTCGGGTCCGGGCGGAGGGGGGCGGGGTGGGGGGGTCCCGGCGGATGAGGGCGGCGGGGTAGGGGGTCCCGTGGGGGGTCGTGGGGGTGTTCGGGTCCCGGTGGAGGGGGGCAGGGTGGGGGGGTCCAATGGGACGTTGTAGGGGGGGCGCTCGGATCCCCGCCGAGGGGCCGGGGTAGGGGGTCCTGTGGGGGGTCGCGGAGGGGGCGGGGTAGGGGGTCCTGTGGCGGGGGCGTGCGTGGGGGGGGGGCTCGGATCCCAGTGAAGGGGGGCGGGGTGGGGAGTCGTGGTGGGGGCCTCGGGTCCGGGCAGAGGGGGCGGGGTAGGGGGTCCCGGCGGAGGGAATATGGAGTGGGGGGGGTCCCGTGGGAGGTAGCGGGGGTTGGGGGGAGGCTCGGGTCCAGGGGGGGGGGGTCCCGGCAGAGGGAAGACGGGGTGGGGGGGTCCCGTGGGGGTAGCGGGGTGGGGGGCCGGGTCCAGGCGGAGGGGGGGCGGGGTGGGGGGTCCCGGCGGAGGAGGGGGCGGCCCCGCGGCCCGGGCACCGCCGCGTCCGCTCCCGGCTGCAGGCGCCCGCCCGCCGGATGCCCGCGGTGCAGGAACGATGCATCATGGAATGAAGCCGAGCCCCGGAGACGGATGCCTGGAGCGGCAGCAGCCGCCGCCGCCGCAGCCGCCGCCCCCCCGCCGGCTCCTGGCCGCCGTCCTGTGGTTCCAGCTGGCGCTGTGCTTCGGCCCCGCGCAGCTCACGGGCGGTGAGTGACCGCAGGGCCCAGGGGTGGGGGGGGTTGGGGGGGGGGGGGGCGCCGGCCGGGCGGGACTTGCGGGGCGCGCGCCAGGGCCCGCCGCCGGCCTGAGACCACCCTCAGATCGCGACCCCCGGAGCTCCCCAACTCGACCGGAGGCGCCCCCGCGGTCTGTGTGGGGCTTCCCCCACCGCGGGCCTGGCCCCTGGTTCTGGGGTGGGGGAGGGGACGACGACCATAAACCTGGCCCATTATTCCCCCCTCGGCCAGGAGAGAGCGAGAGAGGGGAGTGGGGTGCCTCGTGCTTAGCGCGTGTTTGTGGCCCTTTGCCCCTTGTCTGTGCCCCAGGTTTCAGCCCCTGGGTTTAGGCGAGAGTTGGGGGCACCCCCTTTGTGAGCGTGTGGGGCCTGCGGACGGGCCAGGCCGGCGGAGGGACCGGGTTGTGGGAAAGTTAACTTTCTATCTCCTGGGGGGGTGGTGTGTTCCGTCTGCACGAAGTAGGGGCGGGGCGGGGTGGGGTGCAGGGCTTCCCGGAGGTGTGTCGCTGGGGCCGCTCTGCTCCTCGGGGTCTGTCACGGGGAGTGAGGTCTAGGGCGCCGTGTGCAGCAGAAGCTGGCCGAAGTAAAATCGTAGCCTCCGATTCAGTGGTGCATCTCCAGCTGTTGGGGTTCATGGGGGAGGGGAGGAGGAGGACAGATGGGGACCCTCGTCTGCATTTGCGACCTCATCGCTCTGGGTCATCGCTGCCCGCTCCGCATTTCTGGGAGCGCTTGCGCACCTGTGAGACGGGCAGGCTCGTGTTTCCGGAGCTGAACTGCTGTTCGTATATAAATAAACGATAATTGGTGGAAAAGCAGGTATTGATTGATATACGCAAGCCATTTCCTGTTTTCAAATATTGCTGTTTCAGAGAATGAAGGCGGAGAGGGAAGGCATGGGTAACAAATTAGCAAAAGTGGGGGAGGGGTAACGGGTGGGGCTCTATGGCAGAGTCCTCCCTAGCTGGGGCATGTTGCTGAGCCGTGGGAAAGACTTCTGGAGCATCAAGGAGCTTTCTGGGACGTGCTGGTCTCAGAATTAGTGATGAGACGCTCGCCTTACCCTAGGGACGGGTTTGGGCTGTTTGATTTTCTAACAAGGGGGGACGTTTTTGGTGCTCTTGTATTTATAGAAAAGTCTCCCAGGCAGGTTTTCTCTTCAGAGAGGATGTGGGCAAAGGGGCCGCTGGCCAGGAGCTGTGCCGCCTGCCGGGGCTGCGGCCATAGCTTCTGGGGGCCAGGAGGGCACGTGTGGGGCTGGGCCTTTTCCTTCCCTGTTCTTCCCTCCCTCCCCCCTCCATTCAAGCTTTGATCTCTCAAACCAGGTCCATGAGCTCTTTCCATCCCCTGGGCCCATTTCTCCCTCGGAGCGAGGGATATTGGGGTTTATCTGTGTAGCACCCGACCGCTGTCGTTGGAAGCGTGAGCTCGGAGGGCGGCCTGGTTGCAGCGTGGTGGCTGTGCCCCCGATGCTACTGTTCGTGCTCACAGAGATTCTCCTCAAGAATCTCAGCTCAGTGCTCAGCACGGCCCCTCGGGCTCAGGTTAGTCACCGTCTGGTCACACCACATGCCCGTTACCGCATCTTCGGAGGGAGAAGCCGTCACGCTTGGCGTCCAGAGCCTTGAGGGAGGACGGGGTGAGCGTCGCCTGTCCCGTCTGAGTTCAGAGCTGGGCCTTTTCAGGCACTCGTGCACCGCGGAAGGGCTAGCCCCCACCTCGGTTTCATCTTGAACTCCCTCGGGCTGCCCGTGTGGCTTCTGGGAGAGGATCGTCTTTTCATAATCCCTCCACGAGTAAACAGTTTGGGTGCAAAGGGTGGCGGGGCTGTCCTACAGAGGACGCCATACAGAGACTTCTTTCTCGGGGCAGAGACCCACCCGCAGGCTCCAGGGCGGTCACAGAAGCAAATCCCTTGATTCCTCACCCGTGCTTCTAAGAGTTGACAGGCAGACCCATTCCCTGGGATCTTACCGAAAGGCAGATTCTGGTTGGTCTGGGGGGTCGGTCCGGAAGATTCCACGTTTCCAACACGCTCCCAGCTGATGCCTTGCTAACGGTTGGAGGACCACACTGATTAGCAGTGCTTTAGACGAAGGCATTCCTTCAACAAGTTGCTTCTGACCCCAGACTCACTCCCAGTCACCAAGTGCAAGGGCCGGGGGTGGGGAGGGGGCGGGCGGGAGGAGAGGTCTCACGACTTTCCTGTGATCCACAGAGCTGAAAACCAGACCTCACAGAAGACTTTCTTTTTTGTTTTTGCTTTTGTCCACAAAAAAGATGTGTATTTTAACAGACACTGTTCTGAAATGTGGATTTTCATTTTTGATTGTTTCCAAGGGGAAAAGAAACAGAACAATAGCAGGATTTTGTAGTCTCAGCTAGGAGGAAAAAAAGCATGCGTCCAATGCAAGTATTACAGAAAAAGCCTGAGCTAGAAAGGGGAGGAACTGAGAAGACGACCAGACGAAGGAGGAAAAGAATTTTGTCAGAAGAGAAACGCTTCGTCCTGGAAAGGCAAACTCGCTTCAATTCTTTAAGACCTTGGAGAGCATCCGTGGGCCCGAGTTGGCCCGAAGTGACTGCTCTGTGGCTCTTTCCAGGCTGTTTTTTGGAAATGAGGACAAAGGGCCCTCATTTGGGGCCACTAAGAGACCCAATCCCCGAGGGGACTAACACCAGGTTTACAGAGAGACACGAGCCCCACTGTCCCCAGAGTCTCCCTCCCATGCGCTTGCTGGGGCTTTGCCTGCGGGGTTCGCACCGCACAGGAAGAGGGCTAAGAGTTTGCCCTGTAAGTCAGTCCCTGAGGGCAGATTCGTTAGCATGTCCCATCCGAATCGCAGGCCGGGCTCTACACTGCACAGCTTCGGTGCCTGGGGCCTTGGAAGCCTCAGTGTCCTGGGTAAACCGAGGACCTGACGTCAGGGCTTGTGTGCGGGATGGAAGCCGCGTAGGCACTGAGTCAGGGCAGGTGGTAATGAGGCGGGGGCTGGGACAGTGCCAGAACCTTCCAGGCCTTTGCTTTATTCGTTCAATAGATACCGTGTGCCCCTCCACACCCTGTGCTAGGCACTGCTGTGTATAATGTTCCTCTGCCTAGAAGAACCCTCTCTTACTCTCTGGTTTTCTGCCCAGTGAACAAATTTCACTTCCAAACTCAAAGCGCTGTCATTCGTATTTCCCTGGCCACTGGGCCCTCACGTGGGCTGCCACTGCGCCACGTATGACCCTCCCTGCTAGAGCTGTCTCATCCACTGGACCGTCAGTCCCCTGTAGGCAAGAACCTGGACTTCATTCACTTCTGTGTCTCAGGCACTCAGGACAGCATCTGACATACAGGAGAGGCTCTGCCGATGTTGACCGACAGCAGGAAAGGAGTCCCAGATCCCTGCCCCACTGTTTAGAAAATAATTACCGCGGGTGCTCACCACAGTGCAAGGGTCTCAGGGTAGTTGAGGCCACTTCCATTTGGAGGTGGTCTCGGAGGCTGGAGGGGCAATCCTCAGAGGCTCTAGAGCAGAGGTGGCCCTTCTGCTGGTGTCTGTGGGAGGGGTGGTTGGAGCACCGAGGGAGGGGGAGAGACACCTCGTGCAAAAGTGTGGAGGCGGTCAGGGGTTGTCTTATTCAGGGAGAGCAAACAGTCCGGTTAATCTAGAACAGCACGTCCGTAGGGAGCCAGAGAGTAGGGATGGTCTAGAACAGAGTATCTGCAGGGAGCCAGAGAGTAAGGAGGGCAGACAGGTTGGAACCCTGTTGTAAGGGTCTTGGGAGGCCTGGTGAGGATTCTGAATGTCTCACCGCAGGCTGTGGGGACCTGCTGAGGGGTTTGGGGCAGCTGTGCTTGGTTTCCTCTCTCTGCTTGCAAATTGCTGACCTGGGACCCCCCACTTGACTGCCCTCTCTGTGCGTCAGAGTTGTGACACCAGTGGGGTTGAATCAAGCTCCTTGGGGTCTTGTTGAGGCCACATGGCCATGGCATCCGGCCCTGTGCCCACACCAAGACACAAATGCTCTGACTGGCTCACTCCTTTGGAGGTGCCGGGCCCTTGGCATCTTATCGAGAAGGTTTTGTTACCTGGTAGAGTGGGAGCTTTTCATGCAACGCTGTGTCTAAAAGTCACGATTTCAAACTGCATTTACCTCAGTCTCTAAACCGAGGTCCCAACTCCTCAAAACTACAAAGTGTGTTTCTTCAACAAAAGGCCTTAATACATGTGAGCAGCCTGGAAGCTCTGTCGATGTACCCGCGAGGTGGAATCTGAGGGCTGTCGCAGACACGGGAAGGGTTTCCTGCGGCAGCCAGCAGATCGGTCATCTCCGAGGCCTGAGTGGCGAGGTGGAGAGAGTCCGTGGTTCCGTAATTCCCGCGGTAATGAAGGGGGAGGTGACGATCTCCCTGCAGTAAATACTGGTTGGACACGTGGAGAGAAGCACCCACAGTATCTCTCCTGGCGTCCGACGTATATTTGAAAAGCTCCCAGAGGCCAGGAGACTTGCCCTCCGCGGGGAGCCCTGTGGCAGCGCGAGAGCCTGGCATCTTCCCGGGCTGACAGATCACGTTCAGTCTTTGCCGTTGAATAGCTACGTGGCTTCGGGCAGAGGTGCGGCTTCTCCCGGGCTCAGTTCTTTCCACGTCGCTGATGTTCTTTGATCCCGTGATGACAGGCATTTGATGGGTGCCGACCTCTCCGTAAAGCTGATTCTCTGTCTTGCACCCACACGTTGGTCTTTTCCGAGTGTCTGCTCTGTGCCCTGGGCACCCACAGCGAGGGGCGCAGTCCTGCTCCCAGGGAAACACCTGAGTCCGGGCCGGTTACTTCTCAGAAGCTTAGATGTGAAATGCTTGCGTACGATTATTTTTTTGACATACGCTGTTTTAAAAAGTTTATTTATATTTTGAACGAGAGACAGAGAGTGAGCGTGTGAGCCAGCAGGGGAGGGGCAGAGAGAGCAGGAGAGAGGATCCCAAGCAGGCTCTGTCAGCGCAGAGCCCCACGTGGGGCTTGAACTCACGAACCATGAGCCAAAATCAAGAGCCGGTAGCTCAACCGACCGAGCTCCCCACGCGCCCCTCGTGTACGTTTTTATTCAGTTTAGAACTTAGTCTTGTTCACCGATATGGACGAGAAGGTTGGTTTCCCCAGGCTACTTTTCCTTACCCTTGCCTTCTTTGCAAGTTTGTTTTGTGTCTGACGGTGAAATAACCACACACAGCAGCAGAGTGTCTGAAGAGACCGTTGGGATCCTTGGCTCTGAACTGAGGGAAAGAAGGGGCAGAAAAATATTTTTTGCTGATGTGTTTTCAGTCACATTTCACCAAAACCAAGCACAACTTTTAGGATCAGATGCGTATTCTCGTGGGTCAGATTCGCCATTTTGTCGACGTATTGGTCCATTCTCACAAGAGTGAGCTGTGCACCTGTTGCCAACACGGACGATTGGGAAAAGGAGAAACAGAGTTTCCGGCTGGCCACCGTCTGAGTGAGTGACCGGTCTGCAAATCACTAGTAACAGTGCTACCGATTGTGAACCTTTAGAGACCGTATACTACGTGTCGGGGCTGCGCTCAGCGATTACACCTGTTAGCTCACGGATCCCCACCACACCTGTCTGAGGCTGGCGCTGTTCCTGGTTCTTATTTTACAGACGAGGAAACTGAGGCACAGAAGATTCAGCAACTTGCTCGGGGTCGCCCAGCCGCTAAGTGAGGCACAGCGACCCAGATTATCTTTTTTATCACGAGTTTTTTCTGTAGGTGTGGAAATCCCAATCACTACATGCGTTTTTGTTTTTTTTTAAATTGTATTTCAAGGCGAGCATCGCTTTTTAAGCCACAGTTACCAAATACTTAGGAACTGATATAAGTGAAGTCTTGTGTTATGACCGTAAAGGGGAAAACACACAAGCAAATCAACAATATGAAACCCCACAACTCAGGAGAAAGTGAAGGCCTGAGTGCCGGCGCCTTGAGCCCTGAAGGGAGGGAGGAAGTGGCCAGGAACCCGTGAGGAAGCCATGAGGCCAGGAACCCCTCCATCGCGCTGAGGGGCACAGGGTGGGCGCACGGGGTCTGGGACACTGTCCCCACCTTCTGCCTGTGGCCTCGGCGTGACGGCCTTCATCTGCGAGGCCCTTTCTCCTGCGATTAATTTTAGTTAATATGTGCTTATGTGCTGTTTGCCGGCTGTTTTCACATGGACTTTATCACTGCCTTTGATTCTCTTGGCAACCCAGGAGGATGAGGAGAAGGTTTTGATTTTTTTCCCTCCCCATCCTTTTTTTTTTTTTTAATTTGAAGAAACATTTTCAGCGAGGTGGATCTCCTAGTGTCTCAAAATAGACAAAGCAGGTTGGGAGCCAGGCGGGTGGGTCAAGGCTCCCCTCCACGTCCCGTGGGCCCGACTGGTACACCTGTCTTCGAGTCGTGTAAGGTACAGGACAGCGTAGTTAGTGCATTTCCAAGCGGAAGAAGACAGTTGTATCTGAGGGTCATGAGCGTGAGTAACTGCTCCTTCTGGAAGGTTAACTTTGAGGTAAGAATAGGGTTTGGTAGTTGGCGAAATCTGAAATTGCCCAGTCTGCTGTCCAGGAAGGTGCGTTTCACGGACTGAGCTTAAGGTGCTGAGTTTTAGGGAAGGATTTGGTCCGATATTTCTTCTTCTTTGAGGAAGAGACTGCTGTACTACTCTAAGACAGAAGGAATTATCCGCTCAAGAGGAAAAACAAACAAATCATGGGGTTGCGCACAAATTAAGAGTGCATTTTTAGATGGCTTCTTAATTGAGAGTATCGTAATTGCTTTATTAATCTTAAACGAGGTAAGCTCGGAACGTCAGAGAAGGAAAACAAAATAATCTGGAAGTTGCTTGGAAATGACAGGGCACCTGGGAGCATCCTAGCGGATGGAGAGCGAAGGTCCTGAGGGCCCCGGGGGGCTGGGGGGGGGCAGACACAGGTATGTACCTGCAACAGGCAGGCCCAGGCCCCGGGAATGGAATTTTATTCTGAGAAGGGAGGGGAGCTGGGGAGCCTGATAAGCTTGACCAGTGATCATTTGTCATCATCCCAGTAAATTGAACTTTTCAAGAGGGAGGATGAGTAAGGGTTTTTGGAAATGGAGACTCGACCTGGTTATCCGAGGTTTCTGTTCGAAAGTGGTGGCTTATCTCGCGGAGCTAGCAGCGTGGGAACGGAGTGACCAGGAAGGTCATTCGTGGGCTCTGTTCCTTTTCCTCAGAGTCACCGAACAAACAGATCTTATTTTCTTCGGTCTGGTTGCGTTTGTGAAAGACGTGTGTGATTGAGAGGTGAGCCCGGCAGAAGGACGTTCTCCTGAGAGACGTTCTCCTCAGGTCTGTGCATGTAAGGCAGCGTTCTGGATCTGGCCTCCCGCGTTCAGATTCTCAGTACGCGGAGGAACCCTGGGCCCCCTCATCCTGCAAACTCACAAGAAGCTGATTCTGTCCCGGCGAGAAGTAGTCTTGCTTTGCAGAAGTGTGATGGATTTAGGGGGCTCATCCCGAGAGGGGCTCTCGGAACCAGACCCTTCAGAGTCTCAGTGTCAGAACCCCAGCCAACAGTGCGTTGTAATCGTTTCTTTCGGGGACACGTGCACGTTAAGGATGGCGTGACAGAATGCGCTCCATGGCTGGCTGGGGCCACCTCTGTTTAAGTCACGTTTGCGCTTCCTCTGCTGTGAAACAACCTGGCCGTGAACTGCTGTGTGGACTTTTAAATTTTACTTTAATGTTTATTTATGTATTTTGAGAGAGAGAGAGGGAGAGCGTGGGGGAGGGACGGAGAGAGAGAGAACGAATCCCAAGCAGGCTCCACGATGTCAGCACAGAGTGCGACGTGGGGCCCCGTCCTGTGACCCTGGGCTCGTGACCCGAGCTGAGATCAAGAGTCGGCCGCTCGTCCGACTGAACCGCCAGGCGCCCCTGCTGTGTCGACTTCAGAGCCTCGCCAGCTCTTTCTCTTTGGGTGGTACCCGGGGGACTCCGTGTTTTCCTGCCTCCCTTCCACTGACACCAGTGTTTGTAGACAAGAGGTCCTCGTCTGCCTGTCGTGACGGCGTGGGGGGTACGACTTGGCGTCTCGAGACAAAGTTCACATGCCGGGGTTCCTTGGCACGGTCACTGGCTGGCTAAGGGCTGGTAACCTAGTTGCTGCCTCAGCCTCCTTGCTACTACCTGTGAAATGGGAGGAGCACGCCGTCTGCCTGCCGTGGCTGTCGTGGGGGCTGGACGCACCGACAGAGGGACGATGAGTGTTCGAGGGGCCAGAACCCTCACCGACGGACCAGCAGTGAGTGCTTGTTCCGTTCACCGTGGGTGGTGCGGTTACCGGCAGCCTCCTTTGTCCTGAAAAGCTGTCGCCTAACAAGTACCTGAGTAGGTAACGAGCACACCCGGTGGTGCTGGTCCGTGGCCCCCGTGGTCGGGACGTGGTGTGGCGGGTCCACAGGGAAGGCTAACCAGAGACCGTCGTCCAGAGGGCAGCCTTAGCAGAGGGCAGGCAGGCCGGACCCACGGCCGCGCTAACCGCAGGGATCAGGAGCTTGAACCGCCACTGGAGGCAGTCAGAGCCGACAGCCTGTGTCTTCAGGGACGTGATGTGCCTGGATCTTCGTTTTAGGAAGGGAGTTTTTAGCAACGTGGAGATGGGGGAGAGGGAGAGCCATCTCTGCTCGTCGTCTTTAGTCATTTTTAAGGTATAAGCCTTTATTTATTTATTCCTTGGGGGGGGGGTGGTGCATGTGCACAAGCAGGGGAGGGGCAGAGAGAGAATCCCAAGCAGGCTCCACGATGTCGGCACGGAGCCCGACACGGGGCTCGATCCCACGATGCTGGCTGGGATCGTGACCCAACTCAGCCGCCATGCGCCCCAGCTGCTCACTGTCTTTATTGTGTTTCTGCCGGTGGCTCTGCAGAGGGCACAGTCGGGACAGAACGGAGCGCTGCCCTCGGCCCGAACTCCAGGGCCGCCGGTCGAAAGCTCTCCCCCGGCCGAGGCCGATCCCATGAGGGCTTTGAGCAGAGAGGAGCAGGTGCCTGTAGAAGTCGGGAATGTGGCCGACAGCTGGCGGGTGTGGGCGGAGGAGGGCTGCTGGCGGGCGGGGCTCCCGTGACCAGCAGGCTTGTGTCGACTTCAGGACGTCCACTCGGTCGCGATCTGTACAGCTGA
Organism: Panthera tigris; assembly: GCF_018350195.1. Taxonomy (NCBI): domain Eukaryota; kingdom Metazoa; phylum Chordata; class Mammalia; order Carnivora; family Felidae; genus Panthera; species Panthera tigris. The sequence goes on along the minus strand of NC_056678.1, from coordinate 1,027,841 downwards.
GACCGGGTCGGGTTCTGGGGAGGGGGAGCGGAGCGGAGCCGCACGGAGGGAGGGGCCCTCTGGGGAGGGGCGTGCGGGGGGAGCCATGAGGAGGGCTGGAGGGTGAAGCCTGGGAAACACCCACACTCATGTGTCAAGACGAGAAGGCAGTTGTGCCCACCGTATTGGCCACGGTAATAGTAAAACCACGGCGGGACTTGGCCCTGGGCTGGCTGCTCCTCCAGACGTGGGCCCGAGATTTGTTCCCACGCTGTTCTCGGGATGCTGTTCAAGCACCTGGGACTCTGCACGTCCGCACCTGGCCGTGCACCTGTGCACAGGTGTGGGGGCTGGGAGGGCAGAGCCCGAGGCCGGAAGGTCCTCCCTCCCGGGGTCACTGGTCGGGGGGGCTTCTCCGCCCTCCAGGGGCTGCATGCGCCCTTTGCCCTTCTGCTGCCACTTAACCTTCAGAGGAGCGACCCCTGTCACGCCCACCCCTGTGGCCAGCGCTGTCCTCTCTGGGCGGGTCACTTGACCTCACCCCGCTTTGTTTTCCTCGTCTGCGATCGGGGCAGAGGGGTGTCCCCTGCACTTGACGGGGTTCACGGGGGTGGGCTGTGTGCGTGGAGGCGGCAGGACCGGCGTCAGGATCGCAGCTTGGAAGGAGACCTCTTTCCACGGCTCCACGGAAATGCCTCCCCCGCGGGGACGAATGTGAGAGCTCAGGGGGCAGCAATGGGTGTGCTCAGGGGGAGCCGCGTCTGCAGGCACAGAAGGTCCTGTGTAGCCAGAGGAAGGCCCGGCGGCCTTTTCTGTGCTCACGGAAGCCTTGGGGAGGAGAAACTGGACATGATTCACCCTCGTGCCCAGGGCCCACGGTGGCTGGGGGTCCTCGTGTCCCTCTCTTTGCCCCCCCGCCCCCATCCTGCACACTACCTCGGTGCTGGGAGCGCTGGACCCCAGAATCGGGAGCTGCGTTTGGATCCAGGGAATCACCAAACGCTTTGTTGTGTTGAGTGCCAGCTGCGTGTGGTCTTTCCTGAGACCCTTTTGCAGCTGCTTTTGGGCATCTGTGGGCCGGAGGCCTGGGGTCCTCTGTCTGCCCTCCAGTCTCGGTGCCGCCTGTGGGCCTGGCCTGTCCTCAGGGCTGTGCGGTGCCAGGGTCTTACCTGGGGAAGGGTCCTTATGTGCAGCCTGCTCAGTGTGCCTTGCATCAGTGGCAGAGGGCCTTGTGTGGCTTTGTAGGGTCGCGGGCACGTGTCCCCGGAGAGCGGCTTTGTGGGAAGTCTGCACGAGGTTTTCATTTCCATGGAAGTGAGCACACAGACCACTGGGCCCGTGTCCCCTCCGGATGCAGGGAGACCCCGCTCTCTGGGGGCTGGGAGTGGGGGTGAAACTGCCCTGTGTCCGTGGCCACCACGCTCGTGGGCGGGTCCCCACCAGCTGGGGTGGCGGCTGAAACTCTTCCCCCCCGCCTCGCCTCGCTGTGTGGCTCTGTGTGGAGTGGCTGCCGGGCCCTAATCAGAAGCATAGCGGCCGCCTGGCCTCCCCTCGCTCGGCCGCTCTCTCCTACGCACCTCGGCCTCTAGTACTTGGCTATTCTCTCGTACCTGCTGGGTGGATGTTGCCGCTAACTGGGTCATGTTCTCAGTGACGTAGCAGAAAAGTGGCAGATTGCAGCAAGCCTGAGTCTCCTCGGGCCTTGGTTTACACTGAAAGCCTCTTTCCACTGCTCTTCCTGGATTCAGGCCCACACGTAAAGTTGCCGTCCCCCGGTGCAGAGCAAGTGGCCGCGTGTTCCTTGATACCCATCTTTCCGGAAGATGTTGCACCAGGGGTGCCCCCTTGGCCCGGGAAGGCAAGGAGCAAGACCCGGATGAGGCCTGAGGAATCTACTTGTTCACGCCGCCCTGAGCTGCCAGCAACTTCCTCGGGCCTGGACGGCCCTCCGTCCCTTTCCTACCTGGGCACAGTCTTCCTGTCCCTTCAGAGACGGCTCACCCCTCTCCCTACCCCTCCCGTGACCTCTTGGACGGCCCCAGCCCTTCCCCTCCCCACCCCACCCCCGCCCCCGTCCGAGAAGTCGACGTGTCCTCAGAGCCCTGGGAGGCCGCCTGGTCCGGGACATTACACGGAGCCCCCGGCTCCCCCTCGGGGTCTGCTGGATGGTGTGTGGCCTCGGGGCCCCCTGGGCAAGTCGCCCGGGCCTCACCCGCTCTACTTGACTGCACCTGCTTTACGTGCTGGGCTCGCTCACGCCCTCCCCGCAGCTGGGGCCCCTGCCTGCAGACGAGGGAGACGAGGTCAAGACTCCCGTGTGGCTTGTGCCGTCGTCACTGAGAGAACAAAGCGAATCCCGGACCTGCCGCTGTCTTCAGATGTCGGGGGAACGACTTGATGTGTCTGTGCCTCAGCCTCCACGTCTGTGTGATGGGGGTGGGGTGCCATGAGGCTCGAACAGCCATCACAGGGGCAGTGTCTGGCGGGGTCGTCTCCATCGTTACTTGTCTTCACTGTCAGAGGGCAGGGGCCCCGCCGACTCTTTACCTGACCGCCATCTAGATGCTTCATAACCGGGTCTCCTGAGCAGTCGGGCCTCCATGGTGGACGGCTGCCTCCTCCTCCAGGCTGGGCTCCAGGCTTGCGCTCCATCCAGATCTCCGGAAGCACAGATGGACGTAGCCAGCCCGGCCTGGCCCCTCGACTTGGCCGGCAGGTCGGTGGGCTCTGCAGCCGGGGTGTTATTGAATTGAGCATCTTGTTACCTCTGACTCTCTTCCCTTTTGCTTTTGACGCCTGGGTCACTGGCCGGAAGGACACCCTGAACCCTGTCCTGCCCTCGGTGAGTGACGGCTGCGAGGGCCCGAGGTTCCCTCACTCTGGCCTGACGGGTTCAAGCAGGGCTTTGAGCTCCAGCCTCTGTCCCCCCCCCCCCCCCCCCCAATCACGTTTACTCAGTAGGAACTTATTGAGCGCTTGCTGTGCGCGAGCCCTGCTCCAGGAGCTCAGACCGGAAATGGGAGCGAGGACGTGGCACCCACGTGTGGGCTCTGTCACAGGCCACCCCGGGCGGCCACGACAAGTTCTGGGGGGCTGTGCGTCAGGCTCCCCGGTGCCTGCTTGCCAGGGCCTCGCGAGGCCTTTCCCTGGTGTGCACGGGCGTGGAAGGGGAGGCAGGGAGAGGGGCCCTTGGTGTCTCTTCTCATCGGGACACCAGTCATACGGGCTCAGAGCCCCACCCTTGCGACCTCCCCACTCACACTGGGGCTTCGGCTTCAGCATGTGAATTGGGGGGGACACCGGTCAGTCCTCAGCGGATACCCAAGGAAGACCAATGTGAATTCTGACAAGAAGATACCGTGAGGACGCAGAGTTCTTATCCCAGCCGGGGGAGACCAGGCAGGCTTCCAGGAGGAGGTGATACCAGAGCCGAGTTCTGAGGAAGGGTGGCAGCGAGACGGACGCAGCAGCAGCACGAACACTGGCGTGGCCACGTGGCCTTGCCCGTGTGCGCACACGCTTGGGCGTGTACACGTTTGTGCCTGTGTGTGTGTGTGTGTGTGTGTGTGAGAGAGAGAGAGAGAGAGAGATGGGGGTCAGTAAACCATTGCTTTCCTACTCGTGTGATCTCTCCACTCGGTGAGTCAGTCACCAGGCGTTGGCCGAGGTCAAGCTACGCAGACTAACGTGCAGACACCGGGGCCCCGGGATCATCTGAAAGTTCAAATGTGCAGAGTTCCCCGAATCATAGGCCACGGTGTTTGCTCTAACCTAATCAGCCGGCTGCTAGACACTCCTGTGACTCGATTACAGCCGCTGGCCACTACAAAATCAATCGCTCGTGGCTCCCAGGCCACCCCGTGGGCCGCGTCTGGGTTAGGTCAGGTAAATATTGAATTACTGCCTGGAGCCGGCCTGCGGAGACGTGGCGGCTGATGTCTACGGTAACGGGAGGGGAGCTCTGACCGCAGGTTTAGTCATTCGCATTTATCTTCTCTGGGTTTCTTCTCCCCCAAACATTTGCTCTGTTCCTTTTTCCTGTCCTTCCGATGTTCTAAGTGTCCGACTCAACTGTGTGCCTGGTGTGGTTGTGGGGCACCGGGTCCTCGGCGGCCTCATCCAGGCGGGCGGTGGCCGGGCTCCCGACGGTCACCCTGTCTGCTCACTGCCTCCTGGGAGCCCTCAGCCTCCAGCCCGAGGATCAGCTTCCCACGGTCTGTGAGTGCCCCACCCGCCCCCGTGTGTGCGTGAAGACTTGTGTGTGCGCCGCTCACACGAATGACGGGCGGGACCCAGAAGCTCTGCCGCTGTGGAAAAAATATCCATCTTTATTTTTTCCCCTGAAAATGCAGACAGAATGAAAAATACTTCAATAAACCTGCAAAAGCGATGCCTCTGTCTTCGTTGTCTCTGTAATTCAGCCCGTCGTTACCACAAACCGAGGCATTACAGGCTTCGTAACTGTGATTATGGTACCGTTTCCTGTGTTACAAACCAATGGTTTCGTTGCATATGAGAAACAGTGTTTTCCGTGATGAATACTGGAAACATGATCAATGTCCCTGTCGTGCAGATCTGTGGTCGGCCCGCGTCCGTGCTGGAGGGACCTTGGAGGTGGCGGTCATTACTCGTGCAGAAACGGGCCCGGGGCTCTCACAGCTGGTGAGCGGCAGAGCCGGCCAGGGACCCCAGTTTCCTCTCTCTGATGTCACTCGCGCCCCTGCAGACAGCTGGGGTTGTAACAGCAGTGCCCGCCTTTCAGGCGTCTTTTGCGTTAAATGAGATAATAGGAGGAAACACACACACAGCAAGGTCTGGCCCAGATCATGGCTCGGTGAACACAAGGGGTCCTTGCCTCCATTAGTCCTGTGAGCCTCCTCCACAAACCCGCTTCAGGCCTTCTTGAACAGGTGCTTCCCGCCCTGCCCCCCGTGTCCTGGGTGATAAATGTCACATGCTCACGAGCTATCACATCCTTCTCTGTATTTTCCTGAAACACATTTACAGCCACGGGGGACGGTCTGCAGACTTTGCTATGCGGCTGCTAGACTTTGCCTCCTGGGAGATGTCTGTCTGTGTCTCTGTCTCCTCATGTGATGCGTCCCCTCTCCTGGGACCTGGGGTCCCAGCCCCCTGCGGCTTGGACAGGCGGCACTGGCGGTCAGCTGCCCAGTGCGTGCACCGCCCAAGGTTGGTGTGACGGGTCCCTCTCTGAGGAATACGGCTGGCCGGGCTGTTGTCTTTCCCGAGCACACAGGGCGATGTGTCCCTTGGGAACAGAGGCCCCATGTGCTGCGGAAGCCCTGGCTCCCGTGAACGCCGTGCCGTGTGTGCTGGTTCCTGAGCCGGGAGCGGGCGTCGCCCGGGACTTGTCATGCGGAGAACTTCACGCTCATGAGCACAAACCGTGGGGCTTCACGGAGCCTCACCGTGCTGAGATCGTCAAAACCACTGCTTCTGCAGCAGTGCCATGGGGTCTGGGTGCGGAGACACAGGTTCAGACTTGTTTGAAGAGGGAGACGTCTGCATCGGGTGACGTGTAGGGACGCGGGCAGGGCCGCCCATGGGCCGGTGTGTGGCTCGCTTGCTGCCCGGTGAGGACTCACTCTGGCCTGAACTGAGACTGTGTTGTGGGGACACTCGGTCAGTGAGGCCGGACGTGCGGTCATGATAACACGACTATGACGGCAGTAACGATGGCCGGTGTTCATCACCCACTTGCTTCGTGCCTCTCACGTTCCGAGTGTTTTCTTTCCACGTACGAATTCGTCCAGCCGTGTGGCGTAGGTCCTGTGTTCCTGCCTGTTTTCAGACCAGCAAACCAGCAGTACCGGGGCCGGGGTCCCATGCAAGCCCCCGGCCCCACCGCCTGCAGGCTGGGGGCACTCGGCCCTGGCGCCTCAGACGTCAGACCGGGATGGATCTCCCAGCGCCCTGCCCGCTTTCCCCTCGAACAAAACCTCTTCCAACAGGAAGCGTGATTTCCTAATCTCTTGCAGACTGTTTCCTTCCCAGGAACTCATCAGGAGGTCATCGGGGAGCCCCTGGGGGCCGAGAAAGGAGCAGTGTGTCTGGGCCACGCTTTAGGGGTTCGCGCGTGGCCCAGCTTGGCCCTGGGCCTGAGGCCGGGAAGCGCCGCTCCAGGGACTGGTCCAGCCGCGGCGAGACCGGGCAGGTGCTCCGTGTGGGGGCAGTAAGGTCCAGGGGAGGGGGCGGGAATGGGGGGGAAGGAAGGCTGGGGACGTGTAGGGAAGGGTGAGGTCAAGAGAACGGAGGGGAAGGAGAGGAACGGCAGTGGAGTTTCTGGTCCAGGCGCCGGGGAGGAGTGTGGAGTCCGTGCGCATCATGGAGACGTCAGGGGGAAGAGCTCATTTTGGGAAGATGACTCTGGTCTGAAAACACTTAGAGTTTGATGTGCAGGTGGAGTTGCCCGCAGGCATCAGGATGGCAGGTGCAGTCGTGGTTCTGGAAGCAGATTTAGAGTCATCCTCTGGGAAGCAGTCCCAGAGATCAGCGTTGGTGGTCCAGAGAGGAGGCTGCAGGCTGGGGGTCCGCCAGGGGCTCCCCAGACAGAGGCTGGGGCGCAGGGAGAGCCGGGGGCCTGCATTTGAATCCCAGCTGCACAGCCCATGACCTCGGGCACGTCCTTGAGCGTCTCTGTGCCTCAGCCTGGTCACAGTGCCCGGGGGCATTTGGAGAAGCCGGTGAGGCGCCAGGGAGGTGCAGGGGTGCTGGGGGAGGGCTGGTGGAACTCCCTAGGGGTGGCAGGGTGCAGGCGAGGGCACAGCGCCTGTGTCAGCTCGCTGGTGGTCACGGGGGGTTCCAGCGCCCCTCTGCGTGGTTGGCGTTCCTGGCGAGACCTCAGCACGCAGCTCTTTCTCGGACGGCGGCCGAGGGGGCTGCGAGCGTGTGGGGGGAACAGCGGGTTCCCGGTGCAGCCCGGTCCTTTCTCCTTGAGTAGGAGGCAGCAGCCGCAGGGGGAGCACGAGAAGGTGAGGAGTTTATAAAGGGGGGGGCGGTCCAGGGGGGGCTTCGTGGGCGTCTCTGTGGACTCCACATGCCCAGCCTTGAACACAGCGAATGGCACGAAACGTTGGCAACTCCGGAAAACTGGCCAGACGGACACAAGGAAGCCATCCCCCCGCCTCTGAGGGCGCGTGCGACTCCTCCTGGACCACCAGCAGCATCGGTCAGGTCACAGGACCGCTGAGGTCTGCACAGCGGGGGTCTGGCTGCTTAGCGGAAGTCTGAGGTTTTCTTCAAGTGCAGTGTGCCCTTATTTAGTTTTTTTTTTCTGAAGATGGGTCATCTGGGGCCTGGAGGCGGCCGGATGGAGAGGGTTCTGCACAGAGCCCGGGGGCTGGGCTTTTTCTTCCTGCCGAGGGATCAAAGCTGGCAGCTGGACAAGGAGCGTCCGGGAGACCATGTGTAGGGATCACCGGGGACCCCTTGGGTTAGAGATTTTAATCTTTCCCCCATAGCGAAGGGGTTGTGTGTGCGTGTGATTTGTTGTTGAGACTTTAAAGGTGATTTAGAGAACAAAACTAAGGAAGTAAACGTCACATGAACTCTGCTGAAAGTGAGATGCGGGCATCTTTTCTACATGTGCACGTTTTCCCCCCAAACGGGACTGTATACGTGATTTTGTGACCTGCATTTGTTGCTTAACAATTAATCATGGTGTCTTTTGTCGTCTCTCAAAAATTAATCTCTTATAAATAATTTTAACTCACTTTGTAGTGTTCTCCATTATGCATATTGCAGAATTTACTTAACTGATGTGCTGCATATCTGGTGCTTGAAAAAACAGGGGCGGTTTTTCAGGGGGTGCAAATGGCCTGATGATCCTGGAAACGAAGCTGTAATTACTCGCTGCAAAAAGCGCCCGAGGGGATCCGGTTGGTGTTGAGCGTGCTCACTGGCAGGGAACTCGGGAGCTCGGGTTGGAGCGCGTCAGGCACGCGTTCCTGGGGAGCTTGGCGCTGAGCAGAGGGGAGGGTTCATCTGTGTGCAGGTACCAGCGGGCTTCCTGGAGGAGGAGCAGCCTGCGTGGGAGTATTGTCACCAGGGGGCGCAGGGTTTTCAACAACCTGGAAGCGAGGACACCCCGGTATTTTTATGGGCCATTTGCATTGAACCGCACGAATTGTCGGTTCATGTTCTTCAGTTTTTCTGTTGGTGATTTTTATATTTTTCTCATTCATTTATGAAAACTTCACATATCTGCCTGTCCATGTATATTACAAGCACTGTTTTTGCAGTTACAGTTAATTGCACTTAAGAAAAACCTAACCAACTTTTGTCCATGTTCCTGCCATTTGGTTTCATACTTCAACCTGAGACCCGCGTCCGTGGCTCCGGGACCAGGAGCAGCTGTGTGCTGGGTGATCTGTGGAGGGGGGCTTGTGGGGAGCCCCCACCCCCAAAATAGGGTGGCCCTGGAGCGTGGGATCCGCGGGGTCAGCTGCCGGGTCTCCCTGCATCCGGGGCGTTGTGCTCCTCGCCCGTGGAGGCCGACGCTCCCGGTGCCGAATCCAGATCCCGCCTGCTCACTGCGGCCGCGCCTGTGGCCTGCCGGGCACCCGGTGGGCATCTGGCTCTGCGTTCAGGGTTCCGTGAGGTAGTGGGGGGCAGACGACCCCCGAGTCAGGGTGCCAGCAGGCGCGTGCTGCCCTGGTTCTCGTAGGCCCGGAGGGTCACCTGCATTTACGAGGACGGCGGCGCCCCACCCCCCACCCCCCCTCCCCAGCAGGAGATGGCGGCCCGCAGCCTCACGAGGAGGATTTGGCAGGTCAAACGTGTATGTCAGGAGCCAAAGTTGTGGTCATTCCTCCCTTAGAGCAGGCGGCTGGTTCGCGCCAAGTCAGGAGAGGGCGCCGGAGCTCGCCTGGTCCTCCCAGGGCTCCGCAGCACGGGCTTCTGTCCCGAAGGGGCAGGTTCCCGCGGGGAGCTGGGCATCGTCGAACCCGTCCGGCCGCAGGCCTGCCCGCTCGGGTTCTCCCTCCCTGAGCTCCTGCAGCTCCTGGACAGACAGACGGACGAGCCCACGGCTCACCCCTGTGGGGCTCGCCTCCTAGGAGGGCTCCTCGGAGGGCAAAGCAGGGCGGACCTTACGGCCTTGGTATGAACGAGCGTCCCAGCCCCTTCCCGCTAACTCCTGAAGGCCTACTCTGCGCCCGGGGGCTTTCCCACCTCTGCTCCTACGCAGGATTGATGCGGTTCTCAATCCGGGCGGCAGCCGGCACCCCACCCGGTTCCGCACCCCGTGGGGGGCCTCGCTCGCCTGTGTGCTGAGGCTCAGAAGGACCCGGAAGCTTCTGGAGCTAAAGTCCTGCCGGTTCCCTGGAGCCGGGCTGCGGCGGGAAGGGTGGTGGTAGGAGGGGCCGGGCTGCAGAGGGAAGGGCGGGGCCGAGGGCTCCCATGCTCTCAGACAGGGGTTTGTCCTTGGGACTGGCCTCAAGCAGACGCCGTGCCACTGCCAGACGCTGTCCCAAAGACTGGGCCGCGGATCATCCCCAGGGAGCGTGACTCCCGCAGGAGGGTTGGGGGCTGTGGCCGGCAGTGTGGGGGACATGCCCCGCGTGAGGGCGGCCGTGGCGGAAGGACCTCAGCTGGCGGGTTCCACGCTGTGCTTCCCGTGGCCCCGTGGCCCCTTTGCTCAAGGGCCCGCCCAGCCCCTGGCGTCCCGGCACGGCGCCCTCACGCGGCCTTTTCTGGTATCGCTGCTGTGATGACTTCTTGTCCTTCCCTTTTTTCCGGGCTCCTGTCTGCAGGACGCTGGCCCTCCCAGACTCCCCCGGAATGTTCCTGCTCCTCCTTCCATCTGTCTCCTTTCCTGAGAGATTTCCACAACTTCTTCCCATATTTTTTTGTCAAGGTGTTTTAGCTGCCGTATTTTAATTACTAGGAACCCTTCCTTTTTATCTAACGGCACCCTGGTCTCGTTTCTTGTCTTGTATCTTTGAGGATGATGCTGTCGTAGTTTTTTCTCTGTGGTGTGACCTAGTGTTTCTCGAAGTGGAGGCTTATGACCGTCCATGGTGACGACAGGGGCCGTGTGTGCACAGGTGCCACTGGTCCCTTCTGGACCTGCTGGGCTGGAATTCAGCCACCTCCTCGAGGCAGGGGGTCCCCAGCCGTGCACATCTGCAGGGGATCCCCGGCTACACACATGGAGCAGGTCCGCTGCTCCTCTCCGGGCAGAGCCTCCGATTTGTCTCCGGGGTGGGGATGAAGCCAGCGGCCTGGAGCCGCTGTTCTTGCACAGGCGGGAGAGCAGCGGGCGGCGGTGCTGGTCCAGATTTACGCTTTCCCTCAAGCGCCTGCTTTGGGTAACGGTGCCTTTTCCCTGCTCTCTGCTGGTGCCCCCAAATCTCTGAAGTGGGGTGTCCTGAGAACGAGCCTCCGCACCTGCCCTGGAGGAGGGCACGTGGGTTGAACTGTTTCTGCGCTCGTTGCCTCCCCGCGCCCGCCCCACCGTCTGCAGGGCTTTTTGGGGCTCCTTGGCCCCGGGGCGCCCTCACGTTACTCTTCACGACTCTGCCGACTCCTTGGTCCACCTTCCATTTTTTAAAAATGAGATACTTTCTGCATTTTCACTTCCCCTGTTTTCTGTGTTGTTGGGGGTTTATGCCCTTTCTGAATCCTTTGTTGTCGTTTTAGTGGAGTCTTGGGAAAGAGAAAAATTATGCACATGTTAAGTCTGACACGTTCACGAAGCCCTAATTTCACCTTAACTTATTTCAGAATAATTTTTTTGCACGGGTAACGGTATAAGATGCTGTTCTGAGTAGCTCGTGGGTGTCATCCCGCTGAGGCCTCACCCCCGCCCTGGAAGGAGGTACCGATACCCCGCGTGCGGTGGTGGAGACGCAGGCAGAGCCAGGCTGGGTAGCTGCCCGGGTGGCGAGCGGCGGGTCTGGGGGAAGTGCACGCGGGGTCTGAGCATTAACCGTGGCCCCCCGCTGTGTGTTCTTGGGGAGGAGGGTGTGTGTGCGCGCAAAGCAGGACGGCACACGGTGAGGGTGCAGTCGGCACCTGGGGGGGGTGGGCTTCTGTCACGGGGACGAGGAAGAAAGGCCACGCCGGGCCCGGGAGGAGAGAGGAAAGCAAGCTGGCCAAGAGCTGTGAGCGGCCCCGCGGCAGTGCTGAGGCGGGTCTCCCGGGGATGCGGGGCGTGCGGGGGGCAGTGTTCGCCCGGGGCGCCCGCGGCACGTGGCCAGCGACCGCCTTTGGGGTGAGAACGGGGCAGAGGGTGCTGTTGGGAGGCTCCCCCCAGCGGCTGCCTACCTGAAGGGGCTACAGGGGGCAGGAGGCGAGGGACCCAGCTTCAGACTGCGCCTCGGGAGGACGTGGTAGCCGTGGTTCCGTTTTCCCGTGGCCTGTCAGGAGGTCCCACCCTCCCACACCACCTCCCCTCACCAAGGATCGCAGAGCAAGTCACTCGGCGCCCGGGATGTGTATTTTAAAGCCTCGGATCCAAATTACAGCCTTAAAATGACTAACGACCTGTGGTTGAAGGGGACGGGCCCTCAGGAGCCGTGTGGTCTCTGTGATGAGCCGGGAAGGCTGTGTCAGGTGTCTGCGGGCCTGGACGTGGTTACGGATGCTGGGAGCGGTGAACACCGCGTCTGCCAGAGCCCCCGGGTAATTTAATCCCGTCAGTGCCTGTTGGAATTCAGGTGCCGTGTCTGAACATAGACGTGTCGTTTCTACACGTCGTGTAACGCTGCCTGCAGACGTGTGGTCACGTACGACACAAGTGGCTTGGGGGTAGCCTGGCCACACTTCCTAATCGCAGCCTCCACGCGGCCTCCGAATGTTTTATAAGCCGCATTTGCGTGTTCTATGGCTCGTACAGAGTCCCCGATGTGCCCACCTGCCTGCGGCTTCACTGAGTAACAGGCACCTGACCAGGGGCAGTGGTGCTCGGGGCTGAGGACGGGTTGGCAGCTGGGGCCACGTGGGCGCCTCTGTCCCCGCGGCTCGGCCCCGTGTGCGGGCTCCAGGAGGCCTCTACAGCTGCCGGGCTGGGATTTCCCGGAGCAGGTTGCAGGCAGGCGGGAGGCATGGGGTGGGGGAGGCTGGGGTCACCGGGGGCTCCCTGCTGCCCCGTCCGTTAGTAGCTGTCTTGTGACTTCACTGTTATTTTCAGTACAGTGTGGACGTTGTCACCGCCCTTCTGTGTGAGGAGGGGGTGATCCCTTGGGGAAGACGAGGACGCACACGCGGGGTGGGGGTGGGAGTCCTCGGGATCGTGTCCTGAGCCCGGCTAGGGGAGCAAATGGAGTTTTCCGCGCCGGGCTAAAGAAGGCATGGAGTCCTGTGTGTGGAGGCCCGCGCGGTGGGAGCGAGTGGGGCGCGTTGTGTCGGAGAGTCTCCACGGAGAACCTCATCTCCGCCCGTGCCCAGGGACAGCACAAGGGCCCTGGAGGTCGGCGAGGGCGTCCGGCAGCCAGCTTGGACGACCGCGCTTGCCAGGCCCTGTGTGCATTTGTGCTGGGTCCCAGCCCCTGGGGACACAGGTCCAGCTGTGTGTCTGCGGCAACGGCAGACCTCGGCGGGCACACAGGTTGGCTTGGAAAGCCAAGACTAAAGAAAAAGGGGAAAACTTGCATTTGGGGCCCCGGGTGACGGGTACGTGGGAAGGAGCAGATCTCCCCTGTGGCTCTGGGAAGCCCCCAGGGGTCGGAGCTGGATGGGAGTCGTTACTGTTACCCTTTGGGTGGTGGGCAGTGGTCACCCCTGTGAGGGGCCGTGGTTTGGGGTGCTGTGGGAGGGGAGCGGGCAACCGGTGATGTCCTAGCAGGTGGCGTGTGGGCCGGGCCGTCGGAGGCTCCGTGGAATTGCCGTGAGAACGCCCTCCCCTCAGCGGGTGAGCCACGGGTGGAGACCTGTGGTGCCTCTCGTGGTGACCATGCCGTGGGACACACCGGCGTGCGGGCACAGACGTGTTTATCGGGACGAGACCCCAGCACCCCCTGTGGGCGGCGCCCCTGGCTCCTTCCCGTCTGCACTGTTACATCTTTTACTGCAGACGGGCGAGTACATCCGTGACGGGGAGCCGTGGCTGCTGCGTGGCTGTCGCCTGTGAGACCCGCCTGCCCCCGCCCGATTGTGCGTGCAGTCTGCCCACCTGGGCCGGTGCCCCGCGTGCGGCTCTGTGGCTCCTGGTGCCGGGTGCCGGCTGCGCGGTGGCTGTGCGGGCGGGGGACGCACGCTTCTGTTGGTGCTGCTTCTGGAGAGCAGAAGCAGCAACCTCGACAAATGCTGGCAGACACGCCCCTTGCTATCAGCTGACCTGTTTTGTTTTTCGTAGCGGGGACTTTATTTGTTCCTTTGTTGCTCTCTGAATCTCTCTGTTTAAAGCCTGCTGAAGACCGGCAATGAGAGGCTCAGGGAGGGATCAAGATGCTTCTGGGGCTCTTGGGACGCATAGGAGCAGGTGGGAGAGGGCAGGCCTGTGAGAGCAGCCGTCTGCAGGTCGTGCTTCTGTCAGAAATGTAGCCCCTCCCGTCTGGGGACTTTCACGCTTCCCTGAGCTGCCGGTGCACCTGCCGTCCAGGGGTTGCGGCGGCCAAACCACACAACCTCCCGACTGAGAACGTGCTTGGCATCCAGAGGGCATGATTATGAGGGTGGGTGTGGACTGCTTGTCCAAGAAATTCAGAAAGACATGGTGGCCTCCACGGAGGAGGAGTCCCTCTTCTGTGCCTTCCCTCCGTCCATCCGTCCACGCATCTACTGACCATCTGTCTGTCCGTCTGTCCACCCGTCTGTGCCCACTTGTCGATCCATCTATCCATCCGTTCGTCCATGCCTGTCTGTCCATCCATCTGTCCATCCATCCACCTGTCCATCAGCTGTCCACCTGTCTATGCCTGTCTGCCCATCTGTCCTTCCTTCCATCCATCCATCCATCCATCTTTCCATCTGTCCACGGACCGACCATCTGTCCATCCGTCCCATCTACCGCATCTGTCGGCCCATCACTGAGTCAGCTTCTGCTGGCCCCTCCGGCATGAAAGGACTGACGGGAGGACTCGGGTCTGGGAGGGAGCACAGCACACAAGGCCGCAGAGCGGAGAACGTGGGAGGGGGAGAGGTCGGGTGTTACTGCTTGGGAAAGGGTGTTTCCAGGTTTGGGGAATGAGACTACATAAACCATGAAGTCAGAGGAGACAACCCACAGTTATTCCTGTGTGTTTCTTGATCGAGACTGGGAGAGCTGGGGGTGAGGCTCCCTGATCAGGAGTGGAAAGCCGGACCTACCCCCCTACCCCATAGTCACAGACGGAGCTGCTGTCAGAAGCGAAACCTGCCCCAGAGGGCACAGTGGGCTGAGTGCACAGAGCAGGGGTGCGTGGAGGGAGGCCCTGGGTGCCAGGCCAGGAGCTGGTGGTCAGAGCTGAGCTCAGCCCCTGGTTTCTGCTTTCGGGGCACAGCCCAGTGATGTGGGGATTTGGAACCCGGGGGCACGAAGCGTCATGCTCAGTGTCACCAAACTTCAGGCCAACATAGGAGTTCGTGGAGGGGCGGGAGGGGCAGGACTTGCCGAATATGTCCGAATGGCAGGATCCCTGGTGGACCAGCCAGGGAGGCAGGGCAGGCCCCTGAGGCGCGGCTGCTGGGCTGTCGGGCTCACCTAGGATGGGGCTGGCGGATGCAGAGGCAGCATCGTCGGGCCCCTGTCCCTGACGGGTGCGCTGACCGGTCAGTCTGGGCGGTGTGGGCAGTAGGTGCCAACAGCAGGCACGGAGGTACGAGCTGGGCAGAGAGGAGGTCCTGATAGATTCCACCAGAGGGACCTGGAACTTTCTAAGAGCAAGCGGGTGGATTCTCTCGGAGGCATCTGGACGGAGGACTGAGTGGCTAGTGGGCAGGAGGGGCTGGTGGTGACCTTGGTCCTGGCTCCGCCCCAAGACCACAAGCAGATCACTGAACATCTCAGGGCCCAGCGGCCTCACCCCCGAAGTGGAGGGTGTCCGGGCCCCTAGGAAGGACCGCGTGCGACGCGGTGCCTGAGAAGCCTTCGTGAAGTCCGAACGGTGCAGCGGCCGTGGGTGTTTGGTAAGAGTCGTACTTGGACGTCCTCACATCCAGTAGCCCGTGAGAATGGCAGATTTCGTCAAAGATTTTGGGAGAACTCTAATTACTGACAACAGGTGACGTTCGGCCTGCAGTGTCCCGTCCCCATCCTGTCTTCAGAGGGGAGGGTGGCTGCTGAGGCCAGAGAGCCGGGAGGCAGCGGCTGAGAACCCGCTCTCTGGTGCCTGGAAGGTCTGGCCACGGAGGCCCCGTGTAACCTGCTGTCTCACTGAACCCTGGCGTCCGGGGACGGCTGTTCGGGTCCCCCGGCCCGGCTGCCAGGCCAGGGGAAGGCGCCCCCATCGTGTCCGGACTCTGGCCTGGAACCCCCTCGGCCGTTTCCTGCGTGCCAGGGGCCTCCCCACCCCCAGCAGTGGCAGGATCGTGGGCCGAGTGGGTCTGGGTCACGCCGTCAGGGTTAACCACGTTCCAGCAAAGCCATTTTCTTGGTGAAATCATAGGACGAGCCCAGCGTCGAGTTTACGGGAAATTGTGCACGTTGATGAAGATTGGTATGAGTTTCGAGTTGTTTTCCTCAGAATTCTGTAAAACCACCGTATCTCCCCGTCACCTCTCAGTATGTTTCTGTCAGAGTCCTGTCTTCTCTTGAATTTTGTCTTATGGCTAAATTTGATGAAATGATAGTATCGTTTGGGAATTCTCTTCTGTTTAAATTTACTTATTGATTTTTTTTTTAATGAAGATCTCAGCCCATGGGAGGGTTTCTCCTGACTTCCGAGGAAGACGGGGGGGGGGGGGTGGGAGGGGCCACTGGCGCCACGTGACGAGAGCCGGCTTCCAGCCCCATCCGGTGGCACTCACAATTCCAGCTGCCGTGGCTCCCTCCCCCGTGGCAAAACGAAGACCGAGGAATCACAGGCCCGCCGCCGCGTCGAGGAAGAGCCTGGGCTGGACGCTGTGCCGACCTTGGGGTGGTGTGGGGTCGGTGTGCGCAGCCCGGACCGTGGGGCTGTGCTGAGGCCCAGGAGCCTCCTCCTTGGTCACGTGAGGCCACGCTCGCTTCAGCCTTGTGTCCCTGGTGCTGACCGGCGTCTGGTGGAGGGAGGGGAAGCCCAGGTGTCCTTGCGGTGGGGGGAGCGGGATGCTGGCTTCCAGCTGTTCTTCCCGGGGTCCTTGTCCTGTGGTCACCGGGCGTCCTGCTGGTGTCCACGCCCGAGTCCGTGGCTGGGGACCTCACGCCCGGGAGGTTCCTCGGTACAGCTACCTGCTGCTGGTCTGTCCTGAGTCCTGTCCCCAGCTCGTATTCTCTCCACGGCAGCCCCCGCACACCTTACGTGGCCCCAGCAGGTCCCTTCCTGCCACGTGGGAGCCGAGAACCTAGCCACTACCACGGCGTTTCCCTTCCGTGGCGGACATCTGGCGATGTTGAGACACCTGCAGGGGTCTCCTTCCCTGCAGTCTCGGGGGGTGCAGGAAATACGAGCCCTCAGGACCTTGGTGCTGCCTTGGGCACCCCTGCTCTTCCCCAGCGTGGACGGCTGTCCACTCCCCAGCCTTTGTTCCGAGGCCTCCTTCCCTCTCCTGGTGCCGTGCTCCACACCACGGGGACGGGCCTGGTGGCTGCCGGGAGCGTGACTATAAGGGAATGAAAATAACACCCGGTGAGTGTTTTCAAGATACCATTCGTGTTGCACAAACAAACAAAACGTGGTCTGTGTCCATGACAATATTGCTTCAGTCAAGGAGACAGATTCACAACCACGGATTCAAATCGTGTGATCGATGCACAGCTGCCATTGCAGCCTTGCACGCTACCCACACACGTGCACACTCATTCACGCACATGCATGCACGCCACCCACACGTGTGCACCCACACACTTTGACAAAGCAGGAAACTGAGGCCCAGAGAGGTTCATTGACTTGCCCTGCCTCAAACAGCTGGAGATGGGCTGATTCGGGGTTGACAGCGGGTTCTGGCAGGTTCTGCTTCCCTTGGCCGTGTGTGCGCTGCCCCCAGGACACTGGAGGAAGGCTGGGCCGGGGACCTGGTGGGGGGCGGGGGGGCTCTGCCATCGCCGTCCCTTTGGCCCTGCTTTTCAGTGGGAGGGCAGCCGCTGGCTCAGTCTGCAGAGGTGAGGTGTGGGGTGCTCCCGGATCAGAAGGTCGTGCCCTGTCCCGTCCTGCCCCTGACACGGGAAGCTGGGCAGGCTCTCGTGGGAACCTCTCTCTTCTGGAGCCACGAGACCTGCTGACAAGGGACAGATGCAGAGAGGAGACAGAAGGGACTCCTGCGGAATCCCACCAGCATTTTTCAAGGTCAAAATTGAACTCCTGCCAGAAGTTTCACACGGAGTCAGGAGGGAGCTCATAGGGCTGGCGGTGCCTGGAGGCCGTGCTAGCGCCCACAGGACGGGCCTGTCCGCCGTCACCGGGGCTGGCAGAGCAGGACTCGCACCCGATGCAGGGACTGGAGCCCCTGCCCATCCCGCCGCCTGCCCCGCTGCCTGCCCCGCTGCCTGCCCCCAGCACCAAGCGTATTTATACCTTATTTTCTTTGCTAGTTGCAAATGTGCCAGCCAAGCTCCTGACTTTATTGAAAACCGTGAAGAACTGGAGATTAAAATTCAGCGGGAGGAAGCTTGCCCCTGGGAAGGACATTGATGCTGCGGAAAGGCCAGCTTTCCCAGCGCCGGCGACAGGTGGACCGTCCCGGGCACTGCTGGCTCCTTGTGAACTCTCCGCGTGCACGTTCCGGGCTTGCCGAAGACGATGTCCCCCAGGGGAGGTTGCTGCCTCATCTGGTGAAGGCAGAGCCTGCCAGTTTAGGAATCTTGCTTTCGGGCCCAGAGGCTGAGCATCAGGTGCTCGGGGGTCAGGGCAGCCCCAGGCCAGCCACAGCAGAGCAGGCCCCGGGGGCGAACGGGCTGCTCGGCCTCGTGAGAACCGGACTCAAGTTCTAGAGAAGTAAGTGAGCAGCGTCCTGGGTGGGCGGGAGAAAAGTGTGCCATGGGCTGAGTCCCTGTCCCCAGGCTTCCAGAAGGAGTGAGTGGATTTCAGAACACAATCTCTCCGGAACCAGGCTGAGGTCTGACACGGCCCAGGGGCGCACCTGCTGCCCTCCAGGCCGCCTCCCGGCTCCCAGGCCGCTGGCCTCAGCTCCCCCTTGCCCTCGGAGCCCTAGCAGGTTCCAGGGTTCAAGGTCCCCGTGGGGTGGTGTGGGGCCACGGCCTGCATGGCACACCCTGCACTCGCGTCTGGAGCCGACCACCCCCCCACCCCACCTGCCAGCAGCCTGGCCACGTGATTAAACTGCATCTTCACCGCCCTGTGCCCCACCCCCCCCAGGGCAGACTGACGCCACGTGCCTCACAGCCCACCTCTGACCACACGGTTGGTGTTTGGGCTTGGCCTGCTCCATCCTGGGTCATCTTGTCAGCTCTCCGGGGACCACGGACGGATAAGAAGGACACACATCACTTGGGAAGTCCCAGCTGGAAGGCGTGCTTAGGAGCTGGGGCCGGGCCAGCCGGATTCCCCCCCTCCCCCACCCACTGCCTCAGCTGGCCTCCTCCTTGGCTGGCCCCCCCACTTCCCAGCCCCCACTCCCTCTTGGCTGCCCCACACTTCCCAGCTCTCTCCTCCCCCTCGGCTTCCCTCCCTCCCCCCTTCCCCTCCCCCTCGGCTTCCCTCCCTCCCCCTTCCCCTCCCCCTCGGCTTCCCTCCCTCCCCCCTTCCCCTCCCCCTCGGCTTCCCTCCCTCCCCCTTCCCCTCCCCCTCGGCTTCCCTCCCTCCCCCCCTCCCCTCCCCCTCGGCTTCCCTCCCTCCCCCCCTCCCCTCCCCCTCGGCTTCCCTCCCTCCCCCCTTCCCCTCCCCCTCGGCTTCCCTCCCTCCCTCCTTCCCCCTCCCCAGTGGCTTACCTCCCTCCACCCCCCACCTCCCCCCTCAGCAGGTCACCACCACTTGCCTCCTGGGAACACCACCCCGTTTCTGAGTTGAAATGACCCAGGAAGCCAGATCTACCTCTCTTTCCAACTGCCTGGCTGCAGGGGGAGGGGACATCGAGCAGACGGGAAGATAGGGATTTTCCTTGGGTCTTGGGTGAGGGCTGAGGGTCCTAGCCGCACCTCTGTGCCTCCGATCCAATCCTCTGCCCTTGGGACTCAGTTTACCAATTCAGGGCCTCTCAAATTGCATTTGGGTTAGCCCTTCAGTGTTTTCAAAGCGTCGGGGTCCTTCCTTCTCTGGGCGCCCCGCAGGTCTGAGATGGACAAGGTGATTCCCAGTCCCTCTTTTTCAGGCACGGTCACGAGGCTCTATGGAAGCTTCTGCAGTTTGCCGAGGGCCACGTGTCACTGAGGCGCTAGAGCGGGCCGGCGGCCACCGTGCCCCCACCCCCACCCCCAAGCAGAGTGAGCGATTTGACACAGATCGCCTTTTTCTCGTGCGGAGCGGAGGCCAGATCTGCTCCCGGCCCAGCCTGTCCTGTTTGCCAGCTAATGAGGCAAACTGGGCTCCGTGCAAGATTAAGCAGCAGCTGCTCCATCTGCTTCCTGTCCGACTTTGAGATTGTGACGGGCGCATCTGCACGGCGGCTCCAGGTACGCTGTCTGGGCCCGCGGGATCCAGGAGCCCTTAAATGCAGCCAGAATCGCGCGGTTTTTTTCAGGCTGGCTCGTGTGCAGTATTTTGAGCACCACCATTCAGGACCGAACCATTAGCCGCGCAAACGAAGCCCAGAATCCCTGCTCACCCTGTTGGCTCTAATTCGTAATACCTTCTGGGGCGGGGGGGGGGGGGGGGGGGGGGGGGAGGCGCCACCACACCTCCTGGCTGGAATAAGTGCAGAGACGACGTTAGCAGATGATTTGAGTTGGGAGAGAAAACTAGCAGGCAGCTCAGCCCCGCCCCCAATGCTGCTCTGTTAGCAACTAGCACAGAGGTGCGGTGCCAGCCTGGGGTTTACCCGCGTCCTGTTTTCTGGCCGGTTCACGCTGGTCCAGGCTGCACTTGGCACTCGAGGGAGGAAGACTCATTTGCTTCTATGTTACAGAGCTTTGGGGATTTTATAAAATTTTGCAAGAAAAATAGTAACAGTAAAACCCGGAGCCTGTTGCTGAACGAACAGATGCCTGCTTGCATTTTTCCTTTGCATTCATCTTAAATTAACTTATTCCCACACGCACCGCTCACAAAGCCCCCCCCCCCCCCCCCCCCGTTGCCGCTGCAATTCTGTGACGTGAGTGAGGTGGAAATCTGTGACGGAAGGGGCGTCTTTCGATGCCCTTTGGTGACTGATTTTGTTTATGAAGCAGAGCTGCTCATGAGCTCCCCCAGGCTGCCCAGGGAACGTGTCCCTTCATCCTCCACGTAGCGTTCAGCTAAGGTGAGGGAGAAGCATGCTCGTTTTGGGAGCTGGTGGTGTTTCGTCCAGCCGTTTCTGGTCCACGTCCTTTCTTCGCCAGCGAACTCCACTGACGGCGTATTTATAACACAGTTTCAGAAATTAGGTAATTGCAGCTAGGATGTAACGGTTCATTATCAATCCCGACCAGACGGCGGTTTTATCCCCGGCATCCATCTGTTTTGCTCTCCTGGTCGCACCGTGCCTGGCCCGAGTGCACACGTTTATTTTCCACGTGCAGGGGACCCTCCCGGGGGGAGAGCCGCCGGCCTCACCCGCGGCATTTCGGGGCTGGCAGCCAGACCCGCGGGACCCTCTGGCAGGGAGGTGTTTTAGGGACAGCACTAAAGGGATGGTATGTGATTGGCAGGCGGCTCTGTGGAATTTAATACCCAGCGACACACGGCTGTCCTCAGCCCGGCGTCCCCCTGGCGGAACCTCCCGTTGTGCTGTTTGCAGTCTCTGACACTGCGTGTCTGTGGACAGCCCCGCGGGCTATCTCTCACCCACCCCAGCTTAACACCCCCTTGCCACAGGGATCATAAAAAAATAACGTGTTTCTCGATTATGAATATTCATTGCAGAGAGCTTGGAAAATACAGACGTGTATAAAGCATAAAACGTCAACCCTCAATCCCAAGTAACACAGGTAACGTTCGGGCGTCTCTCCCTTTTTTTTCTACAAACGTGCATCCCTCTTGTGTATTAAAGACAAGGACCACGATGTGCACGCCGTTTTGTGTTTTGTCTTCTTAATCAACTGCATATGTGCAGAGTTGGCCCATAACCATTAACACTTAATGATTGGAAAATCTTCAAAGCCTGACTTTAATGGTTTTAGAGCGTTTTATCATAGGAATGGATCGCACTCGATCATCTTGGTTCAGGTGCCCCACGAACAGGTGCTCCTGAGAAAGTGCCGCGTGACCCACCGTCTGCAAGTAGGGGTCTCTGAGGTCGTGCGTGAGGCCCCGGTAGGAGAGCGTCGGGGTGCACGCGCTTGCCACAGCCGCCGGCCGGAGCCGTGCTGTGTCTGCACGACAGTCCCAGTTTGCTGCCGCGCTCGGCCCTCCCGGCCTGGTCCGAGGCACCGGCCCGCGGGCCTCCGTGAAATAAAATGCGCAGCCTTTTTATGCCTACGCTGAGAACCTTCCTTCGTCCCTGCGCCCGAGACCACAGTGAGGCCGGCCTGTCGGTCCCGGCTCCCGAACGGACCGGTGCTGGCGCTCAGGAGACGCTGCGGATGTGAGTTCGTGAGCAGCATAGTTGGTGCAGGGAAACCAGATGCCTGTGCTTCGTGGGCGCTAGAGTCCGTCATGGGAGAAGGCCGGTCCTTGGGCAGAGTGCGTCTCCTCCGTGGGGACGCCTCCCCCTGGGGCCTCATTCGCTCTGGAGTAGCGGCTCCCAGGGTCCCCCCTCCGTGCTCACGCCAGACCCACAGCAGGGACGAGGCTCCGCGCGGAGGAGACCGAGAGGCAGGAGGGGGCACATCCTGGATCCTTCTAAATTAAGTGTGATGTGCTTGGAGCCCTACCGGCCTGGCTGATGAGCAGTTCGGTCAGAAGTTCAGGAGTGTGTGTGTGTCTGTCATGGGGGGTGGGGCCGCTCCTTCTCCCGGTCCTTCCAGGGTCATCCGGTCCTGGGCGCCAGGCAGGGAGGGCGCTGGGTCATTAGGCCTTGGCGGCTGCCAGGCTGCCTCTCCAGCTGCCGGTTCTACGGCCAGCATCTGGGGCCCTGCTCCTCCGGGCGGCTCAGGGTCCCACCCCGCCCCCCCCAGAGCACGCCAGGCCCACCTCCCTGGCCCTGCAGTGGCCTCTGCCCCCCTGCTGCCCAGCGAGAAGCCCCAGGGACACAGGGAGCCGATGGCAAATAGATACACGGCGAGGAGCGCGTGGAGGGGGGAGGCCGGTGCACCCGCAGGCCGTGCCGTCATCTGTGAGGTGTCGGAGCACGTGTGCACCGTGCGTCCTCATGATTCTGATTCGCTTTGAAGCCCTGCTGGCCTGGCGCAGGAAGCTGCTCGGGGCCTCAGCCTGCCGGGCTCAGGTGGTTGGCAGAGGGCGTCGAGCATCAGGAGGAGGATGTTCCCACGTTTTATGGTCAGGAAAGAAGAGGAGAATGACAGGCTCTGCCCAAGTCGCTTGGAACAAATTGGTGTTGGCATCGTGACTTGGAGGAAACCCTCCATATTTAATGACCTGCCCGCCCTCCTCCCCCCCCCCCCCCGCCACGTGTTTCACTGGAGGTCAGCTTGGCAGCGGTCTGAGGCACAGGTGGGTCGGGTCAGGGTGCCCATCGTGGGGCACGTGGCGTGGCCTCCCCGAGCAGGCAGAGACCTGGGGGGCGGGGGGTCTCTGGGACCCCCTCATTCGGAGCTGTCCCAGTTTATGCAGTCGGTTAAACTTTTGGGTCTCACATTTCCCAGCTATTTTGGGTGACTTCTAAGATTCCTTCCAGCAGGAACCTTCTGTAATTTCTGCATGGCTGAGAAGTTGCAGCTGATACATACGTGCGTAGTATTTTATAGTTTTCAATGTATTTTTGTAAAGATCCGTTTGACTTAAATAAGCTTGTGAAGGAGATGTGCGACAGACGTGGCATGTAGCGCTCGTTACTGCTACGTGCCCGGCCCTCCGTCGGACGAAGGGTCTGCTGACCTGGAGCCCAGCAGTGGGTCAGTGAGCAGCGTGGTGGCTTTGACCCACGAGACCGCTGACTCCCAGGGGACGGAGTGGAAACGTGGGCAGCTTTGCCGTGGAGACTCTGGTAGGCGGTGGCAGGCGAGACTTCCCTCCAGCTAATCGTCTTGAGCACAGAGAGATGAGCAGACTGAGACGGAGCCCCGAGCTCTTTGCTGCTTGACGAAGCGCGCGGTGGGGTTCACCTGCAGACCCGTCGGGGAGAACGTGGCCCCAAGTCAGCAGCGCTGTGTTTCCGCCTTATTTCACAGTGTCTTGCCCTTCCTCGCTGTCCCCGAGCCCTGAAAAGTCTGGGCGGCCCTTGGGAATGTACACAGAGATTAGGAGCCTCACAGGTGACCCGGACCCCAGCTTGCCATGAGCCTTCGGCGGGGAAGGGGTGCCGACACGTGGTATTTCCAGAAGGACCGTGTGAGGCTAGGGCTGTTTATTAGCAGCTGGATTTTCATGAAGTGACTGTGACAGCCGATACCGCCAACTGTTGTATCGATCCCGCGGGGGGTGACGTGGATGAAACGAGGTCGTGTGTGCACTTTGGAAACTGAAGTCCTGAGCACGTGGAAAACGGCTTTAGTGTTGTCCTACAGCCATCGCTCACAGAAACGAAAGGACATTTGAAGTTTCAGAAACAAAAAGGGCCACGGGCACTTTGAGAATGTGTTCTAGAAATTTCTTGTTTTTCTAAACCTTGACTCGTCTCTTGGGCTTCCATCCGAGGGCTTGTGCTTCGGGGGGTCGTCACCAGTTTTTATGAGAAAGAGACTAGACATCCTGGAATTTACAAGTGGAGGGAGAGGCCGTCCGTGCACCTCACTTAGTGACAAGACCGAGCTGCCTGTCGGGGACACAGCTGGTCACACAGACAGCCTCCTTATGTTGGTCGGGACTCGCTTTAGAAAAGAGTCACGTTTGTAACTTACTGATCAGTTTCACAATGTTTCCACGTCTTTGTCCGACGTTGTCAGGTAATAATCCTGGGTTTATGGCAACTACAGCATTTCCGTGCCCCATCTCCTGTCGCAGAGAGAGACCCTCAGAGTCTTCTGGGGGTGGTTTTCTGTGTTGCTTTATTTCAAACGTTTAAAGGCTTATTCTGTTTTGCCGTGTTGTAATATCGCAGCCTGGGATAATCGTGTCATGTTGTTGGGCGAGCATTTGTGGAGCGGTATTGAGACTGGGGTGGAAACCACATTATGAGTTAGTACCGTTACCCGTTTCATTGGAGCTGAAACCGAGAGAATGAGTTTAGGAATAATTGGGTAATCAAAGTGAATTAAATCAAGAGGGGGAAAATGTCAGTCTGGCATCAAACGGGGAAGCGCTACACTTCCACATCTGTGGCCTTTATGCATTTTAATCAAGTCTAAATTATGCTATTAAGACTTATTTTTGCTGCATTTCCTTGCTCAGACGCAGCAGACTTTGTATTCATCTCTGGATAATTCTGGAAACATTGACGCATTCCCACGATTTCCAGGGAAGAGCCACCTGACGTGGTGGCCACCCAGCTGCTCGGAGCTGCCGTTAGGTTCCCACCGGGTGTGGGGTGCAGGCCGTGGCCCCAGTGTGGGTGGGTGCTGTGTGGACGTCATTGCGTGGCCCCAGGAAAGTCGGTGTCGGTGGGGTCTGCTTGATGTCACTCCGCTGTAACAATAGCGTGTGGGCCATTGGGACGCAGACACCGGGCCACAGCAATGTGCCGGGTCTTGCTTTCTGGCATCTTCGCTGTGTTTCCTGGGGTGCGCTGGGGGTGGGCGGGGATCCTGCCTCTCCAGTGAGAAATCTGTTTAGCCTAATTAGTAATGGTTTTTTCCGGATACCTCTTAAATCTGTAAAGTGATAACATGCTGAATTATGGAGTGACACAGCCCCACATTCACAAACACAATTAACTTAGAAGCCTTTGGTTTGCTTTGTTGAATTGTTGGTTGTGTGTCGTGTCTGAAAATTTGTCTTAAACCTGTTCGTTTGCTCTGAGTGCTTTCTCCGTGTTTTCTGTGTGGTTTTGGTTGGACTCTCAGGTCCCCAGGAATGTGGCTGTCCTTGTGCCAGGGGGAGGGGACAGCGCTGGGCAGAGGGGACAGCACCGGACGGGCCTCCCCAGGAACCGGCCGCTGGCTCCAGAACAGAGGTCAGTGCCCAGAGCGCCGGCCACAGCTCTCCCCTCCAGGCTCGGCTCCTAATTTACAGAAGTCAGAGTCTGCCTGTTTAAGGCTCACCCGTTGGGCCAAGGGCAGGACTGTTGTGCTCATGCCCAACAGTCATTTGCAAAGACTCTTAATCCTAGAGCATCATAGGAAACAATCTTGAATATTTTTGGAAATTAAGGTGGTTCTAGGAAATCAGGAGGTTACCATTTTATGAAGCTCTATGTTTTTGTTCTTTAGGGAACTGGTTGAATATTAACGTAACAGCTTACCTTCACTTATTATGCACTTGCCGTGTGCTAGTCATTGCTTTATGTCTATGCCTCATCTAAATTACACAATAGCCCTAGAAGTAGGCACTTATAATAGCCACGTTACATATGAAGAAACACAGAGAGGTTAGGTAACTTGGCCAAGATCACACAGCTAGAAAATGGCAAAGTCAGGATTCAAAGCACACAGTCTCACCCCACAACCTGTGCCCTTAGGCATCAACTATGTTATTGGAAGCAACTGTATGTTTTCAATAGAATGACAGGGCAGGGTGTATTTAGAGCAGTGTTTTTTAAACCTGTTTGACTGTGAACCGCTGAAACAGATGTATTTTACATTGCAGACGAACAGCTAATGAAACCACACGAAACGGTCCTCCCGTTTACCCTGTGAGAGCCACTCTGACTTTTCCTTTCTATTTCATTTCCAAAAAGTGCCCGTTGTGACCCTTCAAATAGGTCTCGTCATACCGTAAGGCCACAACATGCAGATCAACCGCTTCTGACAGTCCTGGATGTCAGCTCACTCTTCAGGGGGCCTGACCTCGGTGGTTTGTGGAGTGAATTTCTCCCAGTGCCCAGTGCTGTACGATGGTTCAGCATATAAATAGATTATAGCAATCCCCTTTTCTCCTTCTTCCCTTTTCTTTTTAAAAACAAAGAGCTGAAATGCCATCAAACACGGAGATTATTTCGACTGGAACAGAGAGGGTCAAGAACCACTTAATGACGATCTTGTGAGGGAAATGCGGGTCACGAATCAACTTTTATAAAGCGAATTACGTTTTCCCGTAGACTTTAATTGTAACTGTGACAGTGTTAGGTTGCCATTTCTACCGAGTTCTGACTCTGAGACCTCCTCTAAGTCCTGCGAGGGCCTTCCGTGGCCCACCCTGGCTTCTGCAGGGGAGGGCGGGCCTGGGACGGGCCGGCCTCCTCCCTCCCGGTGAGCGGAGGCATCCGTGGCCGCCGGGGGCCACCTTGCCTGGTCCTTCCAGCCTTTCCCGGCACGTGTCCGGCGGCCCCCGGACTGTCTGTCGTCGGGGCCGGGATCCTGTGCGTGTTCGAGCCCGACCTCGCCCAGGACAGGCCGCCAGGATGTGAAGACGACGTCCGGGTGGCTGTGCGGTGGCCGGAAGCTTCCGGCGTGCCAGGCGGCTCCGTGTCATCGACCTGGAGCGCTGTGTGCGCGGACGCTGGTGTCGGGGGTTGGTCCGTCTGCCGGCCGGTTTTGCTTCGTGTCGTCTCTTCTGTGTTGCTCTTCTGTTGCTGCACACACACCACCAGTTCCTGTGCTTCCGGGATCCGACAGGCTGTTGGTCCACGCGCTCGCTCAGGAGATGAGCTAAGGGGCGCCCGGGGGGCTCAGTCCGCGAAACGCCTGACTGCTGGTCTCGGCTCAGGTCGTGAGCTCACGGGTGTGAGGTGGAGCCGGGCGGCAGGCTCGGCGCTGACAGCGCAGCCTTCCTGGGACTCCGTCTCCCTCTCTCTCTGCCGCTTCCCGCTCGCTCGCCCGCTCCCTCCCTCCCTCTCCCTCTCAAGTAAATAAAAATAAAATAAAAAGGTAAGCGAAGGTCACTCTGAGGGCAAAGGATCTCGGAGGCGGCAGAGCTCCAGGGGCGGAAGGCGCGGTGAGCAGGCGGTCAGACGGGCCTCGCCGCGGTCTCAGGGCCTACCTGGCTTCTGGCTCCACGGGCCGGGCCACCCAACCTCCAGGGTCTTCAGAGTAGGACGGGGGTGAAGGTTTTCCCTTCTGGTGAAGAGGCGTTCGTTCTCCTGTGAGATGCTCTCAGAGAAACCCTGTCCGCAGAGAAAGCGGATTCGGCCCAGGCGAAGCCGGGTCTGTTCAGACCGACGGAGGAACGTCCTCGTGGTGTGGTGAGGGACTCCCGGGGCCCGCGACCTTCCCGCCTTTACTCTCGTCTCTGAGGACAAGTGTCCCGTGCTGTCCAGGGCCAGTTCCGCCTCAGGAGCCGCTCGCCGGGCCCCGGCCGCGGCCTCCCCGGGAGAAGGCTTCGGCGCCCGAGTGCGGCACCCGCCACGCTGTGGTCAGTGGGAGCTCGGTGACCGGCTCGCCGGGGTCCGGGTGTTGTGGGTGACGCATCTCGCCCGCACCGTGCACCGGGACGTGTCAGTGCTGTGGGACCACGAGGGTTGTGTCCCACGGAGGCACTAACAGTTCACCACTGCTGTTTGCTCTGTCCTGTCCGGACAGCTGTGGAGACCCAAACACGTTCACAAACGTCCTTTCCCTCAAAGACTTTGCAGAGTCGTGAAGACGTGAGCCAGGAGAGGCCCCGTGGGCGGCCGTGGGGGTGGCTGGCGTGGAAGGGGCTGTGGGGGGGTGCATGGGGGTCGGGATTCCGAGCCCGGGTGTGGTTCCAGCCTCTGCCCCCAGCCCAGCATCCCCCCCCCACCCCAGACACCAGGGCTCTGACCCCGACCCCTGGGGGGGTCTCATGCCCACCAGTGACACTGACGGGGGTGCTGGGGGCTGGGCTCGGTGCCGCTCTGGATTCAACTGCAAACGTGCAGGCGCATCTGTTTAAACTTCGGCGGGGACGCCCTTTCCTCGCTGGCCCCAGATCCTCTCACTAAGCGAATGCATAAAAAATCAATTTTTGTGTCTATTCTGTAGCTTCCTGCAAAGACTCACACAGCAGTTTACAGAGGGATAGAGCCGGCCCCGGTTCTAAATTGATTTGGCTGCATTGGATACAGTCCTCCTTCCTCCAACATGACTTTTCAGTTATGATAAAGCCCAAAGATTGCTTTTCACGCCTCTTTTGGTTTTAGGGTTCTTTCTGGACTTCTTAGGGTGCTCACGGCTAAACTGCCTGGTGGGTTGACTCCAAAGTAGCCAGACGGGAAGTCAGGACCCCCGTGAACCCGGGGTTTTGATGCATGTCTTTGTATGTGAAGGACCCTCGGGGCCTGCTGCTAACTTGCGGCTGGAAGAAAAGGGAAGGAGGAGATCTTTCCTCCTGTTCCCCCGAGGGCCAGAGCACCAAGTACAGAGCTTTCTGGACGTTTCCTGGGGCCACAGCGCTGGGCAGGGACATCAGTGCCAGTGGAGGGGACGCCAGACCGGGGGCTGTCACAGGCCGGGACTGCCCACCAGGCTGCTTCCTGGGACTCGGCTCTGGAGAGAAACAATGTCCCCTGGGACGAGGGGTCGACTGGCTCTCCTGTCATTCACGTCCTTAAAGTGTCCGAGTCCTTTAGGAAGATGGCACGAGCCTGGGACCCCGGGAGGGAACGGGGCCAGGAGGAGAGGGCTCTCCCTACTCCCCCCTGCTCTCTCACACACGTGCGTGCACGCACACATGTGCACTCACACGCACACATGCACACACTCTATAAGGAACTGGTTCACGCGGGTGTGTGGGCTGGGAGGTTCAAGATCTACCTGGCAACCTGGTCACCCAGTGGGGGCCGATGACGTGAGCTCTGGTCTGAGGATGAGTCTGACAGCGGGAGGAGGTCAACGCGCCAGCCTGACGATGTCTGGCAGAGAGACTTCTCTCTTACTCAACCTTTTGTTCTATTCGGGCCGTCAGTAGATTAGATGAGGCCCACCCACGTCAGGGAGGGCCGTCCGCTGTACTCCGTCTACCCACTCACGTGGTGATCTCATCCAGAGGACCGTGTGACCAGATGTCTGGGTGCCGTGGCCCGGTCACGTTGACCCATAAGGTGGACCGTCACACGGACTGTCCCTTGTGCGTACACGCCGCGTTCTGAATTGGATTTAGGAGGAATGGCCAGGAGGTACCACCTCCCAGGGCTTGTTAAAAAGGAAAGTACCCTTTTCTGTTTCCCCCAAAAGAAACCTATCAGAAATCACCCGGGAACTCTCTCCTCCCGCGTAAGCTGTGGCCGCTCACTTCCAAAGCATCCGCAGGATTTGGAGCCCGGACGGCAGGCTGCCAGGACCCTCCGGGCAGGCCCCCCCGTCCCCAGTGGGTGTGCGTCCGGTGGGCTGACCCCCACGTTGCAGAGGACGGCTCTGTGGAGAAGCAGCCCCGGCTGGGGACCGACCCGCCGGGGGTACTTTGGAAAGTGGTGTCTCGAGCTCTGGCAGGCCGTGAGAGGCGACCGTCTGGCTCGGTGGGGTCAGTGGTCCGGATGAAGAATGGTCTCTTGGGGTGCCTGGGTGGCGCAGTCGGTTAAGCGTCCGACTTTAGCCAGGTCACGATCTCACGGTCCGTGAGTTCGAGCCCCGCGTCCGGCTCTGGGCTGATGGCTCGGAGCCTGGAGCCTGTTTCCGATTCTGTGTCTCCCTCTCTCTCTGCCCCTCCCCCGTTCATGCTCTGTCTCTCTCTGTCCCAAAAAAAAAAAAAAAAAAAAAAAAAAAAAACCGTTGAAGAACGGTCTCTTACGCCATCCCGTCCTCCGACCTCGGTCCCTTCACCTGTTCTCACTCCCTCCTCTGTGTCGGCGGCTGGGCCCGTCCAGCGGCGTCCTGATCCTCAGACCGTTGGAAACGGAACGACGCAGCGGCTGGTCCCTGGGAGGCAGCGGACAGGGCGGTGGTTTTTGAAGGGAAGGATTAGTAAGGAGAGCACAGAACCAGGCCCGTGAGGAAACTGCGTCCTCGCAGCATGGTTCTCTCGTTAATTACGAGAGCAGGAGTCCTTCTGACGGATCACGGATGCTCAGCTCTCCCCTGGGGCATCTGTCCTTTTCTCAGAGACAGCGGCTTCCTGGCTGGGGCAGGGAGGTGTGCCGGGCCGAGGGGTGGGTGCCTATGACGGGCAGTCGGTGTGGCTCCCTGGTTAGTGGGTGTGAGGGAAGCATGTGGCTCAGCCACATCCCCACCCGCTCTGGCCCTACACTGCAGAGGCACGAAGGGGGAGGTGTGTGCAGGTGCAGGTGGGAGGAAGGTCGTCAGGAAGTAAGGAACTCCGTCCACGCGGGTTGGGAGAAAGGCGGGGCCGGGAGGGTGTTAGGAGAGAACGGGTCTGTGCTGGGGGAGAGCCCTTCACGCCCACCTCACCCGCGGAATACCTCTTCCAGCCAGCCAGCCAGCCATCCATCATCCACCCACCCATCCATCTCCCCTCCCTCCCTCCCTCCCTCTCTCCCTCCTCCATTAGCAGCACCTGTGGAACGCCCCTTACTACACAACATGCCGGGGGCTGAGGAGGTGAAGAATAAGACACAGCCTCCCCTCCCCGCCCCCCCCACCGACCCAGAAGTTCACAGCGCAGCGGGGGAGGACGTGAGGTAGACCACAACGCTGCCAGGGTGAGGAGGACTCTAGGAGAGGTGGGCACAGGTTCCCTGATGGGAAGAGAGGCTCCTGGTCAGACTCTGAAGGCGGAGGGATGGTTCCCGGGGAGGCACCCCTGAAGCCAGTCCTGGAGGGTGGACACGTTTTGGGGACCATCCTTCCCTCAGTGGGTTTTCTGGGAGGCCCCCTTCCTGCCTCAGTGGAAGATGAGCCCCCCTCCCCCCCACAGGGCTGGACCCCCTCCCCTGCGCCTCCCCGTCCCTCATCTGTGGACTTTCTTTCTCCCTGCTGCGTGGAGACAGGCTCAGATCTCTTTGATTTTAAGATCTTAATACAATAATAGGAAAGCCCCTCCCGTGACCCTAATGCTTCAGCCGCGGGATGACCCGGGATGGCTTCAGCCGCGTTCTGCCGTGTACACTGAGTGCCTTGGAGGACAAGCCGGGCTGTCTGCACCCTTCCAGCAGTCCCTTCCTTTCTGCAGTCCCTTCCAGCCTGGCCGCGCCCCCGTGCCCGGTGTGTCTCCTGCCCTTGCCCAGCCGCCTGCCTGCCTTCCTTCCTGTGTCCTCCTGGCCTTCGTGGGTGCCGCTGTCTCAGCCGTGTGCCACGTGGCTTCCTCTCACCGTCTGTTGCCCGGAGGCCACCCAGCTGTGCTTCCAGCTGCCGTCTGTGCGCAGACATGCGGCTCAGACTTGCTCCTCCGGCTGGTCACCCCCACCTTGCCTGGGTGTCTCCAGACCCAGACTCCCCGCACCCCCCTTTGGCCCCAGGTGGTTTTCACCGCGTCCCGTCCCCCTGCATGCAGGCTCAGCGCCAGAACCTGGGGCCATCCTAGATGCCTCCCTTAACTCGTTCCCTCACCCCTGCTGCCATCCCTTCCGTCCCTGAATTTGCGCTTCTGCGTCCGTAGTATCTCCTGCGGCCTCTCTGCGCCACTCCTGCCTCTTCTGGCCTGTCGTTTCTCGCCACGACTGCTGCAGTAGCTTGAGACTCCACATGCCTCAATTGCTGGCCCTCCCAGGAGCTGGACTGGCTGCCTCAGAGCCATTTGGAGAGCCTTCCAGAAGCACAGCCCTTTGCCCCCCACCCTGAGAGCACCGGGACCAATGAGTCTGCCTTTCACAAACTGTCCCTGGATCCTGACATAACCTGGTACCTGGGAGTTATTTCTGATGGTCTTCCTGCCTCCTGCCTAGTCTGTGCAAGTCTGTCCTCTGCCTGGGTGAGGAGAAGTCATTCGGAGACACGCGTCTGGTCCCCGTTATTCCTTTGTTCAAGCTCTCAGTCCCTGGGGTTAATATCCAAAGTATATGAGGAACTCACATAACACCAAAAAAAAAAAAAAAAAAAAAAAAAAAGAAAAAACAACAACAAAAACCCAAACAATCCAATTAAAAAATGAGCAGAGGACATGAACAGACATTTCTCCAAAGAAGACATCCAGATGACCAACAGATGGATGAAAAGATGCTCAACATCACTCATCCTCAGGGAAATGCAAGTCAGGCCGCGATGAGCTGCCGCCTCACACCTGTCAGAATGGCTCAAATCAACAACGCAAGAAACAACAGGTGTCGGCGAGGATGTGGAGAAAGGGGACCCCTTGTGCACTGGTGGTGGGAATGCAAACTGGTGCAGCCACTCTGGAGAGCAGTGTGGATGGAGGTGCCTCAAGAAATTAAAAATAGAAATTCCATGTAATCCGGTAACTCTACTACTAAGGATTCACCCATAGAAGATGAAAACACTAATGCAGAAGGACACTCGCACCCTCGTGTTTATTGCAGGGTTATTTACGATCGTCAAGCTACAAACAGCCCCAGTGTCCACTGACCGATGAATGGACAAAGAAGTGGTATACACACAACGGAATATTATGCAGCCACAAAAAGAATGAAATCTTGCCATTTGTGACAACATAAATGGACCTTGAGGGTGTTATGCTCAGTGAAATAAATCACAAAGAGAAACAAATATTCTAGGATTTCGTGGAATCTAAAACACAAATGGTCCAGAGCACACATGTGGTTGCCGGCGGAGAGGGGTGCAGGGAGCAGCGCGGGGAGAGCGGGTCCGGGGAGAACAGTCACAGCACTGTGAGTGCTGTCACAGTGATGTGTGGTGAAGATGTGTGGTGACGACGGCAGCTCCGCTCATGTGACCACAGCCTCACATGCACACTGCGGGCTCACCGTGTTGTGCACCCAACACTAATGTGACCTCGTGTGCCAGCTGCAGCTAACAGCACAGGACTCCGTTCCTGCCGTGACACCCCGCTGCCCCCCGCCCCCCCCTCCCTCGGCAACCAAGCCCTGGGCTCCCTCAGCTGTCCTCTCTGCCTCCTGCCCCGCCCCTGGCTCCACCTCCCGCCCCGCCCCTTCTGGCTCCACCTCCCGCCACGCCCCCTGCTCCAGCTCCGCCTCCCACTCCGGCTCTGCCTTCTGGCTCCGCCTTCCCTTCCCTCCACCCCACCCCCTGCACCTCGGCTCTGGCTCCTCCCCCTTGGCCCGCCCCTGGCTCCGCCTCCCACTCCAGCTCTTCCTTCCAGCTCCGCCCCCTGCTCTGGCTCCTCCTCCTCCCGCCCCTCCCAGCTCCACCTCCCACCCCGCCCCACAACCCTGCCTCTCACCACCTGCCTGCCTTCCGGATTCAGCCTCCTGCTCCGCTCCTGACTCCGCCCCCAACTCCACCTCCCACTGTGGCTCCGCCTCCCGCCCCGCCCTCGGCTCCCGCTCTGCCTCCTGCTCTCTGCTTCCTTCTCGCGCCGAAGGTTCCCCTGGACAGGACACCCCCACCCCACAGCGACCCAGAGGCCCATCCCCCCTGGCTGGCGGGCAGCTGCTCACCAGGCCCTCGCCTGCCCCTTGCCACCCCTCCCTGGCCGCCTGGGGCTGTTGGACTGCAGGCAGTCGACCTGAGCAATACTTTGAGGCGATCGACTGTGTGCTTTCCTTCCAAGTGAAGACAGGACCCCATCATTTAAGGACACTGTGCTGCCCTCCCTGCGGGCACCTGCCAGGTTTCCCCTCTGCTCTGACACCTGCACAGGCTCTCCCTCCAGCTATAACGTCTGCAGACCCCCGGACACCCGCCCACTGCCTCCTCGCTTGACCCGGCCCTCCAGGGTCACCTCAGTATGCTTCCCTTCCCCAACACGGTTCATTCATTCTTCAAACGTCTGGGTAGCTCTTTCTGTGCAGGACCGGGATGGACTGTGGGCCGCAAACATGAAGGGCTCACAGCTCAGCACGGACCGTGCTGTTCCCCACACTGTTCCCTGCAGGGCTGGTCTCATGGGTTAGGAAGCCACCAGGACCTCGGGGAGCCTCCAGGAGGCCTGGCACAAGGGAAGGAGCAAAGGGCAAGGGGCGGGGAGGGGAAGGGGCGTTCACTGCTCAGGCCAACCCTGCCAGGACGCCATCCCGGCCTCCCCGACAGCGTTGTTCTGTCCCTGGAGTGTCGTCAGTATGTCCTGCAGGGCCTGGCTCAGGTTCCACCACCTCCTTCCTGTCTTTGTTCTGTGGCTTCAGCTCCTCCAGCCTCCACAAAGGGTGGGGTCGGTCACGAGGACTCCCGCCAGCACCGTCCCGAGTCACAGAGAGGGCTTCTATTCTCGTCTCTCGTGCTGTGTAGCCGCGTGGCCACGGCGTGTGGAATGACAGTGTCTGTCCCTGACGTGGGCAGGCCCTCGGCGTCCGGGGGATGCATTCAGAGGCACCTTTTCTTCTCTCTGTCAATGTAGGGTTCGATGGCCTTCAGGCGTGCACGGACCCAGGCGTCCCCGAGAACGGCTTCAGGACGCCCAGCGGAGGGCTGTTCCCTGAGAGCTCTGTCACCCAGTTTCACTGTGAAGACGGGTTCAAGCTGAAGGGCTCCACAAAGAGACTGTGCGTGCGACACCCTAACGGCACCCTCGGCTGGATCCCCAGCGATAAGCCCGTCTGTGCGCGAGAAGGTAAAGTGCGCGCCCTGCCCGCCCCGTCCGGGCAGGCCGATACCCCGGGCCGCGCCATCCGGCCCAGCCTGCATGCGGATGGGAAGGCGGTGTGGCCAGGGCTGGGGCCCGGGATGAATTCGCCCCCGTGGCAGGAGGGACCGTGTTCCTCCTCTGCCCCAGTTCCAACCCCACTCGTCACCGTTTTCGTCCGTGTGAGCGAGCGGGTGGGAGAATGTTAGAGCCGCTCACTGTGCGCAGCCTCAGTCCATACGGAGACGCACGTTTTGGACATGAGCCACGTAAGGAGGGAGTACCGCAGGGCCAGCCGACCTGGCGGGCGTTTGTTTCTGGCAAGTATCCTGCTTGAGACGCGGCAGTCACTTACCGTTCGTGCCAGCCTACGCCTGCTGGTCGAAACGGCTTTGCTTGTAGGTGCGTAAGGTCCGGAAGGGAGCCCTGGGTGCAGCTGGTTGGGGAGGCGCGATGCAGTTTGTGTGTCTGAGGCCGGCAGAGCCTGGGTCTCTCGGTTCAGTGTCCGTCGTTGATTTTGGTTTAGCACGGAGCTGTCACCGCGGCATGCGGGCTGTTACTCTGAAGGAGCCGAGATCCTTCTTGTGAAGGTCTCTCCGTAGCTGACTTGGGGAGGCCTTGACGGGGCACCGGCTCAGCCCTCCTGGGGACTGCGGCCTGCCCCCAGAGTTCGCCCTGCCCTGGCTTTGAATTTCAAGGTTTTTTGTTTTTGTTTTTGTTTTTTTAAAGAGAAAAAATTAGCGCAAAGAATTAGGGTGAAATAAGTCAGAGAAAGACGAATACCGCGTGATTTCACCTTCGTGTGGATTCTGAAGAGCAAACCTGACGAATAAATGGAACAGAAGAGAAACAGACCCCCCGACAGAGAGAATCCCAAGCAGGCTCTGAACCCTGAGATCATGACCTGAGCCGAGACGAGGAGTTGGACGCCTCCTTGAGCCACCCAGGCACCCTGTACATTCAGATTTTCTGCTCCCGTGCAGCCCGTGCAGGCTATGGTTTCCATAAGGTTCTACTGATTAAAAGTGTGTTTGGTTTGCAAATCCTGACTTTCTTGCCAAAATCTGTGCCCTACGGTCTCAGTGTTTAAAATCTGGACAAGCTCAGGAACATCTGAGGGCAAAGAGGACACGTGGGCTTCGTGGTTATTGCCCGGAGATGGGGAGACCTTTCTGTATTTCAGTCCTGGGGGAAAAAAAAAAGATGGCCCCTTTCCAGGCCTCCATAAGCACGTAGTCTGTAGTAATTCCAGAAAGGGAAGGAGCGTCTGCTGTGGACAGCCCCAGGTGTACGGGGAGGGCCGTGCTCCTGGGGTGCCCCGGGGACCGCCAGCCTTTCCTTCCACAGCCGAAAATAAGACCACCCTTTCCACAGAGGGTCCAGACATCGTGTTGTGCTCTCAGGATCGGTTCAGAGAGTTCGGAAGAACAGAAACCACCTTTCTAAGTAGCAGCCGTTTCTCAATAATAATGGTAACCTTGGGCTTTGGGAGACGTGCGGGAAGGGGTGTCCTGTGCTGCTGCGACGGTGGAGACGTGCGTCGCTGTTCGTGGACCGCGGGGGCGGGGGCACCGTGGGTGTCCCACAGAGGCGAGAACGCGGAACCGTTCTCCGCTGAGGTGTGCGTGGCCTCCCGCCCCGGCCAGGACTGTGCCGTGCGGATGCCGGGCTGCTGAATTCCTCGGTTCCCTCCGTCCGGGCGTCAAGGTGCTGAATTTCGGGCGGTAGTAGTAACAGGGGTCAGTCACTGCGTTCAGATAAGCCCTCAACGCTGAGAAGCACTTTCGAGGGGGCAGCCTCCCGGTTAGGAAGGTGAGG
This sequence comes from Panthera tigris, assembly GCF_018350195.1. Taxonomy (NCBI): domain Eukaryota; kingdom Metazoa; phylum Chordata; class Mammalia; order Carnivora; family Felidae; genus Panthera; species Panthera tigris. The sequence continues at coordinate 991,272 of NC_056678.1, read as the reverse complement.
CTCAGAGAGGTTCACTGGCTTTGTCCCGGTCACATAGCAGACGTGCAGGCAGCAGGCTTGGAGCCGCGGGTTTTCCCCTGTGAGGTCGTGTCACGGAGGCCACTCACAAGGACGCGTGGTTACTACAGGTGGCGGTGTTGGTGCTCAGGGCGGAGGGACTCAGAGGAACGTGGGGCCCAAACGCCGCTTCTGATCTGGTTTTTGTCGGACCCAAAGAGAAACCGAGAGCCTTCCCGGAGTTAAATGGCGATTTAGGGACAGACCTGGTCCAGCCCCTGGTCTTGTCGCTGTCACCTGGACCCCTCCCGGGCTGTCACGCTGGCGGCCAGTCCTGCCTGAGATGCGGATTTTTGAAAAGTAGGTTTAGATGCAGGAAAATGCGTTGTTATCCTGCTACAAGCGCCCTACAGAAGCGAGGTGGCACCTCCCTGGCTCGCCCGGATGCCCGCTGACTCCACCGCGCTCCACCTCAGCCCCGATTCCAGTCTTAAGCGTTCCCTCCGAGAAAACGACCGAGTTTCAGGTTTGGACTCATGGGACTGATCACGTAGGCGGTGGAGTTTTACGGCACTGAGACCTTCCACCCTACAGATGCGGAGACGTCCTCTCCAGGCTGGTTCCGAGAGACCGGAGCCCCCACGGCCCGAAGCAGAGCTGAGGACGGTCACTGTTCAGGGAGCAGGGGAGGCGGCGGTGTGGTGGAGGGGACTGAAAACACACCCCACGGGTGCAGGGCGGTGATGTGGTAAGTCCAGAGCCCAGGGGACAGGGTGAGAGCCACCGTTGGGCCTCTGCTCAGGTCTGCTGGGGGACACCTGCCCGCGGGTAAACAGCCCTCGCCCAGTTCTCACTGGGGGTGAAGGCTGACTTTGCCTGAAGCCACCTGACGAACACTTACTGGACTCGTGTCAAACCAGGACGCGGAGAGGCCGTCCCTCCCCTGACAGGGGCAGGGTCAGTGTTGTGACTCAGACGACGGTTTGCACACGTAAGGAAGGGGTGTGTTTACAAGATCAGTACCCAAATGAGACTACAATAAGAGTAATTCGAATCTACTTAGGTTATGAGAAAATAGCACATGGGGGCTGGGGGGGCGGTGGGGATCCACCTGTGTCTTGCCCAAGCGGACGTGCCACCGGTATTCGTGGAAACAACGGCCGGGCAGAGTCCTCTCAGCGCCCTGGCATTGTTACACCGGCTGTGTGGTTTTCAGATGGAGAATGGCCCACAGGTCCCGGCTGGGGGAGCCCAGGTTACCAGGCCGCGATCTACAGCCTTCTGCCCAGGCCCCCCCTCCCTTAGGACCCTCATCCGGGAGGGCGTTTGGGACGTTCACGAGAGTCAGACGGCAGGTTGTAGCTTCGGGTGGATGCAGCTCTTTGTTCAGACAAGCTGGTCCTCTTGCAAAACCACAACCTTCTCTTTTCCGCCTGCGGCTTCTCTGCTGGAGGCTTTGGAGGCAGACGGACCCGTGCGTGTTTACGCAGCGGGGTTTAGATGCTAAAGGAGCTGTGATCTGCGTGCGGCCGGACACGGTTCTCTTGTCCCCATAGCGGCTCCGTGGATGGTCACGGTCACGCCGACGTCGGTCTCAGGCAGACGCGCAGCGAGCAAACCAGATGGGCGTCCGGCAAATGAGGCGTCACAGGTCTCAGACAGGTTCACACGGGGCTCGTCCCGAGCAGGCGCCCAGACCGCACCTCTGGGGCGCCTTCCTGACAAGGGTGCAGCCATCGGAGGCGCTGTGACCCGGACCGTGGGGGGGACCCTGCCTGTGGCCGGCCGGGTGGTTCCTTCTGCCCCAGGAGGAGCGGGGGTGCGTGGGGGACAAAGGGTTGTTCGAGCTGCACGTGCACGTGCCCCGAAAGTGCCGCCCCTGTCCGGAGACCCCCAGGGCCTTTCTGGCCATGAGTACGACTCCTGGAATGGCCAGGGGGGAGGGGAGCCTCGTGGCCCTTGTAGGCGGGAGGCCGGGGCCCACGCTCTGCATGCTGGCCGGGCTCCCGATGCGCTTTGTCTGCTCGTCTGCGGGGCCCCCGCAGCCTTAGGCCGTCTGGGTAAGGTTTGCATCCCTCAGGTGGGCGTTTGCTGAGAGTACTCACGCTGAGCAGCTTCGGGTTTCTGGGTCTTTGTGTGGCTTTTCCTGACATTTCGGCTCTAGGTGCGTTTGGCTGAAGCCATTCGGACTCATTCACCCCCTGGAAAGCACGTGTAAACCCTCCCGTTTTTCCTATTGGCTTGGTGCGCTTTTTATCAGCACCCGGAACCTGCCCCACGCCCGTCACTCAGGTGCACACACCCGGCCACCCCCAGTGCACACCTGGGCGTCTGCGTGTTACCTGTGCATCTGGGCGTCTGCCCCTCACCTGGGCATCTTCGTGTTACCTGGACGTCTGCTCGCTACCTGTTACCTGGGCGCCTGCACCTTACCTGGGTGCCTGCTCGTTACCTGGACGTCTGCGCGTTACCTGGGCATCCCTTCCCCACCAAGAGCGCTGTGTTTTAAGGAGGGTCGACGTGTGCACTGGGGACCGTGCACTGCCTCCTGAGGTTCCCACCTAGCCCCACGAAGCAGGTGTTACGACCTTACTTTCCAGACGAGAAAGTGCAGGTGAGAGGGGCCTCCCAGGAAGCGAGTCCAAGAGCGGGATTCAGATCCAGGCGTTGCCCCCGAGATGATGACCTCCAGGGGAGGGGGGAGCGGGTGACATGTGTCCTCCTGACGCCAGACCCACGCCCCTTGGGGGAGGCGTCGTGTCTGTTCGTTCAGGCCCCTGGTTCCCAAAGTGTGTGCCGTGGGCTCCTCGTCTCAAGAACTTGCTAAGAATACATCCTCAGGCCTCCGGACTTGGAAGGTGAGGAGTGAGAGCAGCTCTCTGCATATTTTTTTAAACTCCTGAAAACAGCTTGAGGCCCACACATGCCGGGACGTGCCAGAGTGTTTTCCCGGGGGGAGGACACGACGTTCTCTGGTGTGAGGCAGATCCTGGGAGATGAACTCGTACGGTCAGAGAGCGCCTGTGCCGGCACTGGGACTGGGACCAGCGTCCGGACTCCTCGTTCAGTGCTCTTCCTGCAGAGCCCCCGGGGAGCCTGAGAAAGAGCGGGGTCTGGAACGTCCTCCAGGAGGCTATCAGTTGTTCTGGGCGGCGAAGATGGGAGCTCACGGGGCTGAATCCCACTTGCCAGCAGCATTTTCCACCTCCACTGTCCTCATCTTCTGGATGTGGCCGACGTGGCCTGGAGCACGGGTCTCCACGTGTCCCCTCCCCGCAGACCGAACGGGGGACAGGCCATCCCTGCAGCAAGCACTATGTGTAAGTTCTTGCTAAGGGGCTTTGACGCCTGGAGACCTGACCAGGGCTCCTGTAAAAGACAAAGGGTTCGGTACAAGGTTCTCCGAGCCTCCCAGGGGCAAGTGCAGAGTGCGTTTACGTAGTATCGTCATGTTAGCAATTTTAAGTGAGCAGATGCGGCCTCACTCGTGGCCAGTGAGGGTGGCGGGTAAGCCCCGTGCCCTTGAACGCAGGGGCACAGCCGTCGTTCAACAGCAGCGCGTCCCGCTCCTTCTGGGTCACCTTCTGCGGTCACCCCTGGGTCAGGGCGAATGTCCCCCGGCTCCAGGGCTTCACCAAGACAGAGACGCTCTAAGAATGTTTATTTACAGTCCTTTTCTGCACGTGTGTATCTTCCATCACCGGAAATGTCTCGTTGCTTTGGGCGTGGGCATCCGGCAGCAGCTGTGTCCACAGGGACGGGCACCTGCTTGTCCCCGGGTTGCTGCGTCCTCACTGCCGTCTCCTCAGGCGGGAAAGCAGAGTGGTGCACGTCCCCGCCCCCGGGACCCCCATCCCCGTCCCCATCCCATCCCTGGACCCCCGTCCCCGCCCCCAGGACCCCCATCTCCAGGAGCACTGTCCCTTCTCATTTGTGCTGTCCCCATCCCCCCCTTCTCCTCCCCCGTCTCTTGTGGCTTCAGTGCGAGTTTGGTTTACTTTCTTAAAAAGATTTCAACTTAACGTGGTCATGACGTGAGAGCAAAAACAAATCCAGAGCAAATAAGGTCACGGTGGGGAGACACAGAGGGGATGAGTGACCTAAATGACCGTTATCATCCCTACAGGGTGACGGCTGGACACCACAGACAGGTTCGCTCAGCGGCACAGCCCTTGCCAGCTGCCCGAAGTGTCCCCGTGTCCGGGGGCGCCGGGGTCCTGCCCGGTCTGAGCAAGGGCCGTGGAGGTGGGCTTGTGGGAGTGTCAGTGTCCCTCTGCTCACGCAGAGGACCCCGGTCAGACCGAGTGCAAAGGGCGCATGATTGTCAGGAGCCCCCAGCACCAGGCAGATGGTGTGGATTCCCCAGAAAGCAGGTTTTCCCGGGCTCGAAGGTGAAACCACCCAGATTAGGTTGGCTGCTTGTGAAGAATGGAGTGCTTCCCACCCGCGTCCTTCCACACCCACCGCAGGGGGACTGATTCTCCTGGCGCCAGGGCTGGGCCACGCCCATAGTCCCACCCGAGCCCACGTGTGCTGGGGACCCGCCTGGGCCTCCGGCGCGGAGCCCACGCGGGGAGGCTGTGCTGATGCCGCCTTCGCCGGGGTTCACGGCACTGCCCCGGGGGCGTGCGGGGAGCGCCTCTGCCCCGCGCGGTGCCCCAGGCGTCTGGACTCGGCAGGTCCTCAGGAGACACTCCAGGCGCAGCCGGTGGGTAGAGGGTATGGGGACCATCTGCTTTCACGTCCCTGCGAGCTCAGCTCTGGGAAACAGGTGTTTTCTGTCACCTCCTCGTCGCTGAGAGTGAAGGCGACATTCCAGAAGGTGGGAAGAGACGTCAAGTTCCTTCACCCGTGGAACGGTTGAGACTGTTGACCGAGAGAAAAGTAGGTCTGTGTTCTGGGCGGGGCAGCCTCTGCCTTCGGGAGATGGTGAGGGTTCATGGGTTTGGAAATCCAGGTGCCACCCTAGTCAGTTGTCCCCAAGTTCTGCCAGCACTCCCTGCTTGCCCGGCCGGAGGCCCCGGTTCAGCTGGGGGGACTCACTCCCAGTGAACTTCTCGTTCTCTCTGGATTGCGTAGCTGTTTGTGTAAACTCATAGAACATAACCTTTACAGGAAAGCGCACGAAACCCCACAGCCCACAGAATTAGCACACAGTGGACAGCCCCCCGGCCCCCCCCAGGCTGCCCCTCTCCTGGGTCAGGAGCTCGTGTCCTGGTTATCACTCAGCCCAGGCGTGCGCATTCCCAGACACGGCACCACTTCGATTTACCTTTGCCTTATTTTTGAATTCGTATACGTGGAATTCTACATTAGGTATTTTACGTTAGATTTTTCTACTTGGTTGTGAAGTTACGCTGTTTTCCGTGCAGCTGTGGTTGGTACATTTGCAGGGTGTTCTGTTACAAATAGACCAGAACTTGAACATTCTGATGTTGATGGGCCTTCAGGATTTTTCTCACTGGGTCTGTTACAAATAAGTGGCCCGCCCTTATCCGTGGAGGATGTGTTCCAAGACCCCAATGGACCCCTGAAACTGTGGATGGTACCAAACGCTGTGTCACTGTTTTTTCCTACACATACACACCTATGATGAAGTGTAATGTGTAAATTAGATACAGGTGGAGATAAACATAGTAATTAATTATAAAATGGAATAATTATGCAGGGCGCCTGGGTGGCTCAGTCGGTTGAGCGTCCGACTTCGGCTCAGGTCACGATCTCGCGGTCCGTGAGTTCGAGCCCCGCGTCGGGCTCTGTGCGGACGGCTCAGGGCCTGGGGCCTGCTTCCGATTCTGTGCCTCCCTCTCTCTCTGCCCCTCCCCTGCTCACCCTCTGTCTCTCTCTGTCTCAAAAATAAATAAACGTTTAAAAAAATAGAATAATTATAACACCACACCATAATAACAGTATGTGAACGTGGTCTCTGTCTCTAAACGTCTTGCTGTCCTGCCTTCACCTTATTCTGTGAGGACAGTGACGATGAGATGCCCACGTGGGGAGACCACGTGACGTGAGCGACACGGGCAGGTGGCGCAGCGTGTGGTCAGTGGAGGACCATCTGCTTGCCGACATGGACACCAAGGGGAGCGCCGCCGTGCTGCTGCGAATGCTCTTGACCTCACCTCTGGCGCCTGTTCCCCGGCTGTCCCGTGGCGGTGGTGTGGTGTGGACGGTGCCCGTTTCTCCCCACAGTGTCGTGTGACAACGTGCGTGAATGCTAACACCAGGGAAGCTCACCTGAGCCTCGGTGCCCAGTGTTGTCCCTGGGGCTCGGCCACGCAGGCTTGGTTGACCACTCACGGGGCTCGGCCTCCAGCTCCCCAGAGGCCGAGTGGATCCACAGGGACGCAGGCTCCCCAGCCTCAGTCACACCGTCAGCACAGAGCGTCTGCTGTGGCCTAGAGGCTCCCGGTGGACACGCTCGGCTCAGGGAGGGCACTAGGGAGGTCATGACCCAGGACCCGAGGGCAAAGACCGAGCCTCTCTTTGGGTCGGGTAATCCCTCGGTGTGCGGGCCACAGCCGTGCTTCAGAAGCTCTGGGAGCTGCACGTCGCACGAAGCCAACCCCAGATCCCCGCCCTGATCTGCAAGGTGCCGTGTGGTCTGGCCTGTCTGTGGTTCAGACACGCCGACACCCGGCTGGTCCCTGTGCCCAAAACCTCCGTCTCCCGGATCCGTACAACTGAGTCCTTCTTGCCGCTGGGCTGTACTTAACAGATGTCCTCTCCTCAGGGCGCCCGTCCTGTCTTCCCAAATCCGGGGGGCCCTTGGTCAGTGTCCGTGTGACCTTGGCACCTGCTCGTCAGAGCCACCATCGTGCCCGTCGCGCTCTAGCTCACACATCTGCTCGTTTGTTAGCGGTCGCTCTGCACACGGCTGCCACGAGGTGCTGTTCCCGACCGTCTCTCTGTGCCCAGCACCCGGAGCGGGACTCAGCAGCCCGCTGCTGAGTGCGTGAGCGAGCCAGCGAATGGGACAGATGGGCGAGTAAATAAACGGTACAGATGCCGGTGTAAACAAACCCAGAGCCCTGCACAGCAGGACTCCCAGAGGCTGTGCTGTGCGGCCGTGAACGGGGGATCTCGAGTGCGTGCTACCAACTCAGTTCCCGGAAGCACTTTTTGGCGAGCACTGGTGTCTGAAGTTGGCGTTTTAGGGAATCAAATCAGTTTTCACACGGAACCAACACTTAAAAAGGGAGTAAGTCTAGCGTGTGGTGCGCATTCTTAAGACTTTTTTCCTTTTCTGCTCCGTTCTTTAGGACCCCCGTGTGCTAACTTCTTTAGGACCAGTTAATCTGTTCTTCGGTATAAATGCAAAACACCCGCCTGAATATCCCCTCCTTCATCTGCTGATGGTATTAAATCCTTTGCCCCAAAGCAGGACTCACTCTCGGTGACGGCAGGCGGGTGAAGTTGATTTCTGGGAGGGAAGCCTTTGATAATCTCTCGGTTACGTCCCCGAAGTGTCCATTTGAGCGCTGTCTACGGAGGGTTTGATCGTTGACCCCATTCTGCACGACACAATCAATACTGATGGACCTGTGTTCACAGTCCTTGGCAGTGGTGTTTTTATAGCGGCTTTTAAAAATCCTTGCTGCCTGCTGGATGCATTTGTGCTATAGAAAACCTGTGCTTTTTCCATTTGAAACCAGCACTGATGAAGATTACATTATTTTCAGACACTAAAGATCCTGGCTCATCTGTTTCCACAGAAATACTGTCCGTAGCCATTTACGGGTACCGTTGGCTGGTTGGGGCACACGCACTTCTTCAGCGGGGACGCTGGGCACCAGACGCTGTGGGTAAAAATTCAGGATGGCTCTGTGTGCCATTCGCTCCTGTCGAGGTGTGGTTTAGGGTTTATTACAGCTTGTCTGTTTCACTTCTGTCCTTTGTCCCAGCACAGCCCTGCTTACGGGAGCTCAGACTGCAGCCTCCAGCCCTCCGGTCGGTGGGCGCCCCGTCCCCCAGCAGTCGGTCCTCCACCGCGCCCATGGTGACCCCTCTCTGAGCAGAGGCTGGGAGGCTGTGGTTCCCTGTGACCTGTGTGTCACATGCCCTGTCTGTGCCCCGGCCCCTGCCTGTGGACACGGGCCTGTAGTCGGGAGTTCAGAGCCCTCTGTGTTACCGACCACCTCGCCGAGAGACCGTGAGGCTCCTTCCCTGGTCGGCCAGTGTCCCCATGCCCTCGGTGCCCGCGGACTTTACTCCCTGCAGCTGGCTGCCTGGTGAGCACAAATTCCAAGTCGGTCGTGGAAATGGCTGTTCCGTCACGTAGATTCCTGCCGCGGGGTCGATTTACGGCGAGGTTTTATAGGCGGGTGCCTTGATGAATGTGTTTGTATCTGCTGTGAATGATTCCTGCATCGTGATACTGAAGACTGATGCACGTTTTCCATTAAGAAGGCACCAGTGGTCTGACTGCGTGACGCCGGCCAGGGTTCTTCCGGCACTGATTCCGGGGGGACTCGGCTGTTCTGGTGGGAGACTGTTGGTTAAACGTGAGCAGCTGAAGCCCGTTGCCACCATCCAAAGTTCAAAGCCAAGAGGTCAGATTGGAGGCAGGACAGCGTTTCCAGCCAGATGGCCTCTGCTGAGATCCCCAGGCCCAGGGAAGGCCTGGTGGGCGGGACCCCGGGGGCTTCACGGTCCTGTTTCCCAGGGCGTTTCTTCTCTGCCAGACGTGTGGGGAGTCTAGAAGAGCAGAGTGGACGTGGGAGGAAGCCGGTGGCACAGTCCCTGCTCTCGAGAGGAGGGCAGAGCCGGCTGGCGAGCCTTGACTTTGGCGGCCGTCCCTCGGAACCCCGGGCCCTCGAACCCCCGTCTCTGGGAGCCCCCGGCCCTCGGAGCCTCTGGCCCTTCTCGGCCAAGGCTCTCCGGCGCTGACCTTCCGCGGTCAGATTCCCGGTGCTCCCTGTGCACCCAGCCCCACACCAAAGCTCTGGGCCGCCTTCCGCCGCCTCGGGCCTCAGAGCTGACAGTTCGGAGCTTCGCGGGCCCGGAAGGTCCGGGTTTCTGTTGACGCTGTTCCAGCCGTGTGGGGGTCCAATAAGAACCGTCATAACAAATTCTGAAGCTTGGAGCGCAACCCCCCGTAAGGCAGGGCCTCCTGACTCTTGACAGTGGGATAAACCTCTCGCTCGGGCGCGTGTGAGTCGGAGGCACGGCCGGCTGGCGGCTGTGCGCTGAGCTGGGAGGAGACGGCGCTGGAGGCCCAGGGTTAGACGTCACTCGCTTTATTTTATCTCTTGATCATCTGCTGTGTGCACCCCTTGTTCCTCGGGCCCTCGTTCGGGCGGCCCGTCCCCTCCCGACCTCCGCACCGCTCCAGCTGCCCCCTTGGGAGGCGGTGCTGGCGGCCGCACGTGCGGGGAAGGTCGGTGGGAAGTCCTGGCAGGTGCAGTCCTGCCTCGGCCCCTCTTTTCCACCAGGCGTATCTTCTGTGCCCCACAGGCCGAGGCTGCGGGCCGTGGGGGGGGACCACCACGTGGGCGGCGGCGTGAACCCCCAACTCTTGTGTTTCTTCACTCATTTCCACAATCACCGAGAGCTCACTGTGTGGTATCGGGTGTCACAGGCAGGAGATGAAGTTGCTTTCGTGGCCGGATCCCCCTTCCTATGTCCCTCCCCGTGTCCCTCTCGTGTCCCTCCCCCTGCCCCTCCCGTGTCCCTCCCGTGCCCCTCCCTGCGTCCCTCCCTGTGTCCCTCCCTGTGTCCCACCCTGTGTCCCTCTCATGCCCTCCCGTGTCCCTCCCTGTGTCCTCTCCCGTGTCCCTCCTGTGTCTCTGAGAAGCAGGCTGTGCCGCTCGCGGGCACACCTGAGCCCCGAGTGGAGCCTGAGGCCGGGTCTGGGAAGAGGAGTGAAGCTGGGAGCCACGAGCGGTGTGAGTTGGGTTGATAACGTGTCCTGTTCACGCAATTGCAGATTGCCGCGTCCCTCAGGTGGAAGATGCTGAGATCCGTAACAAGACCTACAGACAGGGAGATAAGCTGATCGTCACCTGTCACGACGGGTTCAAGATCCGTTACCCCGACCTTCACAACATGGTTTCGCTGTGTCGCGATGATGGGACTTGGGACAATCTGCCCCTCTGTCAAGGTGGGTGCAGAGCACGTGTCCCTAACAGGTCGCGGGGACTGCGCTCGGCCCGCACCCCCTGCACTGGGATCGGAGTCCCCGCACCCTCCCTGCAAAAGCATTCGCGGAAATACCTCATTGTTCAGGAGATAAGAGGCTGGCGGCCGGGCGTGAGCTCAGTGATGAATTATTGCATATTCAATGAAAATAGTATTTACACTCATTTCAGTGGTGGTGAGAACACACTTATGGCTAATCTCACAGAGGCCTCTGTAAGATTACAGAGGATCTTCATAATGCGATCCCTTTTTATAATGCACAAGGATCAGAAAAATAATCAAATTCAGATTTATCCAAACCGCACAGTGAGTATTCCTTGCACTTTTAAAATTGGGCCGACGTCGACCCTGTTTGTGAAAATAAGTCCCCCCATTCACATCAGTTCTGATTTTATTTTTTGACATGTGACCTGGACCGAGGGCCCAAGAGGCCCACGCATAATTCATCATTTGAGGGGAGGGCGGGCCGGGTCCGGTGACGGCCAACGTGGGCCCCGCGCGTGGGAGTCCGGCTGGCAGGCTCTGACGCTCTGCGAGCCGTGGTTGCAGATCAGTGGTTTCCTTCCGTGGGGGCTGGAGTCGGGGCCCCTCAGGAGAACGTGGGCGCAGGACTGGAGGACGGGGGACACGCACCCCACCACACGGCAGGGCTCTCCGCGGAAACTCCCCTCACCCCGCGGCTGCTCCCCCGCTTTCTAGAGGTTCCCTTTCACACCACGTGAGGACCACGTGCCCCTTCACCAGCTCTTTCGGTCGCGGTTACTTTTTTTAAATGCCCAATGGCAGGGCCCTTGTCAGGGGCTCAGGTGCGGCTCTCCCCGTGCTCGCCCAGCCCCTCCGTCCACCGCCCCACACTCAGGTCTCAGCGCGGCAGGAGGGAGCAGGCCCACCGGGCTGGAGACTGCTGCTTCGTCAGTCAGCCCTGCAGGCCAGCCTCATTCCTCCAGTGGCCTGGTCTGCACCCACCGGCCCTCCACTGGAGCCCCCGCCTGTGCCCCCCCATGGGACCCCTGCCCTCCCCTCTCCTCCACTGGAGCCCCCGCCTGTGCCTCCCCCCCAGCGGGACCCCTCCTCTCCCCTCCCCTCCACTGGAACCCCCGCCTGTGCCCCGCCCATGGGACCCCTGCCCTCCCCTCTCCTCCCCTCCACTGGAGCCCCTGCCTGTGCCCCCCCCATGGGACCCCTGCCCTCCCCTCTCCTCCACTGGAGCCCCCGCCTGTGCCCCCCCCATGGGACCCCTGCCCTCCCCTCTCCTCCACTGGAGCCCCCGCCTGTGCCCCCCCCATGGGACCCCTGCCCTCCCCTCTCCTCCACTGGAGCCCCCGCCTGTGCCCCCCCCATGGGACCCCTGCCCTCCCCTCCCCTCCACTGGAGCCCCCGCCTGTGCCCCCCCATGGGACCCCTGCCCTCCCCTCCCCTCCACTGGAGCCCCCGCCTGTGCCCCCCCCATGGGACCCCTGCCCTCCCCTCTCCTCCACTGGAGCCCCCGCCTGTGCCCCCCCATGGGACCCCTGCCCTCCCCTCTCCTCCACTGGAGCCCCCGCCTGTGCCCCCCCCATGGGACCCCTGCCCTCCCCTCCCCTCCACTGGAGCCCCCGCCTGTGCCCCCCCCCAATGGGACCCCTGCCCTCCCCTCTCCTCCACTGGAGCCCCCGCCTGTGCCCCCCCCATGGGACCCCTGCCCTCCCCTCTCCTCCACTGGAGCCCCCGCCTGTGCCCCCGCCATGGGACCCCTGCCCTCCCCTCTCCTCCACTGGAGCCCCCGCCTGTGCCCCCCCATGGGACCCCTGCCCTCCCCTCCCCTCCACTGGAGCCCCCGCCTGTGCCCCCCCCCAATGGGACCCCTGCCCTCCCCTCTCCTCCACTGGAGCCCCCGCCTGTGCCTCCCCCCAAATGGGACCCCTCCTCTCCCCTCCCCTCCACTGGAGCCCCTGCCTGTGCCCCCCCATGGGACCCCTGCCCTCCCCTCTCCTCCACTGGAGCCCCCGCCTGTGCCTCCCCCCCAGCGGGACCCCTCCTCTTCCCTCCCCTCCACTGGAACCCCCGCCTGTGCCCCGCCCATGGGACCCCTGCCCTCCCCTCTCCTCCCCTCCACTGGAGCCCCTGCCTGTGCCCCCCCCCAATGGGACCCCTGCCCTCCCCTCCCCTCCACTGGAGCCCCCGCCTGTGCCCCAACCAATGGGACCCCTGCCCTCCCCTCTCCTCCACTGGAGCCCCCGCCTGTGCCCCCCACCATGGGACCCCTGCCCGCCCCTCTCCTCCACTGAAACCCCCGCCTGTGCCTCCCCCCCAGCGGGACCCCTCCTCTCCCCTCCCCTCCACTGGAGCCCCCGCCTGTGCCCCCCCCAATGGGATCCCTGCCCTCCCCTCCCCTCCACTGGAGCCCCCGCCTGTGCCTCCCCCCAAATGGGACCCCTCCTCTCCCCTCCCCTCCACTGGAGCCCCTGCCTGTGCCCCGCCCATGGGACCCCTGCCCTCCCCTCCCCTCCACTGGAGCCCCCGCCTGTGCCCCCCCGCAATGGGACCCCTGTCCTCTCCTCCCCTCCACTGGAGCCCCCGCCTGTGCCCCCCCATGGGACCCCTCCTCTCCCCTCCCCTCCACTGGAGCCCCCGCCTGTGCCCCCCCGCAATGGGACCCCTGTCCTCTCCTCCCCTCCACTGGAGCCCCCGCCTGTGCCCCCCCATGGGACCCCTCCTCTCCCCTCCCCTCCACTGGAGCCCCCGCCTGTGCCCCCCCGCAATGGGACCCCTGTCCTCTCCTCCCCTCCACTGGAGCCCCCGCCTGTGCCCCCCCATGGGACCCCTCCTCTCCCCTCCCCTCCACTGGAGCCCCCGCCTGTGCCCCCCCATGGGACCCCTGCCCGCCCCTCTCCTCCACTGGAGCCTCCGCCTGTGCCTCCCCCCAATGGGACCCCTGCCCTCCCCTCTCCTCCACTGGAGCCCCCGCCTGTGCCCCCCCATGGGACTCCTGCCCGCCCCTCTCCTCCACTGGAGCCCCCGCCTGTGCCCCCCCCCCAATGGGACCCCTGCCCGCCCCTCTCCTCCACTGGAGCCCCCGCCTGTGCCCCCCCCCACGGGACCCCTGCCCTCCCCTCCACTGGAGCCCCCGCCTGTGCCCCCCCATGGGACCCCTGCCCTCCCCTCCCCTCCACTGGAGCCCCTGCCTGTGCCCCCCCCCATGGGACCCCTGCCCGCCCCTCTCCTCCACTGGAGCCCCCGCCTGTGCCTCCCCCCCAGCGGGACCCCTCCTCTCCCCTCCCCTCCACTGGAACCCCCGCCTGTGCCCCGCCCATGGGACCCCTGCCCTCCCCTCCCCTCCACTGGAGCCCCTGCCTGTGCCCCCCCGCAATGGGACCCCTGTCCTCTCCTCCCCTCCACTGGAGCCCCCGCCTGTGCCCCCCCCATGGGACCCCTGCCCGCCCCTCTCCTCCACTGGAGCCCCCGCCTGTGCCCCCCCCATGGGACCCCTGCCCTCCCCTCCCCTCCACTGGAGCCCCCGCCTGTGCCCCCCCCATGGGACCCCTGCCCTCCCCTCCCCTCCACTGGGGCCCTGTCTGTGCCCTGCCTGAGGCAGCCTGACTCCTCAGAGCCCTGGGGGGAATATAATTGGCCCTTAGAATGACATAACCCTGAGGCTTTCACTGTAGAACCGGGGGCCTGAAGCCCAAGGAGGAGCCACTCTATTATCTAGAGGTGCAGGTGGGAATCACATTACTGACTCAAAGTCTGGTTTCTACTGCTGTGTTTAGGACGGGACGGCCTGTCCCTAGGCACACAGCGTCTCTTTTTTTCTTTGATTTACTGCTTGAGTCATAACCCCTTCTGTCTGCTTTTGGGCGGTCGGGGAGCCCTGTCCCAAGGCCCCTTTTCCGGGGGAACTTCGGGTATTGGAGAGCAGCGCATGATGCCCGCTGTGGGCCGTGGGCCACCTGGTTGCTCCTTGGGGGAAGCCAGCTTACCTGTGTGGGCGGCTCAGAACTGCACTCTTTCCCGGCAGGAGGCGAGGGTCCCCTGTGTCAGCGCCTCTGAACTTGCTCGGTTCTGATGCATCACGTGTTCGTGCCAATCCCCATGTTCTGTTTTCTCAGTTACTGATTCCGTTCGTTCCTGACCCCCCCCCCCCGCCCCCGATATTTCACTTTCGTCACGAACACCGTCCACGTTCAGCTCCGTCGTTAAATCATCGAGGGCCGTGGAGAGGCGATGTGGCTGCGTCTTAGATACGGTCCACCCCGAGTGTTGGCTGGTGCGGGGGGTGGTCTCTTGGGTCCGCAGATCTCTGTGGCTCCAGCACACGGCCGTGTGGGGTCCGCCCAGAGTCCGCGTCTCCCGAAGTTCTGCATGCTGGGGGGGCCTCTCTGGCCGCACCCTGGTCTCACCCTCGTACACGGACGTCACCTGCCGGTTTGCTGACCAAACAGTTTTCCGAAGACAAAGCCCTCTGATGCTTCTGATACGTAACACAGCCGCCTAAAAGGAGGGCCCGGTCACCTGCTGCGGGGGGTGTGATGTAATTTGTACTCGGTGATTGGAAGGGAAAGGAGGGATTTCCATTATACGTTATTTATTTCACACACAGTTAGTTCTCCCCAGGAAGAGCACGGCTCGGCAGGGCCATTATTCCCGCCAGTGGAACCACTGAAGGCAGTAAGAGACCCCATGGTTGCAGTGGATGCCACACCGGGTGGGTCTGTGTGCTGGGAATGCCCCACTGGGCTGCACAGATCCCACTGGAAGTGTCCCCTGGGCTGCACGGGCTCCTGTGTCAGTGCTGGACCCAGCCCCACTTGCACTCGGAAAGCACACGGAACTGGGCCTCCGAGAGGGCCCCACAGCTGCACCAGCACCCGGAGCCTTAGTGTCCGTCCTTGGGCTCCACACAGACCCGAACCAGAGGGCTCAGGGGAGGACCCAGCAGTCTGCTCTGCGACGCCCTCTGTCCAGGTCATTCTCAAGGCTGAGAGCCACGGGTCCCTTACCCACTGCACATAAAACACAGCTGGGTCTTTGGGCGGAATCACACCGGGTCAGGCGGGCATCCACTCTGTAATCCGCACAGCAGCAGGGGGTTTGCGTGATAGCCTTCTCGAACGCCCCAGACCACCCCCAACCCCACCCCCCGACCGTTGAAACAGTCAGGGTGTTGGTCCCTCCACGGTGGTTCTCAGCCCGGCGGCACATTCAACTTATTTGGAGAGTGTCCAGGCTGCCTGTGGACCCGGGGCACGGGACCGGGCGTTGGTGTTTATCAAAAGTTCCTCAGGTGATTCTCAGGTGCAGTCAGGGCTACGACCACCGGCCAGGGCCCCGCAGCTACCACCCCCCCCCCCCCCACCCGCCGTGTGCAGCTGTAAAACCTAACATCCGAGTCACGAATGGGATAGTGGAGCAGATGAAGGGGTGTGGCCAAGGCACTCAGTCCCCAGAGGCCAGGTCACGCTTCCAGCGAGTGAATCCACCGGGGCGGGGGCGGATCTGAAGGTGCACAGAGGCGATCGAGCCAGACTGTCCCCTTCTGTCCCCTCGCAGGCTGCCTGAGACCTCTCTCCTCCTCTAACGGCTACGTGAACATCTCCGAGTTCCAGACCTCCTTCCCCGTGGGGACCGTCATCTCCTATCACTGCTTTCCTGGCTTTAAGCTGGAGGGGTCGGAGTATCTCGAATGCTTGCACAACCTCATCTGGTCGTCCAGCCCGCCCCGGTGCCTCGCTCTGGAAGGTAACGTGCCTCCCTGTTTCGTGGCTGGATCTTGGGTTATTGAAGCGGGCGTGTCGCTAGGAGAGCTGAGCGTTACGGTCACAGTATTGTTTCCTGAGCACACGGGGCCCGAGCTGAGGCAGCGAGCCTGGCCATCGGCCAAGAAGCAGGACTTAGAACCGTCGTAAAACCGGCTCCCCTCCCCTGCCCGTCCTAGGCTTAAAGGGAATAAAAGAGAAAAGTTTCAAGCATCAAAGGTTAAACTGCAAAATATTGCAGAATTAAATGAAATGTCTTCAAAAATTAATTTTCTCTGCACTAAATGAAAACAGATTGTATTACGGCATCGTTAATCTCACCCCTCATTTTATCGTTGTGTCAATGTTTCTTCCTATTTCCGAGCAGTTTACGGCTTAGCTGTAAATGCTTTGCTGGGAGCACACACACTTGGAAGCCTGAAACCAAGAGCTCCTTCCTCCGTGGTCTCCCTAAACGTCTGTGATGATTCTAGAGCGTGGTTCACGAAGAGGCACTGATCAGTGAGGGGACGGGGCGCCCAGTGACAGGATCAGGCCCGTGTCTGGGGGGTAGAGCCGTACAGACTTCCGCCAGGAAAGGTGGGCATGCTGGCTCGGCCCTGGCTTTAATGCGGGTCTTGAAATTATGATCAAACAAACACCAGTTTTCTTCTGGGCGTCTGAGCCCGGTGGGGAGAAGAAAACGAGAGCTCCACTAGGAGCCTGTCCACAGCTCGTGTGGCCTCTCGTGGGAAGCAAGACACGACAACATGGTGTTCTCTCCAGGCTGTGCGTGCGGTGCGGGAAGAGGCTGCGGGTTCCGGAAAGCGCCTCCCCCGGGGATTTGGACTTGGAGTGGGGGGGGGATGGAGCGTCGGCAGGGAGTGGGGAAGAGGGGCTGCCGGACCACCAGCGGCAGCGGTGTCCTCAGAGCCCAACCCCCACTGCCCACCCATCCCAAATCCCCCGGGGTCAGCCTCCAGGGGACATGTCAGAAGAGATGTGGGTGCACAGTTAAATCTGAGTTTTGGATAAACAGCAAATGATTTCTTAAAAAAAATGTTTTTAATGTGTATTTATTTTTGAGAAAGAGAGAGAGAGACAGAGCAGACCAGGGGAGTAGCAGAGAGAGAGGGAGACAAGAATCCAAAGCAGCCTCCAGGCTCTGAGCTGTCAGCACAGAGCCCAACCTGGGGCTCGAACCCATGAACCATGAGATCCTGACTGAGCTGAAGTCGGATGCTCAACTGACTGAGCCCCCCAGGCGCCCCAACAGCAAACCATTTCTTACTATGAACGTGCCCTGAACGTTGCATGGGACTTAACTCATGGTGGAAAATTACTTTGTTAAATTTGAAGTTGACATAACCGAGTGTGCGGTGTTCTCACTCGTTAAACCGGCGACCCTAACCTCAGGGTGGGGCGTCCTGTGTCCCTCCCCCCCGTCTGGACCGCAGGCTGAGGTGAGCCTGGGTCCAGGAGAGGGGACTCTGAGGTCCGGAAGCGTCTCCCTGCGCAGACAACCAGAAACAGAGACTCGGTGGAGGGAGTCGTTGGCGGGATCCCGTCGGTTCAAAATGCCGGTTTTCACACCTCTTCAAGTCTGTCGCGTTCTGATCAGCTCCGTTTTGAAACTTTGAACGCTTGTTTTTGTGGAGCCTGGAGAACACGGTGTGAACAGGTACGGCAAACTTGGAGGTCTGAACGGGGAGGTGGGCCGTGGCCCCCGCCAGCGAGGGCCGTGGCCCAGGGGGCCGCCTGCGTCGCAAATGCCGAGTCCTTCCTAGAGTTTTGTTGTGTGCGTTTAGGTCACCTTTATTCCCCCGCACGGTGCCGTAAAACACCTGCCAGACCCAGGTGCGGGACCTGGCACTGCTAACCAGCTGGAGACCCCAAAGCCACGATCCTGGACCCAGAGCCACGGTGCAGCCTGAAGGCTTTTTGTCTCAAGACTTGATAGAAACGGGGCTGAATTAAACGATGGGTCAAAGTAACAAGTGCGACTTTACGACAGGTTATCCAGCGGGGCCCCGGCGTCGGTGTTTCTTCAGCTCCGCCAGGATCGTGTGCCATGTTGGTGGGGGGCAGGACCCTATTTGTACAACATAGTCACTGGGCGTGCGTGGTCGGTGAACCGTCCTGAAGGGCTCTGCCCCTTGCACGTGCCACTGTTTCCCCCTCAGTGTCCATCTTTCCGAGCTCACAATCTGATTTTTCTTGATGGCCCAGTGGAGATCTGTGCACGGTGCTGGGGAAGCAGGAAGCTCTCAGGGGCTTCTAAAAATGGGGCAATCTGGCCCCCGAGTGCCCGGGTCTGGACGGCTGTGCCGTGGTGCTTTCCGGGCTCACCGTGACCGCCAGCCCATTGGCTGTCCGTGTGCCTGTCCTGTAGCTCCCCCAGCCCCGGCTTTTCCAAACCTGCTAAGGGCCAGGAGAAGGGGTCACACAGAGGGCCAGGAGGCAGGTGGCACACTGAGCAAGGGAGGGCACCGCCATCAGACCCGCCGGGCGGGCTCCCGTCCTGGGTCTCCCCCTTCATCGCTTTGCCCCAGGGTGGGTCACTTGGCTTGTCCGTCCCCATTTCCGCACCTGCCAAATGGGGCAGATGGTTATGTTCCTCCCGAGACCGCGAGGCTCCACGTGGTAACGGGTTCGGAGTCGGTGAGTGGTCCTCCAAGTGGCCGCCGTTATCACTGTGCTCAGAATTTAGATACGTAGGCCGGTCTGGACATGGCTGTGTGAACAGAGTACCGAGCTTTTCTGCTCGTACATTGTGACTGTTCTCGCTGCTCTGGTGTTTGCAGATAAGACGAATCCCAGATGACAGAAACCCTGAACCACAGCAATTTGCATTAATTTTGAGAGCTTACTGTGTTGGACACAGTAACACAGTGTTGGACACAGTAACTCAGTCTTCCTAGTGAGACAGGTGCTGTTTTAACCCACTTCACTGATGGGCTTGTAAAGTTCCAGAAACTCACCAGTTCATACCACCAGTAAGTGAGCGAGCTGGGACTCAGACATGGGTCTCTGTCACCTCAGAGCTCCTGTTCCTAATCACCAGGGCACTTTATCCAATTAAATTGATTGCTTTACGTCCAACAGGGAAACAATGGGATGTTTTTATAGCCATTTTGTAAAGAGTGAAAAAATTTTGAAAAAACACATAGGAAGGGACTCCTATGTTGTTGTTCGTCCTGTGGGAATCCTAGCTGCAGGGCACGTGAGGCCAGATGGAGGCCACTCGCTGTTGTCCCCAGGGCCCGCCGTCTCCCCGTCACGGTGGAGAGCCCACCAGGGTAGTGTCTCCTGTCACAGACCAGGTATGACACCTTGAAGGACAACCTGACCTGTCCAGACCCTCCACCCCTGGGTCCTGGCTCTTCTGCCACATGGTGCCTCTTGGCCTCACTCGGCTGGAGGGCACCTGGTGAGGTCAGGCTTCTCCAGCTCCGATGGCCGTCCCAAGGTGTCCGTGACCCCAGGATGGATGCCTGGCCTCATGAGGGGCTCACATTTCGGAAGGAGAAGCTCCAGCAGCTTCGCTGAAGGCCCAGGTCATGTGTCCAAGGTCAGGACACTTGCCGCACTGAGAGCGGAAGGTCCTGGAGCACGCGTTCCCTGTAGCTGTGCCGGGGGCAGGGGACAAAGCACCTGAAATCATAGTCTTGAACCACAATGTCGCTCCATCGTTGAAAAATAGACGCGAGGCTTTAAAACGAAGGTTATAATAAAGGACAATGAACGACACTATATGATGATACAGGTGTCAATCCACCAAGAAGGTACAGCATTTATAAATACATATGTATCCAACGTAGGAGCCCCTGAATAGTTAAAGCAAATATAAGCAGACCTACAAGAAGAAATTTATAGCAATACAATGATACCAGGGGACTTTAACACCCGCTTACATCAATGGACAGATCATCACACAGAAAATCAATCAGGAAACATCAACCTCAAATGACACGTTATACCAGATGGGCTTAACAGACGTATACACCGTACTCCACCCCAAACCAGCAGAATACACATTCTTCTCAAGTACACGTGGAACTCTGTGTCCGGGACACATCATGTGTTAAGCCACAAAGCAAGTCGTAATAAACGCAAGAAGACTGACATCCTATCAAGTATCTTTTCTGACCACAATGGTATAAAACTAGAAATCAATTACAAGAAAAAAAACTGGGAAAACAAATACGTGGAGATTAAATAACATGTTACTGAACAAGTGCTGGGTCATAGAAGAAATCAAAGGAGAAGTAAAAAAAAAAAAATACGTAGACACAAATGAAAAAAAGAAATGTGACATAATGAAATCTACAGGATACAGCAACAGTGGTTCTAAGGGAAAAGTTCATAACCATACAAGCCTATCTCAAGACACCAGAGAAATCTCAAATAAACAATTTACACCTAAAGGAACTGGAAGAAGAACCAGCAAAGCCCAAAGTTAGCAGAAAGAAGGATATAATAAAGATCAGGAAGGAAATAAGTGAAATAGAGACTCAAATGATAATAGAAAGATCAATGAAACTAAGAGCTAGTTTTTCGAAAAAATAAACAAAATTGACAAACTTTTAGCCAGATTCACCAGTAAAAAGGAGAAAGGCCTCAAATAAAATCAGAAATGAAAGAGGAGAAGTTACAACCAACAGCACACAAATACAGAGGATAAAAGGGGCTACTAGAACAATTCTATACCAACAAAAGTGGACAACATAGAAATAAATGGATAAATTCCTAGAAACTTATGATCTTCCCAGACTGAATCATGAAGAAAATCTGAATAGACTGATTACTAGTAAGAAGATTGAGTCAGTGATCAAAAACCTCCCAAGAAACCAAAGTCCAGTACCAGTTAGTTTCAGTGGTGAATTCTACCAAACATCCAAAGATTTAATGGCAATCCTTCTCAAACTCTTCCAAAACACTGAAGAGGAGAAAATGCTTCCAAAGTCATTTTACAAGGCCAGCATTACCCTGATACTAAAACCAGATAATGACAACACAAGAAAATTATAAGCCAGTATCCCCAATGAACAGTCATGTAAAAATCATCAACAAGGTATTAGCAAAATGAATTCAACGATATATTTAGAAGATCACATACAATGATCAAGTGGGATTTATTCCAGGGATGCAAGAGTGGTCAACATTTGTAAGTCAGTCATCGTGATACGCCACATTAACAAAACAGAAGGTAAAAATCACGCGGTCATTTCAATAGATGCAGGAAAAGCATTTGTCAATATTCAACATCTTTTTATGATAAAAACTCTCCACAAAGTGTGTGTACAAGGAATGTACCTCAAGGTAATGAAAGTCATAATATGACAAACTCAAAGCTAATACACTCAACAATGAAAAGCTGAAAACTTTTCCTCTAACGTCAGGGACAAGACAAGGATGCCCCTTCTCCCTCTTTTATTCAACATAGTACTGGAAGTGCTAGTCAGAGCAATTAGGCAAGGAAAAAAAATAAAGGCACATAAAGAAAAAGTAAAACTGCTACTATGTGTAGATGACATGATACTATATATAGAAAACTCGGAAGACTCCACCAAAAAACTGTTAGAATAAATGAACTTAGTAGAAGTTGCTGGACACAACATTAATATACAAATATCTGCTGGTTTTCTATACACGAATAGCTAACCGTCAGAGAAATCAAGAAAACAGTGTCATTTACAATCACATCAGAAAGAATCAAATAGGATGAGAGGGTGATCTGGCTATGACATTTGTCACCCATTGATCACCAAGGTTGATTTGGCTGGCTGGGCAGGTGTCCCCTTCCTCCCTCAGCTCTCCACACACGTCCCTCCCGAAGCTGCACACTTAGTAGAAGCGGACGACCTTCCCTAATAGAGGAGGACGGTCAAAGGCATACAAGTGGCTGTGTTC
The DNA here is from genome assembly GCF_018350195.1 of Panthera tigris. Lineage (NCBI taxonomy): Eukaryota > Metazoa > Chordata > Mammalia > Carnivora > Felidae > Panthera > Panthera tigris. Next base: position 969,505 of record NC_056678.1, on the reverse strand, counting down.
ACCTCCTAGGACCTCCAAACAAGCTCTCAAAGTCCATTTGTGGGAGAGTGTAGGGCAGTCAAGCTTCCAAGACTCAACACATTCAAGTGAGGCGCTGCATGCGGCGGTCTGCCTTTCTGTAAAATTAAGAAATGAAAGAAGAGTAAAATACTAACCAAGGAGGTGAAAAATCTAACCAAGGAGGTGAAAGACTGGTACACTGAAAACTGTAAGACTTTGATGAAAGAAACTGAAGGTGACACGAACAAATGGAAAGACATTCCACACTCATGGGTTAGAAGAACAGATTTGTTACAGTGTCCGTGCTAGCCAAGGCAATCTATGGATTCAAAGCTGTCAAAATTCCAATGGTGTTTCTTCACAGAAATAGAACAAATCATCCTAAAATTTGTGTGGAACCACAAAGGACCCTAGAGAGCCAAAACAGTCTTGAGAAAGAAGAGTAAAGCCAAAGGTATCACACTCCCTGATTTCAAACACTATTACAAAGCTATAGCAGTTAGAGCAGTGTGGTCCTGGCACAAAAATAGACATGTAGATGGATAGAACAGAATAGAGATCCCAGAAATAAACCCACAATTCTATGGTCAATTACCTTACGACAAAGAAGGCAAGAATACACGATGGGGAAAAGAAAATCTCTTCAACAAATGGCGCTGGGAGAACCTGACAGCTACATGCAAAAGAATGAAACTGGACCACTTTCTTACATCATATACAAAAATAAACTCAACATGGATTAAAGACCTGAGTGTGAGGTCTGAAACCATAAAAATCCTAGAAGAAAACATAGGTGGTAAGCTCCTTGACATCTGCCTCAGTGAGGTTTTCTTGGCCCTGACTCCAAAGATAAAGGAAGCCAAAGCAAAACTAAGCAGGCGGGATTACATCAAAATAAAATGCTGCCATGAAGGAAACCACCGAGAAAATGAAGAGGTAGCCTACTGAATGGGAGAAGATGTTTGCTAATCATATGACCGATGAGAGGTTAATATCCAAAATATATAAAGAACTCATGCAACTCAATAACAACAAACACCCCCAAACCATTGAGTTAAAAATGGGTAAAAGATCTGAACAGATATTTTCCCAAAGAAGACATCCAGATGGCAAACAGACCCATGAGAAGATGCTCAACGTCACTTCTCATCAGGGAAATACAAATCAAAACCATGATGAGATGTCGCCTCACACCTGTCAGGATGGCCAGAATCAACAACACAAGAAACAACAGGTGTCGGCGAGGATGCGGAGAGAGGGGAACCCTCGTGGCACTGTTGGTGGGAATGCAAACTGGTGCAGCCACCATGGAGAACAGTACGGAGTTTCCTCAAAAAAATTAGAAATAGATCTACCCTATGACCCAGCAATTCCACTTCTGGGTATTTACCCAAGGAACACAAGAACACTAATTCAGAGGGATACATGCACCCCAGTGTTTACTGGAACATTATTTACAGTAGCCAAGAAACAGAAACAACCTAATTGTCCATCAGTAGATGAATGGGTAAGAAAGATGTGGTTTTTATACACAATGGAATATTACTTAGCCATAAAATCAGCAATCAGACCTTGCCATTTGCAATGGCAGGGACGAGTTTTATGTTAAAATGTCAGACAAATACTGCATGGTTTCACTTTCGTGTGGTGGAATCTGAAAAACAAAACAAAACCCAGACTCCTAGATTGAGAGAACATATTTGGTGGTTGGTAGGGGTGGGGTGGGTGCAATGGGGGGAGGGGTCAGGAAATACAAACTCCCAGTTATAAACAGCGTGGGGAATATACCCAGCGATGTTGTATTAACGGTGTGTGGTGACACGGGTCACCAGACTTGCTGCGGTGGCCATTTCGCTGTGTTTACAAATGTCAAATCAGTGCGTTGCACAGGTAATGTAATACTGTGTGTCACTGGGACCTCGGTGAGGAAGAAGAAGGCGGCGGGGAGCAGGGGCATCCAGAAAGGTGGGGAGCCTGGCCCCGGGGGTCGTGCCTGTGTTTGTTTTTCCCAAACAGGGACTAAATCACCCCAGGATCCGCGGGCACGAAGGTGCCATTTGCGGTGACTCGGGCCGTGGCTTCGCCAGTGCAGAACTTTTCAACAGGTGCCGGGCTGGCATTTCCCCCGCGGAACAAGCAAAGCCGACCCCATTAGCAGCCGAACGTGGGAAAGTTTGTTTCTAAATCCGACCAGTCTCACCATTCAAATTGCCCAAAGTAATTTTTTCCCTTCTGCTCACTTGAGAGCGCACAGGCTCAGGGATGCAGGCTTAACCCACGGTTTCAGCCTCAAATTACAGGAACGCAGCACTCGATTTCCTGAGAACCTGCCAGCGCCCAGGGGTCCGCTCAGGTCCACGTCCTTCTGCAAGAGAAAGAGCAAAAAATAAGAACCTGAAAAACCCTGTTTGGCCAAATGTGAAATAACTGGAAAGGTTCCAGTTTAGGATCAAAACTGAGAGCCAGTGTGGATGTGAAGGTCTGGCTGCGGTGGAGCGGAGTCAGGACCTGGGGGGTCCCAGAGCCCCCAGTGCGATTTCCCTGCAGGAACCTGGGCCTCCCGCAGTGGCACCGCCGAGGCGACCCAGTGCCGGGAACAGCAGACACGCAGCAGGGAGTGTGGGCTCCTCCATGCGACCCGCCGGAGCCCCTCGGGGTCCAGGATGCACCCAAGGGCGCCTACCCCGTGCCAGCGCCGTCCGTCTTAAAGAAGGAGCACTGGAGCACCCCAGGAGTCGTTGCGAAGAAGGGTGCCGTGCGCTCTCTGGGCTGTGAGGTCACGTGTCGCTGGGTCCGCCCCAAACCAGGCGGGACCCTCCGTGTCACCAGACCAGCCAGCCAGGGGGAGGGGCGTCTCCACGGCCTTCCTGCCCTGGGTTCCCGGAAAGACACTGAAGAATCAGATCCCTGGGTTAACCGGAAACTCTCCTGCACTGGATTCTAAGTAACTTGGCCGGACCGAGCCCCCAGCGGGATTTCCTGGAGCTGAGTTTGGACCATCCGTCTGGAATTCCTTAGGCACCCGCCTCCCTTTCTGCCCCTCCCCACGCCCCCCTGCACCTCCTTGGCAGAAATGAAGCAGTAGCGACCGGTTGCCTGGGTGTGTCCGCGCCTGGGAGGGCGTGCCAGCCCCTGGGTCTGCACCCGCGCCCACCCCCTCCCTGCCTCTCTGTGCCCCCTCCTCACCCACGCTCTCCAACAGGGAGA